>NC_088399.1:29208629-29576962 GCF_034236695.1 Oncorhynchus nerka
ATTCCTTTGTCCCCTCCCCCCTCTTGCCACCACAGGATTGTTAATACAGCTCAGGTTTTAACTGATTTCGAGAAGCCGCCAAACTGCCATCCACCCCTGAACTAAAGTCAATATGATTCGATCAGGATTAATGAATTAAGGTGCGTGTTGGTTCCAATACCTTTATATGTTCCTAATCCATAATAATTATAAGGTGCTATATTACACTGTTGAAATCTATGATACAATATAAAGAATGCAGATCCAGCACACAGCCATCCGTTGTCCATTGTAATACCCGTTTGTTATACCCGATTCAAATGCATTACATCACCTAGCTACCTACTATATTGTATGCCAACCCAACATATACGATGACTATGGCAGAACCTGTCTCAATTTAGACCTGGTAACACCATGTTGACCCATCCCTGGCCTTTCTCTAGAAAACATCCATCAGCTATCCATTAGTTTCACTGAGATATTTGTAGCATTTGGCACATTGACTTAGACTAAACCCTGGTTTAGCCTGTGTTTGTCATGACTGAGTCAGTAAAACACAGAACAGTACAGTAAGTGTTTGATGTTGTACGTTGTCTCTCAGGGACAGTGTGTCTCAGGCTTGTTGACTGTAGAGCTGTTATACTGAACAAAAATAAACGCAACAATTTAATTGATGTTACAGTTCATATGAGGAAATAAGTCAATTTAAATCAATTCATTAGTCCCTAATCTATCGATTTCTCATGATTGGGCAGGGGTGCAGCCATGGGTGGGCCTGGGAGGGCATAGGCCCACCCACTTGGGACCCAGGAGCACCCACTGGGGAGCCAGGCCCAGGCAATTCTAATATTTTTTTTCCCCACAAAAGGGCTTTATTAGCGACAGAAAAACTCCTCAGTTTCATAAGCTGTCCGGATGGCTCGTCTCTGACGATCTCACAGGTGAAGAAGCCGGATTTGGAGTGCCTGGGCTGGCGTGGTTACACGTGGTCTGTGGTTGTGTGGCAGGTTGGAAGAACTGCCAAATTCTCTAAAATTACGTTGGAGGTGGCTTATGGTAGAGAACCATTCAATTATCTGGCAGCAGCTCTGGTGGACATTCGATAAGTGCACGCTCCCTCAACTTGAGACATCTGTGGCATTGTATTGTGTAACAAAACTGCACATTTTAGATTGGCCTTTTATTGTTCCCAGCACAAAGTGCACCTGTGTAATGATCATGGCGTTTAATCAGCTTCTTGATATGCCACACCTGTCAGGTGGATGGATTATTTTGGTAAAGGAAAAATGTTCACCAACAGGGATGTAAATTAATTTGTGCTCAAAATTTGAGATAAATAAGCTTTTTGTGCATATGGAAGATTTCTGGGATCTTTTATTTCAGCTTATGAAACATGGGACCAACACTTTACATGTTGCATTTATAATTTTGTTATTAAGTACAGCTATGGTTATTTTTACATGACTCATGGGAAACCACAACCACTACTGTCCTGGCCACTGTGATCAAAATTGTACGGCATTTAACGGTCAATGTTCTATACCACCTGATTCTGCAGATCATGGAGTATTAGTGCAGGGTTGTAATAAAAGCCAGCACACAATGTGGCTCTCCAGGAACAGGAGTGAAGAACACAAGCCTACAAGTAGAACTATTGGCCTTCCCAGTATAGTATCTGTGACTACGTCATCATGAAGTGCTTCGAGAGGTCATGGCCCACATCAAGGCCAGCATGCCAGGCATGCACAGATCCATGGAAGATGCCAAATTTCATTGCTATTCACACGGCCGTAACACATCTGGACATCAGGAACATTGACTACAGTTCAGCATTCAACATGATTGTTCCCTCCAAGCTCGACACCAAGCTCTTGACACCAGCCTCTGCAACTGGATCCTGGACTTCCACAGGCTGTGAGGATTTGTATCAACACCTCCTCTACACTGACTCTTAACACAGGGCCCCCCAGGGGTTGTTCTCAGCCCTCTGATGTACTCCCTGTTCACCCACAACTGCGTGACACCAATGCCATGATCAAGTTTGCTGATGACACCATGGTTGTCGGCCTGATAACCAACAATGCCCTGTCAGCCTATAAGGAGGACAACAACCTCTGCCTCAATGTCAACAAAACAAAGGAGTTGATTGTTGACTTCAGGTAGCAGAGGAAGGAACATCCCCCGATCCACATCAACGGGACTGCAGCAGAGAGAGAGAGTAAGTCCCAACAACACCGCCACTCTTGTCAAGAGGGCACAACAGCATCTCTACTTCCTAAGACAGCTGAAGAAATTTGGCATGCCACACTCGGTCCTCTTCAAATACTACCGCTGCACCATCGAGAGCGTCCTGACTGGTTGCATCACGGCCTGGTAAGAAAATTGCTCCGTCCACGACCGCAAAACCTTCCAGCGGGTGGTGAAGACGGCCCAGTACATCACTGGGACTGTGCTCCCACCCATCCAGAACATCTACTCGAAACAGTGCCAGAGGAAGGCCCGCAGCATCATCAAGGACCCCCACACACACCCAGCCACGAGCTGTTCACTCCCCTCCCGCCGGGAGACGGTATCGGAGCATGAGATCTGATACCAACAGGCTCAGAGACTGTTTCTATCTTAAAGCCATCAGACTGCTGAACACTTGAACCAGACTGACCACCTGCCGTGATTCTCTGCATCTTAGCACAAATTAACTTACCTCACACACTCACACAGACATATATATGTGCTAAATACTGCAAAATGTAAACACTTGCCCCCCAATCCCCACTTCCTCAAAACACTTGTATTATACGTATGCTAAAATGTTTATTATATTCTACTGAGCCATTTACTTTATGTTCGTATTCTTATTTCTTAGTGTTATTGCATTGTCGAGAAGTAAGCTGCAAGAATTTCCTTGGATGGGGTATACCATGTGTATCCTGTACATACGACTAATAAACCTTTAAACTTAATATAACAGAGATTAGTGTGAGTTAACTAGGCTGATACTGTAGATCAGCAGGGTTTATAAAAATGTATTCATATCAATATGTTTGTGGATGTCTGAGTCAATGGAGTGTTGTAATGTAGCTCTGTCGTGACAGGTTTCCCCTACCTTAATACACTTCCATATGAGCACAACTCCCAACTATAATCACCCATTTGTGGTTCGAATCTAGTAAGTCTGTGATTGCCATGGATGGCATGGCAAAGTTGTGTATTGTTGGCAGCACATTATTTACACTCCCACTATATTGTGAAGTTGATGTCTATGGGCTTTTGTGTTGTGTTGTGTGTGTGTGGGATGCTGGTACAGTTGGTGATACTTTACCTGTTATTGTAGGATGAGAGCAGGCCTGCACCCCAGCAGACAGAGTTATCCTGAATCACCACGACCTCACCTGGGGAATATGGAGTGACTGAGGAGGAGTAGATGAAGAAGAGGGGAGGGTGAAGATAAGTAGAGTGGATGTGTTTAGAGAGGTATAATAGAGATGTATGAACATGGACAATATGATAGATGGATAATTGAGGAGGAAGGGAGAATAATGAAGGAGGAGAGAGAATGGGGTAGGTGGAAAGAGGTGAAGAAAGATTTTTTTTAAATGTAGTTCCTACACATTACGTACAGATGCTCCAGTGAATCTCTTAACATAGCCTGAAACATATGATCACATTCTGCTGGTCCATTCAGGCATGAGGGTGGGACAATGGGGGGAAATTCGGATCCATTTTCTTATACCATTTCCTTTATGCCTCCTTTCTCCATTCTTCTCTAACCCTCATCTTTCACGCCTGATTCCTCTCCTCTACTCATCTTGAGTCCATCAGACATTCTGTCTCTCTCGCTCTCATTCCTGAACGTTTGGAATGTTTCTTCAAAGAGCGGTCTTGCCACAGTTCCCTAACCACATGATATGTATTGTATTCTGGTTTCCCTTGGCTGCAAAGGTACATATTACAGAAACTAGAGTTGAATAGAGCCTTAAATCTGAGTCATTGCGGTATACATAACAGGTGTTGTAGATAATGCAGCCATTGTGCTTCTATATGCTGTTGTCTCAGGTTAAGTAATAAAATTACACCTTTATTTTATATCGCTGTTGCTCTTGAAACAGGTTTAATCTCCCAGACTCCATCAGAGCAGGTTTCTTTCAGTCCATCCTCCTTTTTATACTTATTTTATGCCTCGCTTAATCTTGTAGCCAGAACTAGTGGTAATGGTGAGCAACTGTATTTTCACTTCTTTATAATGTGTGGGGAAGTTAGTTCAGAAGATTCACAAAAGATAGATTTACAAAAAAATATTTTGAGAGCAATCTTTTGTTTCCCACGGTTGCGTAAGCATCCAATTTGTTTAAGAATTTAGAGAAGATTATAGCAGGTCTGCAGGCTTATATTCAAATCATTCAAACGGTGTAGGTGAGTGTGTAGAAATATGTGATGGGAGTGTGTGTTAATGAATAATTACCTATTTTGTGGTAAAGCGAATCCCTGCTTCGCTGTGACCAAATTTGATTTCCTGGGAAAGGGCACCTTGATCTTTATCAGGTCATCACAAAACTGCTTCCACTGACCTGCAATGCGAAGTAGACATGTCGTTGTAAAATGTATTTAATTGAAATGTTACTATTATAATTTGTTTTGCATATGTTCAGTTCATCATCTTGGTGAAATGTACCCCTCACCCAATTTAAATACAAAAGAGTGAGTAGTATGACAAGGAGATTAATTTCAGTAGAAACCAGGTTCTTCTACTTAATGTGCATTGTCATGGCCTTATACATGTGTTACCCCTTGGTCATAAATCAGTAGATGTATTCCAGATGTCAGACCTCTGTCAGCACATTAAGACACAAACCTCAACACCTGTCATTGTACATGTAGCAGAGAATTCAGTGTCTTTAATAACACCCTCCAACTGAATAGCACTGTTTCTAAAGGAGGAGAGCAGGTGTATGAAGAAGAAGAATGCCCAGCTCCAGAATGATTGAGGTGATAAAGGTTGCTTTTTTATGATTGACATTTTTACAGATTTTTCACAGCCACAACATAAATAAGAACATCACCAGGGTTTTTGTACGACCCTGCACTCTTCAGAGCCTTCAGGCATCATAGCTATTCTCCTGTTTTCACTGGTATCCTGTTCTTAAAAGAAAAAACATTGTTGAGAAGGAACGCAGGGAGGAAACCCGTAAGACCCTGTCAGAAATAGGACCTTGGGTTAATGCAATCGGCACAATTTTTTAAACTTTAAGTTAATAATATTATATAGACACTGATTCTTGTAGAATATAACTTATAAATGCCTCATGAGCCCCATCCCTCACCAGTTTATTAAAACTGTTTGAACTGCAGATTGTCCCTTTAAAAACTAAGTCACAGAAGAATGCACTCTCTTCCCTATATCTGAGCCCTTACTCTCAGTCTTCTAACCATGCCGGTCATTCAGATAAGACACCATTCATGTCCAAAACAAGTATTTCAGCGTCAGACAATAAGGAGGAATACCTGAGGACAGACAGACATCCGACAGACAGGCCCAACCACACCTATAATTAATATGCCTATCCTACCACAAACCTTTGCTCAATACAAAAGTTCATAACAGTCACTTAAAACCATTAAAGTTATCGGAAAAGGTACAAATTGTTGTGAGGACTGTGGTGTCATTTAAAGCTGGAATCCTTAATGGTGAAATTGTGATATTAGAACAACAAAGAAGTTACAGGAAATGACAAACTGTTTTCCCCAAAGACATCATTGCATGCGCTATAGAAAAGAGAAAAGAACAATGTGTACAGCACATTTTTGTACCATGTTGTGTGATGTAAAAAGCTCAAGGATGGGGCTGGAGAAATGTAACCACACTCAAATTCAGACAGAGCCATGGATGCAACAACTGACCATCCAGGATTTCAACATTATATTTTTTAGTCATGTTTTGAGGCTATCCAGTGTTTGTTTACATTTACATTGTTTTACTACAATCTTATATAATTGGGTTCTGATGGGGTTTGACAGTTAAACTAAGCTCATGAGACATTTCTAAGTTATATTCTTAAAGAATCAATGGGTATATATATATATATATATATATCATTAATGTATTCATTAAGTCCAAAAATGGATGTAGCAACTGTAGATTTCCCCTTTAAAGAAAATAAATGAGTCAATACCACAGCTCTAACTAAATGTAGTTAACAGGCACAGAGGGAACTTTATACTATCATGTTCACAATTGGTTTCATCAACAACACAATGCCCTGTCACTCCTTCTACTCTACTATCAATTAGGAGAGTGTCAGTCAATCATCCTCTAGCCCATGGATTCCCAAACTGTTTTGCTTTGAATACAAAATCAAATAAATCATTCAACCACCAAGTGAGTTGTCTTGCAAAACCCAAACATTTGTAATCAAATAATTTTCGCAAAACTCTAACCCAAACCTTAATGGTAGAGCAGTGAAAAAACATACACGGAAAACATACACAACAGTCGCTTGAAAAGTATTTGCTTACAAATTTTGGAGTTTTGCTTTTGATGTCTTATGTGTTTACAATTCTATACACTTTGCTTTCAATTGTTTGGTTTTTGATTTCAACATCCATTATTTCACCCGTCCTCAAAAATATAATGTTTACATTCTCAACTTTATGTTCACGATTTATTTTATTTTGAATTAAAATACACATGGTGTGAAATTGACCCCATACAAAGAATAAGTAAAAAATATGTACATCTTGTCAGCATAGAGACAATTTTGCCGTTTCAAAGCTAATCTCCTGCAATTCCACACGTCCTGCCATGGATCTGAAAGAAAAAAAATTAATTCTCAAAGCCAATTTGTCATCAACAGCTTTAAGACCTGAACATATTCAAAGAGGCACAAGGGTACATGCATTGTTTCAAGTCTTAATTTATCTCAGTGTAAAGTAAAAATTAACAATATACGTATCAAAAATCTCAATTAGTCGACAGTTACAGTATGTATGATGTGCCAGATAGAAATAAACATAACTATTTAACTTTCTTTTTTAAATTTCACCTTTATTTAACCTGGTATGATATGCCAGATAGTAAAATAGTTGTGTTTATTTTTTCACCTTTATTTAAACAGGTAGGCCAGTTGAGAACAAGTTCTCATTTACAAAAAGCATAAGGCTAAACCAAGACCATAAGGTTAAACCAGCCCATATACATTACACGTGGGAAATATGAAAAGGCTGCATTCCATTGTGGTAGTATGCCATTCCACAAAGGGATACTCATCTCACGGATGTCATAAATAGCAACTGTCACTATGCAGGGTTCAGCAGCTTCCTTTAGATGACATGAATTAGTCTTATCAACACTGACTCTCACTCTCTCTCACACACAAATAGGCACGTGTTTAAATAACCTTGTGGACACACACAATTGATTCCCTTTCAAAATCGTATTTTCTTTAACCCCTAACCCTAACACCTAACCTGAATTTGAACCCTAACACTATAACCTTAAGCCTAAACTTCCAAGAAATAGACTTTTTCGTGGAGGGACAAACAAAATGTCTAGTCCTTACAAGTATAGTTAAACACGTACGAACACACAAACACACCTCATTCTAATATACAGTGCATTCAGAAAGTATTCAAACCCCTCGACTTTTTCCACATTTTGAAACGTTACAGCCTTATTCTAAAATTGATTAAATTGCCCCCAAGCTCTGTCAGGTTGGATAGGGAGTGTCGCTGCACAGCTATTTTCAGGTCTCTCCAGAGATGTTTGATCGGGTTCAAGTCCGGGCTTTGGCTGGGCCACTCAAGGATATTCAGAGACTTGTGCCGAAGCCACTCCTGCATTGTCTTGGCTGTGTGCTTAGGGTCGTTGTAATTGAAGACTGGCTTCCGTTGTCCTGTTGGAAGGTGAACCTTTGCCCCAGTCTGAGGTTCTGAGCATTCTGAAGCAGGTTTACATCAAGGATCTCTTTGTACTTTGCTCTGTTCATTTTCCCCCTCAAGCCTGACTGGTCTCCCAGTCCCTGCTGCTGAAAAATATTTCTGCAGCATGATGCTGCCACCACCATGCTTCACCGTAGGGATGGTGACAGGTTTCCACCAGATGTTAAGCTTGGAATTCAGGCCAAATAGTTAAATCTTGGTTTCATCAGACCAAAGATTCTTGTTTGTCATGGTCTAAGAATCATTTAGGTGCATTTTAGCAAATTCCAAGCGGGTTGTCATGTGCCTTTTACTGAGGAGTGGCTTCCATCTGGAAACTCTACCATAAAAGGTCTGACTGGTGGAGTGCTGCAAAGATGGTTGTCCTTAGAAGGTTCTCCCTTCCCCACAGAGAAACTCTGGAGCTCTGTCAGAGTGACCATTGGGTTATTGGTCACCTCCCTGACCAAGGCCCCCCCCCCGATTGCTAAGTTTGGCCGGGCGGCCAGCTCTAGGAAGAGACTTGGTGGTTCCAAACTTCTAACATTTAAGAATGGAATGTTTTTTGGTACACTTCCCCAGATCTGTGCCTCGACACAATCTTGTCATGGAGCTCTACGGACAAGTCATGGCTTGGTTTTTGCTCTGACATGCACTATCAACTGTGGGACCTTACATAGACAGTTGTGTGCCTTTCCAAATCATGTCCAATCAATTGAATTTAGCACAGGTGGATTCCAATAAAGTTGTAGAGACATCTCAAGGATGATCAATGGAAACCGGATGCACCGGAGCTAAATTACAAGTCTCATAGCAAAGGGTCTGAATACTTATGTAAATAAGGTATTTCTGTTTTTGATTTTTAATACATTTGCTACAATTTCTAAAGCCTGTTTTTCGCTTTATCATTAATGGGGTATTGTGTGTAGATTGCTGAGGATTTAAAAAATATATAAATCCATTTTAGAATAAAGCTGTAATGTAACAAAATTTGGAGTAAGTGAAGGGGTCTGAAAACTTTCCGAAGGCACTGTATGTTTCTAAACTTACCATTAAAAAAGATCATAATGATTGAGTGTCCATATAGCTGTAACATGGTATGTGCACTGCTCTGAGTAAACCTCCAATTGTTTTCCACTATTCCACCTGCTAAAACCTCTCCCCATCCCAAGTTGGATTGTCGTCCCAGTGACTGGCTGACCACCTCTGGCCACCTGTATTCTAGGGCCTTTGAGCGATTGGGACCTGCCAAAAGCATTTCAAACACATTTATAAAAGTTATATTCTTCAGGAATCAATTGGTCTATACAGGATCATTCATTTACAAGTCCAAAAATGTATGTAGGAACTGCAGATTGCCCGTTTAAAGAAAATAAATTTGTCAATACCACAGCTCTAACCAAATGTAGTTAACGTAAGTTCAATCAGTAAGACTGGTCTGAAAGTCCCATCTTACATTAACTTTGGTTCAGCAGTACATCATATTCACATTGCTTCCTTTATCATAGGCACAGCGGGAACCTCATAATGTTATGTTAAAAACAATGCCCTGTCACTCCTCTTCCTCAACTATCAATTAACTATGTGCAGAGTGTCAGTCAATCATCCTCTAGCCCATAGAATCGCAAACCTTTTTGCTTCGTGACCCACCAATAGACACATCTTTTGAGTCGCGACCCAGCATAAAGGTTGAGCTGTGGAAAAACATACGCAGACCGATGAATAAGTATAAAATATCATCTTGGCAGAAGGGGTTGGAACCAGTTCAGGTAACAGAACCGAAAACCAGAAAATAACCAAATCTTTCAAGAAACAGAATCAAAACCCAGAACAAAAGTGATCTATTGTATATGGTTGCGGAACAGAACAGTTACTTTAAAAGGACAGGAAACAGTTAACGTTATTTTACTTTCATGTAGTTTTTACCAGTCCCACACAAAAAACCTGCAACAAATAACCTATGCAAAGCCCTTCCTCTGTCAATCAGAAACTTCTTCCAGCGTCTGCCTGCCAGCTGAGAATCTTTACCAGTGTGTGCACTCGCATGTAGGCTACCTGCCCCTCCTCCTCCGAAGCATAGCTGTAGCCTACTGACGTTACAAGTGTGATTCAGAGGATGGGGAGAGAGATTTTTAATTGGAGAAGAATGGATTCACTTTTTCAATGGCTATTAACAACAAAAAAGGTCATATGTGTTTTTAATGCAGATGCCGCTCTGCAAACCCAAGCTTGTTAGCTAGCTTGTGTCGTGTCGTTGGCTATCATGAAATTTGAATACTTATTTTATCAAATCAAATTTCTAATTATTATTATGTAATTAAACTAATCATGTCAATTTAATTAAGTGGGAAGTCAGGGTACCACGAAAAATCTTCAGATTACACATTTATAATTGTCCAAATATAACTAAAGATATTTTAATATCTGATCAATTAGTCTTCTATTAATGAATTATTCTTTACCTTACAGTCTCGTTTCAAACGTTGTAGAATTCTTGGTTATCTGAATGAACCCAGCCTAAACCATGAATCATCTATACACCAATTGGCTTCATCATTTATTTACTAACTAATCACAGAAATGCATAAACAAACAAACCGTAGATATTGGTTACTAACAATGATGGGGAAGATTCCCTAGTGGGATTAAACTATATGACGGCTTGGTGGGAAAAGGAAAGTGGGTGTGGACCGATAAAGACAAAATGGATTCACCACACACAGTGGGTAATTATATTCATTGAAATGCTAATCCTTTGCACATGAACGGCCGCTCATTTGGGAATAACTGCAATAAATACAAGACCTCAAGTTCTCAATGGGATCAATGTCTGGGGAGTTTCCTGGACATGGACCCAAAATATCAATGTTTTATTCCCCTAGCCACTTAGTTATCACTTTTGCCTTATGGCAAGGTGCTCCATCATGCTGGAAAAGGCATTGTTGGTCACCAAACTGTTCCTGGATGGTGGGGAGAAGTTGCTCTCGGAGGATGTGTTGGTACCATTCTTTATTCATGGCTGTGTTCTTAGGCAAAATTGTGAGTGAGCCCACTCCCTTGGCTGAGAAGCAACCCCACACATGAATGGTCTCAGGATGCTTTACTGTTGGCATGACACATTATTGATGGTAGCGTTCACCTTGTCTTCTCCGTACAAACTTTTTCCCGGATCCCCCAAACAATCGGAAAGGGGATTCATCAGAGAAAATGACTTTATCCCAGTCCTCAGCAGTCCAATCCCTGTACCTTTTGTAGAATATCAGTCTGTCCCTGATGTTTTTCCTGGAAGGAAGTGGCTTCTTTGCTGCCCTTCTTGACACCAAGCCATCCTCCAAAAGTCTTTGCCTCACTGTGCGTGCAGATGGACCCACACCTGCCTGCTGCCACTCCAAGCTCTGTACTGGTGGTGCCCCGATCCCGCAGCTGAATCAACTTCAGGAGATGGTCCTGGTGCTTGCTGGACTTTCTTGGGCGCCCTGAAGCCTTCTTCACAACAATTTCAAGTTCTTGAAGATCCGATAAATGGTTGATTTAGGTGCAATCTTAATGGCAGCAATATCCTTGCCTCTGAAGCCCTTTTTGTGCAAAGCAATGATGACGACACGTGTTTCCTTGCAGGTAACCATGGTTGACAGAGAAAGAACAATGATTCCAAGCACCACCCTCCTTTTGAAGCTTCCAGTCTGTTATTCGAACTCAATCAGCATGACAGAGTGATCTCCAGCCTTGTCCTCGTCAACACTCATACCTGGGTTAACGAGAGAATCACTGACATGATGTCAGCTGGTCCTTTTGTGGCAGGGCTAAAATGCAGTGGAAATGTTTTTGGGGGATTCAGTTCATTTGCATGGCAAAGAGGGACTTTGAAATTAATTGCAATTCATCTGATCACTCTTCATAACATTCTGGAGTTTATGCAAATTGCCATCATACAAACAACTGAGGCAGCAGACCTTGTGAAAATTAATATTTGTGTCATTCTCAAAGGTTTTGGCCACGACTGTACTTGCATTCTAAATAGTAGTTATTTTTTTAGTAGGCATGTTTTTTAAATAGTAAAGGCAGTTAACCCACTTTTCCCCGTGCACTGAAGACGTGGATGTCATTAAGGCAGCCCCCCACACCTCTCTGATTCAGAAGACACATTTAAGTTGAATAAATTCAACTGGACAACTGACTAGGTATCCCCCTTTCCCTTTTAGATACACTACATGACCAAAAGTAGGTGGACATCTGCTCATCGAACATCTCATTCCAAAGTAATGGGCAATAATATGGAGTTGGTTCCCCTTTGTTGCTATAACAGCCTCCACTCTTATGGGAAGGCTTTCCACTAGGTGTTGGAACATTGCTGTAGGGACTTGCTTCCATTCAGCCACAACAGCATTAGTGAGATCGGGCACTGATGTTGTGCCATTAGGCCTGGCTTGCAGTTGGTGTTCCAATTCATCCCAAAGGTGTTCGATGTATTTGAGGTCAGGGCTCTGTGCAGGCTAGTCAAGTTCTTCCACACCAATCTCGACAAACCATTTATGTATGAACCTTGCTTTGTGCACGGGGGCATTGTCATGCTGAAACAGGGAAGGGCCTTCCCCACACTTGTTGGAAGCACATAATTATCTAGAATGTCATTGTATGCTGTAGCATTAAGATTTACCTTCACTGGAACTAATGGGCCTAGCCCTGAACAGACCATCATTCCTCCTCCAAGCGTGATCACTCAAGAGAACGCATTTCCACTTCTCCAGAGTCCAATGGCGGTGAGCTTTACACACACTTTTTTATTCCAAGATGGCGTAGCAGTCGGACGTGTGTTTTGTCTTGTCCCGTCCTGTATAGTGTAAATATAGTTTTTCCTCGTTTTTTTCTGTATATATTTCGTACATATTTTAATCTCACTTTCCAACTACAGGCTGAATATACTCTCCTGCAACCCGCATCACCCAATGTGGTACGGATCTGCTTTTTCTATACTTTAGAATCGGAACCCTCATCAGAAGCTAGCCAGCTAACTAGCTACTAGCTAGTAGCTAGCCACTGCTAGCGGTCTTCAACGCTAACTAGGACACCAGCGCGACATCTACCCAAAGCATATCAGACTGCTTTTTCTCTACCACATCTCCGGATTCCTACCGCAAGCTCTGAACCTTTACACCGGATCATCGCAACTAGCTAGCTGCAATCCGAGTGGCTACTCCTGGCTAACGTCTCTGTCCCAGAGCAAGCACCAGTTAGCCTGGAGCTAGCCTCGAGCTAAGCCCATCTCCCGACTAGCCGAAGAGGTCCAACAATACCTAATTTGCCAATTGGCCTGGACCCTCTACTGCCGACACGGAGCCCCGCCGATCCATCACGACTGGTCCGCCGACATAATCGTCCGAGGGGGTTTCAACAGGCTTTTCCGCTGCGACATCGCCAAAGATCCATCTCCTGGCCAAGGCCCGCGAGCTTTCTGAATCGCTGTATCTCCAGCTCACCGCATGAAGAGGAATAAACAGACTCACCCCATCGCGACGTCCCCCAAAGGTTAACTCTCTAGCCCTCGCTATCTCCCTGCTTGCTAATTCGGCCTGCTATAACGGCTAGCTTGTCAAGCTCCGGTCCGCTAACTGCTACCTTGTCTAGCTCGGGCCTACGAACTGTTAGCTTGTTAGCACAGGCCTGCTAACCGTCTGAACCACCGCGTCCCAATCACTCTCTGACCCCATTTACTTTCTATCTCTTTTTGATTTTTAATTTGTTTATACCTTCCGGAAACCTGGCTCACCCAATGTGATACGGAATCGCTATTACTTTTACTCTTATTTTTATTTTTATGACACACTCAAGAACCTCCAGACGCTAACCAGCTAACTAGCTACAAGCTATTTAGTCATTGTTAGTTTTTAAAAAACCTGGATAACACTCGCCAGCCCAGCCCCCCTGCCCATCCACCGCTGCCCCCTGGACACTGATCTCTTGGCTACATAGCTGACGCACGCTGGACTGTCCATTAATCACGGTACTCCTTTCTGCTTGTTTGTCTTACCTGTCGGCCCCGTTGCCTGGTCAACGCCATTTTACCTGCTGTTTGTTGTGCTAGCGGATTAGCCTCGCCTACTGTTTTTAGCTAGCTTTCCAAATTCAACACCTGTGATTACTGTATGCCTCGCTGTATGTCTCTCTCAGATGTCAATATGCCTTGTATACTGTTGTTCAGGTTAGTTATCATTGTTTTAGTTCACAATGGAGCCCCTAGACCCACTCTGCATACCCCTGTTACCTCCTTTGTCCCACCTCCCACACATGCGGTGACCTCACCCATTACAACCAGCATGTCCAGAGATACAACCTCTCTCATCATCACCCAGTGCCTGGGCCTACCTCCGCTGTACCCGCACCCCACCATACCCCTGTCTGCGCATTATGCCCTGAATATATTCTACCATGCCCAGAAACCTGCTCCTCTTATCCTCTGCCCCCAACGCTCTAGGCGACCAGTTTTGATAGCCTTTAGCCGCACCCTCATACTACTCCTTCTCTGTTCCGCGGGTGATGTGGAGGTAAACCCAGGCCCTGCATGTCCCCAGGTACCCTCATTTGTTGACTTCTGTGATCGAAAAAGCCTTGGTTTTATGCATGTCAACATCAGAAGCCTCCTCCCTAAGTTTGTTTTACTCACTGCTTTAGCACACTCTGCTAACCCTGATGTCCTTGCCGTGTCTGAATCCTGGCTCAGGAAGGCCACCAAAAATTCAGAGATTTCCATACCCAACTATAACATCTTCCGTCAAGATAGAACTACCAAAGGGGGCGGAGTTGCAGTCTACTGCAGAGATAGCCTGCAAAGTAATGTCATACTTTCCAGGTCCATACCCAAACAGTTCGAACT
This sequence comes from Oncorhynchus nerka, assembly GCF_034236695.1. Classification (NCBI taxonomy): domain Eukaryota; kingdom Metazoa; phylum Chordata; class Actinopteri; order Salmoniformes; family Salmonidae; genus Oncorhynchus; species Oncorhynchus nerka. The sequence goes on from NC_088399.1 coordinate 29,223,394, forward strand.
ACTAATTTTGAAAATTACCCTCTCCAGAAATAAGTCTCTCACTGTTGGCGCCTGCTACCGACCACCCTCAGCTCCCAGCTGTGCCCTGGACACCATTTGTGAATTGATCGCCCCCCATCTAGCTTCAGAGTTTGTTCTGTTAGGTGACCTAAACTGGGATATGCTTAACACCCCGGCAGTCCTACAATGTAAGCTAGATGCCCTCAATCTCACTCAAATCATCAAGGAACCCACCAGGTACAACCCTAACTCTGTAAACAAGGGCACCCTCATAGACGTCATCCTGACCAACTGGCCCTCCAAATACACCTCCGCTGTCTTCAACCAGGATCTCAGCGATCACTGCCTCATTGCCTGTATCCGCCACGGAGCCGCAGTCAAACGACCACCCCTCATCACTGTCAAACGCTCCCTAAAACACTTCTGTGAGCAGGCCTTTCTAATCGACCTGGCCCGGGTATCCTGGAAGGACATTGACCTCATCCCGTCAGTTGAGGATGCCTGGTCATTCTTTAAAAGTAACTTCCTCACCATTTTAGATAAGCATGCTCCGTTCAAAAAATGCAGAACCAAGAACAGATACAGCCCTTGGTTCACTCCAGACCTGACTGCCCTCGACCAGCACAAAAACATCCTGTGGCGGACTGCAATAGCATCGAATAGCCCCGTGACATGCAACTGTTCAGGGAAGTCAGGAACCAATACACGCAGTCAGTCAGGAAAGCTAAGGCCAGCTTCTTCAGGCAGAAGTTTGCATCCTGTAGCTCCAACTCCAAAAGTTCTGGGACACTGTGAAGTCCATGGAGAACAAGAGCACCTCCTCCCAGCTGCCCACTGCACTGAGGCTAGGTAACACGGTCTCCACCGATAAATCCACGATTATCGAAAGCTTCAATAAGCACTTCTCAACGGCTGGCCATGCCTTCCGCCTGGCTACTCCAACCTCGGCCAACAGCTCCGCCCCCCCGCAGCTCCTCGCCCAGGCCTCTCCAGGTTCTCCTTTACCCAAATCCAGATAGCAGATGTTCTGAAAGAGCTGCAAAACCTAGACCCGTACAAATCAGCTGGGCTTGACAATCTGGACCCTCTATTTCTGAAACTATCTGCCGCCATTGTCGCAACCCCTATTACCAGCCTGTTCAACCTCTCTTTCATATCGTCTGAGATCCCCAAGGATTGAAAGCTGCCGCAGTCATCCCCCTCTTCAAAGGGGGAGACACCCTGGACCCAAACTGCTATAGACCTATATCCATCCTGCCCTGCCTATCTAAGGTCTTGAAAGCCAAGTCAACAAACAGGTCACTGAACATCTCGAATCCCACCGTACCTTCTCCGCTGTGCAATCTGGTTTCCGAGCCGGTCACGGGTGCACCTCAGCCACGCTCAAGGTACTAAACGATATCATAACCGCCATCGATAAAAGACAGTACTGTGCAGCCGTCTTCATCGACCTCGCCAAGGCTTTCGACTCTGTCAATCACCATATTCTTATCGGCAGACTCAATAGCCTCGGTTTCTCGGATGACTGCCTTGCCTGGTTCACCAATTACTTTGCAGACAGAGTTCAGTGTGTCAAATCGGAGGGCATGCTGTCCGGTCCTCTGGCAGTCTCTATGGGGGTGCCACAGGGTTCAATTCTTGGGCCGACTCTTTTCTCTGTATATATCAATGATGTTGCTCTTGCTGCGGGCGATTCCCTGATCCACCTCTACGCAGACGACACCATTCTATATACTTTCGGCCCGTCATTGGACACTGTGCTATCTAACCTCCAAACGAGCTTCAATGCCATACAGCACCCCTTCCGTGGCCTCCAACTGCTCTTAAACGCGAGTAAAACCAAATGCATGCTTTTCAACCGATCGCTGCCTGCACCCGCATGCCCGACTAGCATCACCACCCTGGATGGTTCCGACCTTGAATATGTGGACATCTATAAGTACCTAGGTGTCTGGCTAGACTGCAAACTCTCCTTCCAGACTCACATCAAACATCTCCAATCGAAAATCAAATCAAGAGTCGGCTTTCTATTCCGCAACAAAGCCTCCTTCACTCACGCCGCCAAGCTTACCCTAGTAAAACTGACTATCCTACCGATCCTCGACTTCGGCGATGTCATCTACAAAATGGCTTCCAACACTCTACTCAGCAAACTGGATGCAGTCTATCACAGTGCCATCCGTTTTGTCACCAAAGCACCTTACACCACCCACCACTGCGACTTGTATGCTCTAGTCGGCTGGCCCTCGCTACATATTCGTCGCCAGGCCCACTGGCTCCAGGTCATCTACAAGTCCATGCTAGGTAAAGCTCCGCCTTATCTCAGTTCACTGGTCACGATGGCAACACCCATCCGTAGCACGCGCTCCAGCAGGTGTATCTCACTGATCATCCCTAAAGCCAACACCTCATTTGGCCGCCTTTCGTTCCAGTACTCTGCTGCCTGTGACTGGAACGAACTGCAAAAATCGCTGAAGTTGGAGACTTTTATCTCCCTCACCAACTTCAAACATCAGCTATCCGAGCAGCTAACCGATCGCTGCAGCTGTACATAGTCTATTGGTAAATAGCCCACCCATTTTCACCTACCTCATTCCCATACTGTTTTTATACTGTTTTTTTATTTATTTATTTACTTTTCTGCTCTTGCACACCAATATCTCTACCTGTAAATGACCATCTGATCATTTATCACCCCAGTGTTAATCTGCAAAATTGTATTATTCGCCTACCTCCTCATGCCTTTTGCATTGTATATAGACTGCCCATTTTTTTCTACTGTGTTATTGACTTGTTAATTGTTTACTCCATGTGTAACTCTGTGTTGTCTGTTCACACTGCTATGCTTTATCTTGGCCAGGTCGCAGTTGCAAATGAGAACTTGTTCTCAACTAGCCTACCTGGTTAAATAAAGGTGAAATAAAAAAATAAAAATAAAAATAAATAAAACTCCAGCCGACACTTGGCATTGTGATCTTAGGCTTGTGTGTGAGGCTGCTTGGCCATTGAAACCCATTTCATGAAGCTCCCGACTAACAGTTATTGTGCTGACATTGCTTCCAGAGGCCCAATATTGTTTGTACCATGTTTGTGCTGCTGCCATGTTGTGTTGCTACCATGATGTTGTCATGTGTTGTTACCATGCTGTGTTTTCATGTGTTTCTGCCATGCTATGTTGTTGTCTTAGGTCTCTCTTTATGTAGTGTTGTCTCTCTGGTCGTGATGGGTGTTTTGTCTTATATTTTGTGAAGAATGCCGTCATTGTAAAGAAGAATTTGTTCTTAACTGACTTGCCAAGTTAAATTATTATACATTCAAAAAAATACAAGTTTGGAACCAAGGACGGATGATTTTTACACACTACGTGCTTCAGCGGTCCCGTTCTTTGAGTTTGTGGGGCCTACGTTTCCACTTCACAGTAACAACACTTACAGTTGACCAGGGCAGCTCTAGCAGGGCATAAATTTGACAAACTGACTTGTTGGAAAGGTGGCATCCTATGACGGTGCCACATTGAAAGTCACTGAGCTCCTCAGTAAGGCCATTCTACCGCCAATATTTGTCTATGGAGATTGCATGGCTGTGTACTCGATTTTATACACCGGTCAGCAAAAGGTGTGGGGTAAATAGCCAAATCCACTCATTTGAAGGGGTGTACACACACACACGCACGCACACACACACACACACACACACACTACCAGTCAAAGGTTTGGACACACCTACTCATTCCAGGGTTTTTCTATACATATACATATATCTAAATGTGTTTATTGGGTTTCTACATTTGAAAACAAGGATGGCCCAACTTGGGCCATCATGGAGTTAGTTAAGCCTTCCAACTTCTCCTGTCTCGCTCCTGTGCTCCCCAATGCCCATGAACCTTGGCACCCATGTTTTGAACCCCATTCCAGTTCTGGCATAGGAACAGTCTGGTGTTTTTTGTGACCTATTTGTTGACAACACATTTGTCTCATTCGATACTCTGAGGGTTGACCATAATATTCCCAAAACCCACTTTTGTTAGGTACCTGCAAACTCGCAGCTTAGCTAAAACACATTTCCCTTAATTTCCACTCGAGCCTACTAAGTGTCCAGTCGATAGGTGCTTAGATCTTAACCTGTATCTGAAGGGCACAATCTCCAGATTATATGACATAATACAGAACATTAATCCACCTTCCTTGACAAATACAACATCTACATGGGAGCAAGACATGGGTGGTGAGCTACCCGATGATATATGTCAACACAAACACAGTATTGAGCGTATCCACACATAATTTTGCATAAGGCAGGGATGGGCTCATTCAGTTGAAGGTTTAGCACCGTCTCCATTACGCAAATAACAGACTGGCAAAAATATGTCTAACTGTTGACCCCAAGTGTTTGAGATGCCACCAGTCTAGTGCCTGTGGGACACATGTTTTGGTCATGCCAATCTTTGAGTGGCCTCTGGGACCCCATTTTTGAGGCATTCTCACATATGTGTAATACAACTGTTAGCCCCAACTCAGTCCCTGCCATTTTTTGGGTACTTCCCCTAGACCAGAATGCTGCCACACATCAGGCAAATGCGAAAGCTGCTAGCTCGCCACCTTGTCCTCTTCCACTGGAAGTCTGCAAAGCCTCCCTCCTTTATGCAGTGGGTTAAGGAGGTGATGTCATCTTTGCCTCTGGAGAAGGTTAGGTTCATTGGTCCCGATTAATATAATACGTGGAGAGCCTGTTTTTTGCTTAGTGTAACTTGCATAGTTTGGTAAGCAGTCATCATGTTTGTTCTAGTAGCTGTTTGTGCTGATAAGAATTTGTATTGAGCTTTTTTCCCATTGTTTTGTTTCTGTTTTTCTTTCCTATTTAACTTACTTTTATACATGCCATGGTGGGTGGGTGGTTTGGAGGGAGGGAGGGAGGGAGGGAGGGAGGGAGAATGACTGGTTGGGGTTGTACTGTTTCTGTTGTTTTATCTGAAAATCTATAAAGTAAAAAATAAATAAATAATTGCAGCCCAAATAAATGCTTCAGAGTTCAAGAGACATCTCAACATCAACTGTTCAGAGGAGACTGCGTGAATCAGGCTTTCATGGTCAAATTCCTGCAAAGAAGCCACTACTAAAGGACACCAATAATAAGAAGAGACTTGCTTGGGCCAAGAAACACGAGCAATGGACATTAGACTGGTGGAATTCTGTCCTTTGGTCTGATGGGTCCAAATTTGAGATTTTTGGTTCCAACTGCCGTGTCTTTGTGAGACGCATAGTAGGTGAACGGATCATCTCTGCATATGTGGTTCCCACCGTGAAGCATGGAGGAGGTATGATGGTGTGGGGGTACTTTGCTGGGGACACTGTCAGTGGTTTATTTAGAATTCAAGGCACACTTAACCTGCATGGCTACCACAGCATATGTGGGAACTCCTGTAAGACTGTTGGAGAAGCATTCCAGGTGAAGCTGGTTTAGAGAATGTCAAGAGAGTGCAAAGCTGTCATCAAGGCAAAGGGTGTCTACTTTAAAGAATCTCAAATATATTTTTTATTTCTTTAACACTTTTTTGGTTACTACATGATTCCATGTGTTATTTCATAGTTTTGATATCTTCACTATTACTCTACAATGTAGAAAATATTAAAAATAAAGAAAAACCCTGCGAAAAAAACTTTTGACTGGTCCTGTATACACACACACACACACACACACACACACACACACACACACACACACACACACACACACACGGATGAAGTAGGCAATCATTTCCTTTCATTTTCAGCAAAAGACCTGCCTAATTCTCACTTTAAACATTGATTTCTGTTTTATAGGTAAAATGACACATTCTGTAAACATGTTTTGTCCAATATTATATCTGTTTGGGCTTGGCTTCTTGTATAAAAATGTTCAGTGTACAAATTATTCATAATTATAAACCGGCTAGTTTGAGTCCCGGATGCTGATATGAGACAATATACCACGGGTATGATGCAAAATTATTTAATTACTTTTTAATTACATTGGTAACCAGTTTATAATAGCAATAAGGCCCCTCAGCGGTTTCCGGTATATGGCAAATATACCAATGCTGACCAGACCAAGCGCGCGGGTGCGCCATCAAGAGTATGTTGATTTTATCCATCCACACCAGATGTGATCAGGACATGCAGGTTGAAGTATCAAAACAAACTCTGAACAAGGGCTGTGGCTGTAATGAAATTTTGTCATGCATAATCATCTAGAAAATAACTGCCGTTCTAACAGTAATTGACCGTTAATTATCTTCTTAACAGTTTTTACGCCCAAGCCATAAAACTCCTGAACAGGTAACCAAATGGTTACCCAGACTATTTGCATTGTGTGCAAATAAAACCAACTTCTATTTTAGCGCCACTCGCGTGCAGATTGAATAACATGTATGTGTACATTTTTTGGGCAATACTCACACATGCGACAGGGGCAGCATGTAAGGGCTGTTTCCAAGAACTCTGCGTTGCTCCTTATTACTTAATTATTATCCAGCACCCTGACCATCCATTCCAAAATTTAAAGCACACACCTATTATGAATATTATTATTTTTTATTTTATGTAATAGTCTTATTTAATTTTAAATTTTTATTGGCCTCAGCTGAATGTAATTGGGGACCCCTGCTGTACTACAACATTCATACAAGCACATTTGTGGCAACAGTGCCCTCTCCTGGATTTATTTTTTACTACATCCAACAGCCTTTCTTACACATCGTAGTTCATTGAGTGCATGGTTGAAGACCTCAGACACTGACCATGCAGAGGGTGACAGCATTGTCAAATCCATTCAGCTCCTGAGGGGGAGTGTTGGGGCCAATATTTTATTAAGGGTTTGGACTGTCTAGTGGATCAGTAGTCAATAAAACCACAATGGAATGCGGTCCAGTCTGGTGTTGGGAGATGACACAGTATTGACAAGGATCTCTCCCATACAGCACTATACAGACCTTCAACAATGGGCTGTAGAGCTAGCTAGTTCACTCTTGCCTACTGATCTAAGGTCAGTCCACTGCACAGAAGGACAGGTCAGAGATGATCTATGACCCATGATAACCCTCTGGATGAGTTGTTCCAATATGTTTTGTCCTATGTTTCTACTTTTCAGTTATATTTATAACCATCCAAGGTTTTTATCCAAGACCCATGTCTTAAGCCATGACCCAAAAGGAATTGAGCCTGGAACCAACTAGTGAACATCACACATTGACGTAAATGATCATGTCAATATTATTACAAAAGGTGGTTTCGCCAATGGCAGCCTCACTTACTGCAGGCTAGGACAAACTGATCAGCATGATTCAAAAGGAAAACACGAAGCTGCCCTCAGATCAGGCATTGTTTGAGTCTGATCTCATAGTTATAGACATGTTCTGGATGACTAATTCACAGTAGCAATCCTCCACACTGGAACTGTCTGGACTTATTGCACTTGAGTAATGATAGTCACAGTCTGATCTGCTCTCCTCCCACTCCCTGGCCTTAGGTCAGGTTTGTGTGTGTGTGTCTGTCTCCCTTCTATCCCTCCTATTTCCCTTCCTTCTTTCTTAAATTCACCTCCAGATGATCTTGTAATGTCTGCTTCCAGCTCACACTCTCTAACACCTACATCCCCTGAACGGAGCTCACTCTCCAGATCCCAATCACCTGAATTCTAATCACCTGTTCACACACCTGTATGTCACTATCACACACTATTTAGTTTAGTTCTTTGCACCCCATCACTGTAAGGTATTGTTTGTTTTGTGACACATGTCTTTCGGAGCGCTGGTTTCCCGTGATTTATGGAATGGAAGCAAGTCCCAGCAGCAATGTTCCAACATCTAGTAGAAAGCCTTCCCAGAAGAGTGGAGGCTGTTATAGCAGCAAAGGGGGAACCAACTCCATATTAATGCCCATGGTTTTGGAATGCGATGTTCAGGTGTCCACATACTTTTGGTATTGTAGTGTACTTTACAATGGCCTTTATTATGGGATCCATTTTACCATTAAGAGCGAACAGCCTCAACAGCACTAAACAAACTGTACTCACACGTATAAATAGTTTTCTAATACAAACTTTGTCTGAACAAAATAAATAACATTTATTTTGTTTATTTTGACTGGCGATTTTCTGCATTTATCAAAAGTCCCATCAAGAGCATGATTTCAGGTGTGTCCATGTAAACAGGTCTATTGAGGAAATCGTTCGTCTTGCAAAGTACAGTGCCTTGCGAAAGTATTCGGCCCCCTTGAACTTTGCGACCTTTTGCCACATTTCAGGCTTCAAACATAAAGATATAAAACTGTATTTTTTTGTGAAGAATCAACAACAAGTGGGACACAATCATGAAGTGGAAAGACATTTATTGGATATTTCAAACTTTTTTAACAAATCAAAAACTGAAAAATTGGGCGTGCAAAATTATTCAGCCCCCTTAAGTTAATACTTTGTAGCGCCACCTTTTGCTGCGATTACAGCTGTAAGTCGCTTGGGGTATGTCTCTATCAGTTTTGCACATCGAGAGACTGAAATTTTTTCCCATTCCTCCTTGCAAAACAGCTCGAGCTCAGTGAGGTTGGATGGAGAGCATTTGTGAACAGCAGTTTTCAGTTCTTTCCACAGATTCTCGATTGGATTCAGGTCTGGACTTTGACTTGGCCATTCTAACACCTGGATATGTTTATTTTTGAACCATTCCATTGTAGATTTTGCTTTGTTTTGGATCATTGTCTTGTTGGAAGACAAATCTCCGTCCCAGTCTCAGGTCTTTTGCAGGCTCCATTAGGTTTTCTTCCAGAATGGTCCTGTATTTGGCTCCATCCATCTTCCCATCAATTTTAACCATCTTCCCTGTCCCTGCTGAAGAAAAGCAAGCCCAAACCATGATGCTGCCACCACCATGTTTGACAGTGGGGATGGTGTGTTCAGGGTGATGAGCTGTGTTGCTTTTACGCCAAACATAACGTTTTGCATTGTTGCCAAAAATTTTGGTTTCATCTGACCAGAGCACCTTCTTCCACATGTTTGGTGTGTCTCCCAGGTGGCTTGAGAGACGTGAGAGAACTTGGGAAGGTTGAACACCTTTAAACGACACTTTTTATGGATATCTTTAAGAAATGTCTTTCTTCTTGCCACTCTTCCATAAAGGCCAGATTTGTGCAATATACGACTGATTGTTGTCCTATGGACAGAGTCTCCCACCTCAGCTGTAGATCTCTGCAGTTCATCCAGAGTGATCATGGGCCTCTTGGCTGCATCTCTGATCAGTCTTCTCCTTGTATGAGCTGAAAGTTTAGAGGGACGGCCAGGTCTTGGTAGATTTGCAGTGGTCTGATACTCCTTCCATTTCAATATTATCGCTTGCACAGTACTCCTTGGGATGTTTAAAGCTTGGGAAATCTTTTTGTATCCAAATCCGTCTTTAAACTTCTTCACAACAGTATCTCGGACCTGCCTGGTGTGTTCCTTGTTCTTCATGATGCTCTCTGCGCTTTTAACGGACCTCTGAGACTATCACAGTGCAGGTGCATTTATACGGAGACTTGATTACACACAGGTGGATTGTATTTATCATCATTAGTCATTTAGGTCAACATTGGATCATTCAGAGATCCTCACTGAACTTCTGGAGAGAGTTTGCTGCACTGAAAGTAAAGGGGCTGAATAATTTTGCACGCCCAATTTTTCAGTTTTTGATTTGTTAAAAAAGTTTGAAATATCCAATAAATGTTGTTCCACTTCATGATTGTGTCCCACTTGTTGTTGATTCTTCACAAAAAATACAGTTTTATATCTTTATGTTTGAAGCCTGAAATGTGGCAAAAGGTCGCAAAGTTCAAGGGGGCCGAATACTTTTGCAAGGCACTGTATGTAAATATTTTAAACAATATTTTTTGGCTGTGAATGATAGCTACATCCATCTGGAGTAGTCCCCGATACACATTTGCAACGCATTACATAGTATAATTATGGATTCATTTGTTTTTTACAATGCAATATAGAACCCTGGACTACATAAATTAAGGTTGGGTATGATAAATAAATTGTGTATGATAAATACATTGGGTATGATAAACGTTGGCGATATGGAACTTTGGACTAGATGGACTTACAATCAGGTTTTGATTTAGGGGAAAGGAGAAGATTGGTCGGGCTGACCTTTTTTCTTTTTGATTGTATAGTTAATATGCATATTGCACAGTAGTACATTAGAAATACCACGTTTTATTTTTTTATATGACATGGCCTAATTGTAGAGGCCGGGTATATTATGACTTAAAAGCTGTTATATAGTGTGCCCCTTGTTCCCAGATGTGAATCGGAACGATTAGCTTCTAAGATAAAACTTAATAAATATGAATAGATGTAATGTAGGGCTTGGAAGGCCTGTACGTTTCTAAAGTAATTGGTGTCATTATCCTTTTACCTTTAAAAAATGTTCCTAAACACACCGGGAAAAATGGATTGGGTATTGTCAACAGGGTTGTTGTCTCTATTAGTGTCTGGCAAGCTGGTTAACACTGGGATAACTGATTAAAGTTCTGGATAAGAGCGTCTGCTAAATGACTTAAATGTAAATGTAAATGTAAAGTTAACGGTAGAACCAACACAATAACTGGCTTATTGAAGCACTTCCCTAAGCGAGAGGTATATTATATATTTAAGCGGTGTGACAAATATGCTGTGGCTGGGGCTGTTATGATGCATGACACAACTCGGAGTGACTGGATGCAGGCCTTGGCTATGGTGTGTTGGCAATATACAGTGGCAGAGCCCCACCTGCTTTGAGACACATTTTTTTGTACCAAAAAATATATATACATTACCGTTCGAAAGTTTGGGGTCAGTTAGAAAAGTCCTTGTTTTTGAAAGAAAAGCACATTTTTTGTCCATTAAAATAACATCAAATTGATCAGAAATACAGTGTAGACATTGTTAATGTTGTAAATGACTATTGTAGCTGGAAACGGCTGATTTTTTAATGGAATATCTACATAGGCGTACAGAGGCCCATTATCAGCAACCATCACTCCTGTGTTCCAATGGCACGTTGTGTTAGCTAATCCAAGTTTATAATTTTAAAAGGCTAATTGATCATTAGAAAAAACCCTTTTGCTATTATGTTAGCACAGCTGAAAACTGTTGTCCTGATTAAAGAAGCAAGAAAACTGGCCTATAGACTAGTTGAGTATCTGGAGCATCAGCATTTCTGGGTTCGATTACAGGCTCAAAATGGCCAGAAACAAAGAACTTTCTTCTGAAACTCATCAGTCTATTCTTGTTCTAAGAAATTAAGACTATGCCGTGCGAGGAACTACCAAGAAACTGAAGATCTCGTACAATGCTGTGTACTACTCCCTTCACAGAACAGCGCAAACTGTCTCTAACCAGAATAGAAAGAGGACTGGGAGGCCCTGAGCAAGAGTACAAGTACATTAGTATCTAGTTTGAGAAGCAGACGCCTCACAAATCCTCAACTGGCAGGTTCATTAAATAGTACCCGCAAAACACCCGTCTCAATGTGTCAACAGTGAAGAGGCGACTCCGGGATGCTGGCCTTCTAGGCAGAGTTGCAAAGAAAAAGACATATCTCAGACTGGCCAATAAAAATAAAAGATTAAAATTGGCAAAAGATCACAGACACTGGACAGAGATATATGCAAATCCTGCTAGAACAAACCAGTAGGATCTCACGAGCTCGAGCTTGGCTCTCCTTGCTTGTTCTGCCCGCCATGACTAATTTGTTCCCATTGAAAACAACTATGGTCTATCTAATTTTAATTTTACCTTTATTTTACTAGGCAAGTCAGTTAAGAACAAATTCTTATTTTCAATGACAGCCTAGGAACAGTGGGTTGACTGCCTGTTCAGGGGCAGAACGACAGATTTATACCTTGTCAGCTCGGGGGTTTGAACTTGCAACCTTCCGGTTACTAGTCCAACGCGCCAACCACTAGGCTACCCTGCCGCCCAATGATTATACAAATCATTGCGTCTGCTTCTTCTTCTTCGTGTGGTTTTCTGGCAGACACAACGCTTTGTTGTGTATTGCTGCTTTTCACAGGTCAGAATGTGAATTGCACATTGTTCACAAAAAAAGGAAAAAGGGAATCTAACCCTACAGTACATAGCCTATAAGCCACTATCCCCAACAAACCCACCACCCCCTTCCCACTACTTTGTCCCTAACAGATCCTACACGAGGCAAACCCCTTCTCTCAAAGCTCTGACACCCAAAAACATATCTGCTGCTGCTACCACCAAATCAATCTTCTGGGATTCCCGTTCCATCTGTGTGGTACAATTAATGACCACAGCACTAAACAAAGAAATCCTACCTTACTAAAATATCATCATCTCTGCCTCTCTCTTCAGGCCTAAGCCTGCTCACTGTGGGGCTCCCAGTCGATTCATTCACACTTGGGCTATCCTTTACTCTCTTCACCGCCTCAGCACAGGAAACGTTCTGCCCCATTCGAACTATGGCAATCTCAATCTGTCTCTCTCACACAGTCCTTTCTCTATTCCAACTTTACACTCCCTCTGACAGCTCTCCTACACATTTCTCAGATCATGGGATCTCCCTTCTACAAAATACTGCAACATCTCTGAATCCTTGGCACCCAAAGCACAGTAGTGGGTTCGGAACATAGTTGCTTAAAAGTTCAGTGCAGTCAAAATGATGTTTTCCTGTATTTTGTATCATACTCTACGACAGCTGATGAAACTAACACTGTAAAAGTGTGAAAACATTAGGCTAAAACTCGCCGATCACACTTGTAGGCGATGGCGTCATGGTGATGTTGGCTAGCAAAGCTCATGCGTAGAAACACGTCATCGGGTCTATTGGTCGTCTCGCGCTGAACTACACATGTGCAGGCCGTCAAAATCAAAGGTACTCCTTCTATATAAAGTTGTTTTTGACTAAAAATCTAACGTGTCACTTTCACGATGTTGGAGTAATAACATGTTCAACTACTTAAGACATTGGCTCGAATCTACATTACCAGTCAAAAGTTTGGACACATCTACTCATTCAAGGGTTTTTCTTTATTTTTACTATTTTCTACATTGTAGAGTAATAGTGCAGAAACCAAAACTTTGAAATAGCACATAATGAATAATGTAGTAACCAAAAGTGTCCAATAGATTTTAGATTCTTCAAATTAGCCACCCTTTGCCTTGATGAGAGCTTTGCACACTCTTGACATTCTCTCAACCAGCTTCACCTGGAAGGCTTTTCTAACAGTCTTTAAGGAGTTTCTACAAGTTAAGTTAAGTGACTAGGCATCATGATAGATAACACGAGTAAAATAAAGTTCAGAGTAGCACCCACAAACTATGAGTGTAAAAGTGTTTGTGTTGTGTCGGTATGCGTGTGTGTTGTGTGCATGTAGTGTTTTAATGTGTGATGGATTTGTGTGGGATTGAAAGTGTAGTGTGTGTGAGTGATTGTATGGTGTGTATATAAAGTATAGTGAGTGTGCGCAGTGTCAGTGCAAGATAGAGTCAGTGCAGATAGTTTGGGTGCCCCTAATTGACTATTTAGAAGATTTACGGCTTGGGGGTAGAAGCTGTCTTGGAGCTTATTGGTTCGAGAGCTGATGCTCCAGTACCTTTTGCCAGACGGTAGCAGTGAACAGTCTATGGCTTTGTCAATTTTTCAAACCTTCCTCTGACACTGCCTATTTAACTATTTTTAGTTAAATAAAGGTTAAACTGGGCTGTCCTTACCACCCTTTGTAGCGCTTTGCGGTCAAGGGAGGTGCAATTGCCATACCAAGTGGTGATGCAGCCAGTCAATATGCTCTCAATGGTGCAGCTATTTTTGAGGACTTTTAACTTTTTGAGGATCTGAGGGCCCATGCAAAATCTTTTCAGCCTCCTGAGGGTGTTAAGTTCTTGGTGATGTGGACGCCAATCAATGTGGATGGGGCGTGCTATGCACTCTTTTTCCTACAGTCCACGATGAGATTCTTGGTCTTACTGACATTAAGGGAGAGGTTGTTGTCCCGGCACCACACTGCTAAGTCTCTGACCTCCTCCCTGTAGTCTGACTCATCGCCATAGGTGATCAGGCCTACCACCATAGTGTTGTCAGCAAGCTTGATGATGGTGTTGGAGTCGTGTGCACCCACGAACAGGGAGTACAGGAGGGGACTAAGCACCACACCTCTTAGGGGCCCCCGTGTTGAGGGTCAGCGTGGCGGAGGTGTTGTTGCCAACCCTCACCACCTGGGGCCGACCTGTCAGTAAGTCCAGGATCCAGTTGAAGAGGGAGGGGTTCCGTCCCAGGGTCCCTAGCTTGTTGATGAGCTTGGAGTGGACTATGATGTGGAACGCTGAACTGTAGTCTATAAACAGCATTCTCGAATAGTTGTTTCCCCTCTTGTCCAATTGGGAAAGGGCAGTGTGAAGGGGCCAAAATCCATCTCTCTCCATCCTCTCTGTGGCAGACGACTCTTGAGCGCCCTGGCTAGAAGGGATCCAGCTTTTGTCAAATTAAGATTCAGATTTGGGTGGCGCAGAGATCTGAGGCACTGCATCACAGTGCTAGCTGTGCCACTATAAATCCTGGTTTGAGTTCAGGCTCTGTCACAGCCAGCCACGACTGGGAGACCCATGGGGCAGCGCACAATTGGCCCAACGTCGTCCGAGTTAGAAGGTTTGGCCGGCAGGGATGTCCTTGTCCCATCGCGCTCTAGCGACTCCTGTGACGAGCCGGGTGCATGCACACTGTCACGGTTGCCAGGTGTACAGTGTTTCCTTTGACACATTGGTGTGGCTGGCTTGCGAGTTAAGCGGACATTGTGTCAAGAAGCAGTGCGGCTTGGTTGGGTTGTTTTTTGGAGGACGCCCGGCTCTCGACCTTTGCCTCGCCCGAGTATGTATGGGAGTTGCAGTGATGAGACAAGACTGTAACTACCAATTGGATACCACGAAATTGGGGAGAAAAAGGGGTAAACATTTTTTTAATATATATATTAATTTACATCATATTTGAATTCGTAGCAGGTTAGGAGAATTAACGTAGCAGGTTAGGAGAATTAGGTTAAGGTTAGGAAAAGGATTAGAGTAAGCTAAAATTCCCCAAATGTATATTTTTTACGTTAATAATTTGACAAAAGCTGTATCCCTTCTAACCATTACCATCCTCTGCACGTCAGAGAAACGAATGTGATGACGTATAGAGTAAAGTGGGCGGAGACTGTTTAGGCAAAAAGAGCCATGGCTTCCGTGCAAGCCGAGGTAAGCGAGAGACACATTTACATCAAGATTGATTTCCATCAGATGAGGTGTGGGGGTTTGTATGAATATGTGGGCTTTCCCGTAGCAACAAATGTAATCGTTTTAGGGAAAGAAAGCGGAACTTGGGTAACTGTAGTGACACCTATGCCTGCAGTCAATTTCAAACTGCCCGCCCGGCTCTATCCTGAGCTTTTGTGTTGGTATGGCGATTGAATGCGCTTGTGTCGTTGGGAGGATGCGCGGCCCTTGAATCTGAATTGTGCAAGTTGATGTATCCAGCGCTGTCGTTGTGGTATCAGTCATACAATTGTCAGGGCTTTATTACTATCCGTCTCTTCGCGACTGGTTTGCCTGTGCAAAACACATACATTACATTATTGTAATTAGTTTAACTCTTGCAATGTATTTCAACTATTTTTTTTGCATATACTATTGCAAGAGCAGTCTGTTTCTACGCTGGCCCACATGCTGGGACCTGCTAGGCAGCAGATTCGCTTAGCAAGTTAGCTAACGTTGGTTTTAATGTTAGAGAACCTGAGTAGCCATGGCTGGGAATAACTATACATCAATTTTGATTGGTCACGTACACATTTTGGAGCTGTTATCGCAGGTGCAGCGAAATGCTTATGTTCCTACCTCTAACAGTGCAGTAATACCCAACCTAACAATATAAAGGAACTAAGACATATCAGAACGAGCAATGTCAGAGTTAGGAAAATAAATGTATAAAATGTGTACAGTACTGTAGTAGTTATGTAGGATGTGTACAGTCATCGGTATATTGAGTCCAAGCAAGGCTTTCGGTAAAGGATGTAGTTAACCACACTTTATATAACTTAGCTACGGTTTTTCACGTATGTTTGGTAGGTAGCAAGCGACATGATTCTGGTCAGTGTATTCTGTACCTACGAACATCGAATAAAGCCATGTTTCCTCTCAAATCAAACTTTCAGTAGTATTGCTGGTGTTCGCTGCACGAGACATCAACAATTACATATTGAGCATGTAGAATATAGCTAGCGATCTAGCGTGGAACTCCTACTCGCTAGCTAACTGTGGGGGTTAGTAACGAAACATTTTGAGATCAATATAACACAAGATAGTAAACTGGTGACTTTTAAAAGAATCGCTAACGCTTCAGAATAGCAAAACTTGTATGCACAGGGAAGCATGGGGGATTTGTTAGATCGCTACAGTGTAGCCAGACGTGATTACTGTAGATAGCTAGCTTCCACGCACTTTCCACCACCCGGTGTTGTGTTGACTTATTAACCAACAATGTCGAATGCTCCGCTGATATGGGCCGTAAAAAAGTAATATGATCAATATGTCAACAGACTTTGGTGACGTCTACTCAAACTCTCATGTACATTTGCAATTTTGTCATAATCCGCTGTTATCCGACAGAGGGAGCTCGAATGACGTGTCACTCGGGTACAGTCTGCCCCAGCACCTGACAGCTTCCTTCCATTGACAGGGGCAGCCCTCTGTACCATCTTCATCTGTTTGAGAACTTGAATGTCAGTTTTGTGAGGGACAACGTGCGTCTAGCTTGTTTAAAGGGATTAATCTTCTAAATCCTCAGTTGTCTTCTGCACCCAAAAATCTATTAATTATTGGTCCAGAGCCACATAGGCAACACGTTTTTTTTCATGCATACAATATCCTACACATGCCAGTAATAACCACACGCCATGCCCATAGAGACGGTTTTGGCAGGGAATACAGAGGAGTGGATGTTGTCAATGTTGTTTAGACTGGTTTCTCTGTGAATCGAGAAGACATTTGATGGTTTACTGACATATTTCCTTATCCTACCTGGCTTTGAAGGTTAGTGTGTAGGCTTAAATTCTCATTAAAGGCCCTGGTGGTGGCTCCCTAAAAGAAGGGCCCTGGAGGCTTCTTTGTTGTTTGACAAAGATCTCTATTGGGCAAAGACTGTCAGAGAGCCTGACCTAACTTGGTTTATTGTTTCGGCCATTTGCCGGCATTTTGGATGAGAGCATTAAAAAACATTAGTCGAGGGATTAATCTTAAAATGATTATTCAACAAATGATTTATTTACAGACTTAAAACATTTGCTAAAGAGAAGTGTATTGATTATACAAGAAAGTCCGACTGGTGGTGGTGTGGGTAAACAGGGACGCCGCTGGAGAGTTTTGCTCATTGTTAGCCAGGAAAGCTAGTTCTTCCCTGCAGCCTTCCCTTTCCCTCTGACTGACAGATGTTGGGCATCAGTGAGCATGCTCAGCACTGAGTTGAGCTCTGCTGCTCCTGCTGTATAGAGGGGGTACTGATTAGAGCAGACAACCTGGCCTCTTTGGCCTTCACAGCAACGACCCACTCTTATGGCGTCAGCTCAGCTCCTTGAAGGCACGGCCTCTGTTGCTGACAGACAAAGGTATGTTGGGCTGGGCTGGTGGGGTGTAAACATTCTATATTACTGCAACCTTATACTGGGAGTCTTCTGTTTTGGTGGAATGGGGACATTATTGGTCTTTATTTCTCAAAATATTCACTCATGTTGTGGTTATCACACTATTTCCTTCTATCTTATATATTTGTCAGGTAACTGATAAATCATTGTTTTAGCAATCAGGCCACAAGCTGTATGTAGCCTAAACCTATTGTAACCTGTGATGTGCAGGTAGGATGTGTGCGGGTTTAGCTAATTCAGGCGCGGTGGCTGAAGTGCCTTCCACTGATATCTGAAGTGGCAAAAGGAGTGGGTGAATTGGGTGATTTTTGGGATGCATCTTATCGATCTTGCTTGGATTGAAGACTCTGTGATGGAAAAAGCCTCCTATTCCTGTTTTTTGGGTCATGATAGAGCATGCAGCTTATCATCTACACAGATCCTACTCTTAAATGGAAAATATGCAATGCCTCTTTTCGATGAAACATTTATTTAATGGGGAGGCCTATTTTTTTTTGTTCAGGCTACTTTTTGAATGAATAAACCCAGCAGCAGTACAATGATTTAATGTAAAGTGAGTATAGCTGTGTTCTACAGATACTTTGCATTGCAATTTAATCAATGTCATTCTAGATGCTGTCAACTAATCATAAGGCAGTTATCAACACCATTCAGGTTGTTGGGCGATATATCCTGTTAGTGTTAATCTGTAAAAAACAGACGACAATGACCCATCTGGACTCTTCGTTTTAGGCCTACCTCAGTATAGTTTATCCAGATAAAGAATTGTGAACTTCTTGGCCCCTGAAGGGGTCCAAGTTTGTGACTGGAAAGTGATTATTGCGTTAGGCTACGTAGTGTAATAGGGTAGATAGACGTAGGGCAGTATAATTCGTATTTTTAGACATGTGCATTGTTAAAGTCCTTGTTTCCATTAAGGTGATATTCTACTCTTACAGTATGGTACACTTCCAAGAAGATCTTTCTTTTAGGTAAGTGAACTAGATTTAGGCTATTTCAGAGGCTATTGTCTCTCTGCAAATGTATGCTAGATCTAGTAGGAAGGACTTGGTCAGATGTTACCCTGATATTCAACCCCAAAAACCTTTCCGGCCATCCTAATCCTAAATCCTCTGGAAAATATTGTTGATGTGATTATTAACAGAAAATAATATTTTTGATTGCGTGTCACCGATTGATTGCGTAAAAATGTATGATTTCATGACTAGACATGAACATTCTGAAGTGTTAGACCCCTTGACAGTTTACCCATTGTCTCTTGATATTGTTTCACGAAATGGCTGCAATGTTTTTTTTTCCTCTTCTTCCTTTTCCATGAAGAACAGCAGGGCTCCATCTGAGCATGCCCAGTAAGGGCCATGGCAGAGCTTTCTATTGAGAGTTGGTCATGTGACCTGAGCTGGGACGCTGCATGTGTGGGACGCTAGATGTTGGAGTGTGGAGCTCAACTCTTGCCCTCTTCCTCCCCCATTATTGGACACTCACTGCTTTATCCAGGTACTTCAATGGTTGCCTGGGGGCTCAACTTAAAGAAAAAAGGACAGCATTATAACAATCTCCATTTCAAGTATCTTCAAATGGAGCTTGTTCACATGGATCGTGTTGTCTTTCACTGCCTGACTTCTGTCCTTTTTAAGTATTCTCTGCAACCAGTTTGGGAATTGAATATCCTTCCTTTGCCTTTTTAAGCGAAAACTCATGATGGACGAATGGAATATTTAATTGGCTAATTAGGCTAATCGATGTAATTCTGTCAACTTTCCAGACTGGGCCATGTCTTTTACCTGTAGACCAAACATGCTCTAGTATCAATCACGGGAACCAGATCACCAGCAAGACTTGATCAGCTGCCTATAGCCTAGTATGTGGCTATTGCTAAGCCACATTCCTGTGGTAAAGACTGAGGGACTATCATCTGAACGCTCCATGTAGAGGGGCCTGAAATCCACATCCACCCCAGGAGCTCAGCTCAGCAGGGACAGGTTAGCAGAAGTCCTGTGTTCCACTCTGACTCATTGATTTAATTAATGGGGGCTGATCTGGGAAAGGACTTTGTTCCCAATGAACAGCATTGATGTTTCCAAATCTAGCTGATTTGTATGCTCTCCTATAAACATTGCATGTAATCCTGAGAATCCTCCCACCTCTGCAACTAATGGTGCTATATTTTATTGCAGATGGGGTGTTTAAAATATGATTACTTGTGTGATGGCAGGCGAGTACAGTAGAAACTGTCCGAATGTAGAAGAGTAATTGTCAAGTCCTTTTCTTCAAGGCTTTTAAGCATAGTTTATTTTAGTGTACTAGTGATGTCTGGTAGCCTCAATTGCCATGCATGTGCATAGGTTCTACTCATTGTAGTGGCTTTAGCCAGAAGAGCTAAGGACTAAATGTCTCATTGGCAGTGGGCCCCCTGCTTTCTGTGGGGGTGTGGTAGCATACACTGCTGCTAGTAGACTGACAGAGATCCTATCCTGGCCAGAGCTCCTGTAACAACTCTTTCGTTCTCTCTCTCGCTCCCTCTTTCTCTCCATCACGCTCTTGCTCTCATTCATGTACTCTTTCTCTCTCTCTCTCTTCCTGTGTCGGCTCTATCGAGGCAGAAGAAAACAAGTTGATTCCTGTCAACTGAAAACGGAAACAGATTTTCTTTTGTTCAGCGATGTGTAAAGATGGACTATTTTGAGAGAAGGGACTGCCAGGGTTTATCAGATCCTATTCCACCGCTTGCCACTTGGCTAGTTCATAGCTTCAAAATGGCTGACATGCCTTCTACTGAGCATGCGCAGTAGACTGACTCTCACTCTGCTTTGTGGTGCCATGTTGACAGCCTGAAACCGCCATGGAAATAGAGCAGCATGAACACAGAGGGCAGAAGCGTTGAGCACCGTTGAGTTCCCAGCCTATCTAGGCTAATTATCTTCATGTTCTGGAGAAAGGTTTGTTATTAGTCCATTTTTTTTTTTTTATTCCAGCCACTCCACTCATAACAGGGAATCCCAGAATAGCCATTGGACATTCTGAAAGACTAGGCCCGTGTGCCAGATCTTGAGTGTCCTTATCAAACTATCTCTGAGAAAAGGGATAATTCCATATTATCCTCCCTTGAAATACTTTCCACTTCACATCAGTTTGGCGGGAAACAATTAGTTTTGGTGTTTTCATTTACCACAACAAATGAAAAGACGTTACTCTGGAGAGGTCAAAAAGAGGATTGGGAAAACATGTGCAATGTGCATATGAAATCAGAAGAAGACCCTGTGTTATTGTGATATGTGCTAGTTTCCCTAGCTCTTCTGGGAGGTATTGTGTGGTGTTGCCTTGTGGTTTTCAGCCTGAAGATAAGAAATTAATTCTGTAGTCAGAGAGGAAGTGTTGATGCCTCCCACCCTTTAGAGATGGAGAGGAAGCAAGAGTAGGAAGAGGGAGAGATCCTGACTGCACGCATAATGCATTTCACCTCTGGAGAGGTGGACCAGTTACCCAGCTGTGTGAATCAATGGGATTGGAGTAGATCCTAGAATAAGCTTTGGTGTTATGCATTATACACAAACTGAAAAATGATTGCGCCGCAAGGTAGCAACAGATCATCGGCAGTGCTGCACCTCCCAGGGGACAGAATTTGTTTTGGGGGGGCTTATGGTCATGTTTCAGAGATTGTCCTCATCTTCAAGCTATCCTTTCTGTTTTTGCCCCTGATCATTGCTCAATTATTTTGTTCAATAGAATTAACGTGAGATCTGTCTGATTCATGTCAGAGAACAGTGGGAGCTGGAGGCCTTTTCTGTCCTCTCCTAGCCTATACAGTGAAGTGGGCATCATTAGGCTATTTCACAGGTGCATTACAGTAGTTGGTTAGGCCTGATATCATTGTGTGGTATCTTCTCCTTTTCCTGCTCTGTGGAGACCAATTCCTTGACAGAAGTAAGATAGTTGAAAGTCGCTCCCATTTTGGTTATATTTGGGGCTCTTTGTCCTTGTGAAGGAGAGCATATGTTGGGTATTTAGGGTTCTGACTCTCATGCAGCTCTCCTCTTTGGCCCCTTGCCTAGCTACCTTTCCTCATTTTTTGTTGCTGTTCTTGAAATGGCTGCGCGCATTCATTAGCAAACAGGTTGCGAGCGAGAGAGACGGGGGAAAAAAGAGCCACTGAAATTTGAACTGACTGAGCATGCTCTGCGGAAGCCCTCTTAAGAGAGAGACCAACAGAGGGAGCTGCTGGGTCACATGACCAACAAGATTAATGTGTGCAAGTGGGGAGGACAAGGAAAAGAGGAATAATCCGTTCGAGACTCCCGCTCTCTCTCTCTTGCTCGCTCTCTCTGTCCCTCTCAACCACTCTCCTCAATGGAGCCCATCAGGAGAAAGCAGGTATGATGCTTGCTGCAAGCGCATATTTACCACAGGGAAGGAGACGTTAGCCTACACTTTCCCCTTGGTTGCTTTTGAATCGTCCTCTGTCGAGACACATTGAACTTGCTCTGTATTTCCATGTATTTTTTTGTGGCTTTGTCGTCTCTGCCATTGACATTTAGGCTGCTAATCTGTCATTGGTTGCTTGGTCTGGTCTTTGCTCAAAGGAGGCAGTTCTTTGGCCCCTGGGAGGTGCAGCCAGTCTTCAGAGTCCATGACAGAGGGCTTGAACAGAGCGCTTGATCAGTAATCAAGGGATTTTCAGCCTTATGTGATCTTTGATTGCAACATTGCATATGGAAGCAAACCTCTACTACCCTGTGGTGAAATGGTTAGTAACGCACTGTGTTCACCTGGGTCAGGGGTTAGAAAAATGTATTTTGTCTCACTGATGTGTTTCGCCGATCCAGCTGTTTGAGAAATCTCCATGGATTGATTGCGTATTGTGCGAAAGGGACTCATTAGCTGTGCTTGGATCATTGACACAAGGGAAAGGAGCAGGCTACAGTAGGCTGGAGATGACTGCGTGCAGGTCAGAGATCGGACTTCCTGGTAATCTCGAATGGTTCTCCTTCCTGCCAGGCAGGCACTCTAGGACTGAGACCCATCCTCTCTTTCTCCCTCTGCAGCCTTACCCTCTCCTTCAGGAACGGGCCAATAAGGTACTGCAGGGAGAATGTCCCATATGGTCAAAGACATTGGATAGAAACAGATGAGAGGAATGACTTCAGGATAATTCTGTGCAATAGACCGCCTCGGGACCCAGGTCTTTATAATAGCCTAGCCTCAGTGGTGTCCCGTACCATGTTCACTCTCCAGTGTGATGGTGCCTGCATTTTACACTCAAAATGGCTTTGTAACAATTAGTTGATTTTTTTCAGTTTGGTGTAAATCCAAACTCCTCACTGTTTGTTCATGCTACCAACTTTCCTTTAAGGTGTTGCTCTCATGGGCAGTCTAACACCTGCAATAGGAGAAGGCTTAATTGTTGTTTACTATGCTGGACTGTGTTAGTAGATGTTTTCTATTCGTTCACCACCTTTCATTAGATAGACGAGCCTAATTCAGGAGTCTGGCATCAGAAACAACCCAAGATAGCTAGGCCTATAGGCTGCGCTGACCTCACTGCAATTAGATAGATTTTTGGCAAGAAATACTTGGCAGATAGATGCACAGTCATGTTTAAATGACAGTGTCTGACTCTGATATCAACAATTTAAAAGCCTGTCTTAATTATTATTTTATTTCTTTTACAATATCTCAGAATTTGTTTGGGTTTAGTTATATATTTTTGTACAGGATTTTATTATGTAGCCTACATTTGTAATGATTCTGATCTGTCTTTTCTAATGTGCGCTAATTATTTTAGTACCCATAGGTGGATCTGCCTTTGAGCTCCCATCCCCCCCACCCACACAAATCCTGACTCTTATGTCCCCCACCTAGTGGAAAAATGCAGCGTTGGCCACGTTGTGTCAGTAAACAATCTGGTTAGGAAATGGCGGAGCTCTGCAGACAGCTCTCCCCTCCCCCTCTCTTCTCCCTCCAATGGGCACGTTCCCTTTTTACCCACTAGGGGGAGGACTAAGGACATGGAGAAGCACTGTTAGAGAAGGTTTCTTGATACCATGAAGGAAAACTAAAGGGTTTTCCTCCTCCCATATAGATGTGTGTCGAACCACACACCTTGGAACTCCTTGAATACCTTGGAGATCCTTCTTCTTTGGGTGCCTCAGCCTGACAGCTTGCTCTTGGGTGCTGCTAGCCACTCTGACGAGTAAGACACATTTACCCTGTAACTGTTGAAAAAGCTAAATGTACATCTGTTTAATGTCGGAAGACTTCGTTTTTATATGGTTGTGATTTTTCATAAAACATATAAGTCAAAGAGCATCTCTTCATTGCATTTCTCTCATAACCCAGAGGATACAAGTTAGAGAATGCTCCGAATATTAATAGATTTGTCTGTAGAACCACTGAGTTACAAGTGTTGCTCTACAGACAGATCACTACATTATCAAAAGCCTGGCAAAGGACACCAGTGTCTTTGTCCACTGGAGTGTCAGTGGTCATAGGCAATTCACATATCCCTTTGCTCAGATTTAAGAAATTAGCCTATTGGTTGGGTTACCTTCAAAAATGATATTGCTTGTTATTTCTAAGGTGAATTATCAGCCTTAGCACCATGTTCTCTGTCAGGTGATGCTCCCTGTAGATTCTAGAGATGCATCCAGGTCACGAGAGCAGGGTCTCATGGCAAAAACCTCTTCCCTCAAATCTAGCAGCTAGGCTGAGGTGTCTTTTTTATTTTTATTCTGACAGGCATTGGCCAGGCTAATCCTGAAGGACACATTGAAACAAGAGGCCTCTGTAACTGATCCAATAGATCCAGTCCTCGTCAGCTTTTGATAGCTGTGTGCCAAAAGGTGGGGGCCGTTCTGTGGCTGAGGTGACTGAGGGAAGGTGGCAGTGGACAGCTGGTGAAGAAGGCTAATGCTAGGCTAGGCTATATCCTCCAAAACCAAAGCACAAACTTGAGCTAATATAAGACTCTGTGTAGTGGCTCCCCTGCTGGAGACTGAGAGAAGGGTGCTTTAAGAGTAGACATTTTGTAGTGGTTTTAAAGCCAATTCATGGTTGATCTGAAAATGTGGTCGGAGGCGCCATATGGATGGTGTGACGCAATTGCAGAGCCTCCGGAGGCATGCAGAGACCAAAATGAACTCTGTAGCGCATCACTGTGTGCCTCTCAAATTCTGTAACATTGCGGAGGGCTCCTTATAGCTCCGCATTGACATGATTGGTTGACGGTAGGTGTCGGCAGGAGGTCCTATATAAACACAAACTCACTTCCTTCACAACAGTTCTGCGCTGCTCCATGAAGCGCAAGAATGCCCTGACTTCTGCAGAGGCCCTATCACCATAAATGCTCCACGGCCAATGCCGTCTGGGGCCTGGGTTGTCACGGGGGAGGGGAAGATGGTGAATTTCCTTCCATTGCTGTTTTCTGGTGCTGCTGGAAAATTGCATTACCTTGTATTGAAAGAGAGGCCAGGTGCATCAGTGAAACGAGGCAGAATGATGCAAGGCAAACAAGAACAGAAGATGGATAGTTTTCCCTGAATAGGTCTTTACCATAACCATCATATTTGATGTGTGGTCCTGGTGCTAACCTTACCAATCACATTGACTTAGGTCTCCGATAAGTTGTTTGAGCATGAGATTCCTCTTCTGGAGGTTTGAGACATTGCAGGTAAAGCTTTTCAGAATGCAGCTCTCTGGAGGTGGAGACACTGTTTGATTCATTTCCTACTGCTGTATGCCATTTCAGCCATGGGGATCATACGCTTCCAATAATACTTCAACCTACCGCATTCTTTGAAATGTTCAGGCTAAGTTTAAAAAATCAGGTGAAATTGTAAAGGACTGGCTACTTAGGTTAGGTGAATGAGTGCATTATGTTAGTCTGTAACTTGTGTATATGGAGACAGGCTCTGTTAGTGCATAGCAGGGCTGCTTATTTTCCAGCATGCTGCTGTATAGGACGTTCTCTGACCATAGTTGTGTTCTTGACGCTGTGTATGGCGTTAAGTGTATATGTGTGCTGTCAGCCCACAGGTCTGGCCAAAGGCAGAGTGGTTAAAGGGGAGTCCATGGAGGATGGGATGGAGTCACCTGGGGACCAAGCGGAGGAGGGAGGTGAGTTCATCTTTAAAGTCATCACAGCTAAACATGGCAAGGTGTACTCTGCCAAAATAAAGGAAGCATAAAGTGTCTTAATAGGGCCACCACAAGTCAGAACGGCTTCAATGCACCTGGGCATAGATTCAACAAGTGTCTGGAACTCTATTGGAGGGATGCAACACCATTCTTCCTTGAAATTCCATAATTAGTTTTTTTTGTTGATGGTGGTGGAAAACACTCTCAGGCCCTGCTCTGGAATCTCCCATGTGTTCAGCTGGGTTGATCTGGTGACTGAGACGGCCATGGCATATGGTTTTCATCCTCATTAAACCAATCAGTGATCACTCATGCCCTGTGGGTGGGGACGTTGTCAACCTATGGGGGCATAGCCGTGGTAGCCAAAATAATGGGATGTCCAGCAATGTTATACATGACTCTAAGCGTGATGTGATTTGAATTGCTGAATTAAGTCAGGAACCACACCTAAGCACCTGTTTTCAATACACATTGTATCCCTCATTCACTTAAGTGTTTTCATTATTTTGGCAGTTACCTGTATGTCCTCTCTTGAACTAACATAAGGCCATACTGTGAGTGACTGATATCTACTATTATAGATGCATCAAGAGACAAGGAGGTAGCTGCCAGACTGCAGTCCAGTCCCAGAGCAGAGGCGGAGCTAAATGGGACCTATGAGAGTGCAGAGTTGGGGAACAGACACAAGAACCCCACCCCCCTGATCTCCCAGGCCAACGGGTCACAGGCGGCTACAGAGAATGGGATGATGGAGACGGACCTGCCTCACGGCTCCACCACCGGTAGTAACGGATACATTCTCAGCAAGCAGCAGGAGGGGGGGTCTTCGACGGGCTTGACGGCTGCCCCACACAGGACTAGCTGGTTGCCCTCAGGCACCACCATGATTGGACACGCCGCCAAAACTTTCCCGCCTTTGGCAGACGGGTGCGGCCACAGTCTGGGCGCAATAACGACTGACACCCAGCACGCCGGGTCCCCGTCGGGACAGGGGACCTCAGACGCAGAGACTAAAAACGGCACGTCCGCTAACGACTCCCCCGCCCCTTCCCCGCAGTCCATCGCCATACACCGAGCACGCAAAACCATGTCCATGCCAGCATCCAACCAGACACTAAAGGTAACTAACTTTAGCCTAGTAAAGAGGTAGTCCATTAATTGTCTTGGTCTTTGGATGAGACATAGTCCACATTGGACAGTGATTGCATGTTTTATTGGTTCTGCAACTGGTGAGGGAAGTGCAACAACAATATCAAGCATAGCCACCACTTGATTCACTGCTGTTTTTTATCCCCATAGCTTCTAAACAGGAAATTAACAGAACCAAACGGTGCAGACGAGGAGAGTCAGAATGGACCAGAGGAGGAGAAGTCCCAGCAGACGTCCCCCTCCCGGAACCAGTTACCTCCGAGCCAAATCGACGTGCCGGCTGCAGCAACGGCCAAGTCCCAGACAGGTCAGACAGACCGCACTGGGCCCTGGAAGGGGAGGGACAGGGGTATAAGCCAAATAATCATCACAGTCCACACACAACAATGGAAATGCAGTTATATAATGGCAGGACTTTGCTTACTGAAGGCTATTTACTTGTTTCAAGGCTGCAAAAGCCAGAGGAGTATGAATGAGAGCTTCTGTAAAGAGGTTCATGGCTCCTTGAGCTCAATTGAACGCTCTCTTCCAGCATCGAGGAAGAAGAGACGGAAGATGGGAACATACAGTCTGGTCCCCAGGAAGAAAACGAAAGTGCTGAGGCAGGGGACGGTGCTGCAGATGT
The DNA here is from genome assembly GCF_034236695.1 of Oncorhynchus nerka. NCBI lineage: Eukaryota > Metazoa > Chordata > Actinopteri > Salmoniformes > Salmonidae > Oncorhynchus > Oncorhynchus nerka. The sequence goes on from NC_088399.1 coordinate 29,250,988, forward strand.
TTAGTCAACTTCAATCAACTCAAAGTGCACAGGTCTCACTTCCGTAGACTATCTTAACTGTTTTACAATAAATGTATTGTAATTAGGAGATTTAGCTATAAGTGTCATGTTGTAATATTACTCTGCTTCTCCTCGTAGGCTAAAGCGGTATCACACGTGAACGGGGAAAGGGTGGAGAACGAGTCAGAGGAGGAAGGGTGGGAGGATGGAGAGGAGTGGGAGGAAGAGGTGGAGCAGGGTGGAGAGGAAGGTGTCCCCACAGCCCTGGAGAAGAGTCAAACATCAGGCCCTGCCCTTCAGGTGGGAACCTATTGACTTCATTATCTTAGTTTGCTTTACCTGGACCCCAGCTGATAACTTTGATAAAATGATGCTCCTATTACATTCATAGGTATCACAGGTATCGAATCACAAATAATGTAGACCATTAAATCCCCCACCCTCCCTTTCCAAATGGCCAAACCTCTTTGACGTTGTGATACTTGTCTGTTCAGGGGGAGCTGGGAGAGGAGCCGGACTCTGAGGAATCAGCTGAGGAGGAAGGTGAAGAAGAGGGGAACGAGTCAGACTTGGTAAGAACACACAATCATTGACAACAATTTAACCTTCTTTGAGTCCGCTGATTAGACCATCATCCAATGGCATGAAGGAGTGTTTTTCTGAACCCAAACATTATCAATGCACAGTCATTTTCTCTGTCTGTTCCACCATCATCTGTTTCACCATCAGAGTGAGGAATATATTGATGTTCATGGGAGAGAATAGAACTTTACATATCTCAATTGATCTGCTTTCACACAGAGCTCGGAATCCAGCGTGAAGAAGAGGTTGAAAAAGAAATCAAAGGGAGACTACTTCTTGCTCCGGCCATCCAGGAAACAAAATAGGAAGCCCAAGACTGAGGGACTCCCTGGTACAGAAACCCATATTTCTGCCTTATGAGGACTATAATAAAGACTTGGAGATATCTCTTACCCCTGACTTTCTTACCCCTGACTTTCTGCTCCCTGTGTTAGCTAACTCTCCTCCCCTTTCAGGCACAGGGCCCCAGGGCCAGGCAGGCCTGAGTAAGGACTACACAGAGGTTCCCCTCCACTCACTCAACCTTAAAGCCAAGGAAATGCTGCTCTCCCCACAGCACACAGGTGAGTTAGGCCTTATAGGAGTTGGTGATGGGGGAGTAAGAGAAGTAGGTAGTGGTATAGTTGAGAACTGAACTGCCTGTTGGTAAGAGTTTCTATTTATGTTAAGGGACAAGGCCTCTCCTCCCTCACTGGGCCAGATGACTCATCGGAGCAGTGCTGAGCCTCCCCCCTGCTGGTGATGTCTGTCATAGAAATATAAAATATGTGACGAGATAGTAGAGTCTGGAACTGTAACACTATTGTAAACTCAGCAAAAAAAGAAATGTCCTCACTGTCAACTGCGTTTATTTTCAAAGATCTTAACGTGTAAATATTTGTATGAACATAACAATATTCAACAGACATAAACAAGTTCCACACATGTGACAAACAGAAATGGAATAATGTGTCCCTGAACAAAGCGGGGGTCAAAATCAAAAGTATCAGTCACTATCTGGTGGGGCCACCAGCTGCATTAAATACTGCAGTGCATCTCATCCTCATGGACTGCAGCAGATTTGCCAGTTCTTGCTGAGAGATGTTACCCCACTCTTCCACCAAGGCACCTGCAAGTTCCTGGACATGTCTGGGGGGGATGGCCCTAGCCCTCACCATCCGATCCAACAGGTCCCAGACGTGCTCAATGGGATTGAGATCCGGGCTCTTCGCTGGCCATGGCAGAACACGGACATTCCTGTATTGAAGGAAGTCACACAACGAGCAGTATGGCTGGTGGCCTTATCATGCTGGAGGGTCATGTCAGGATGAGCCTGCAGGAAGGGTACCACATGAGGGAGGAGGATGTCTTCGCTGTCATGCACAGCCTTGAGATTGCCTGCAATGACAAGCTTAGTCCGATGATGCTGTGACACACCGCCCCAGACCATGACGGACTATCCACCTCCAAATCGATCCCGCTCCAGAGTACAGGCCTCCTGTGTAACGCTCATTCCTTCGACGATAAATGCTAATCTGACCATCACCCCTGGTGAGACAAAACCTTGACTCGTCAGTGAAGAGCACTTTTTTCCAGTCCTGTCTTGTCCAGCGATGGTGGGTTTGTGCCCATAGGTGACGTTGTTGATGGTGATGTCTGGTGAGGACCTGCCTTACAGGCCTACAAGCCCTCAGTCCAGCCTCTCTCAGCCTATTGCGGACAGTCTGAGCACTGATGGAGGGAATGTGCATTCCTGGTGTAACTTGGGCAATTGTTGTTGCCATCCTGTACCTGTGCTATTCGGATGTGCAGGTGTTGTTACACGTGGTCTGCCACTGCGAGGACGATCAGCCGTCCGTCCTGTCTCCCTGTAGCGCTGTCTTAGGCGTCTCACAGTACGGACATTGCAATTTATTGCCCTGGCCGCATCTGCAGTCCTCATGCCTCCTTGCAGCATGCCTAAGGCACGTTCACGCAGATGAGCAGGGTTCCTGGGTATCTTTTTTTTTGTGTTTTTCAGAGTCAGCAGAAAGCCCTCTAGTGTCCTAAGTTTTCATAACTGTGACCTTAATTGCCTACCGTCTGTAAGCTGTTAGTGTCTTAACGACCGTTCCACGGGTGCATGTTCATTAATTGTTTATGGTTCATTGAACAAGCATGGGAAACACTGTTTAAACCCTTTACAATGAAGATCTGAAGTTATTTGGATTTTTAGGAATTATCTTTGAAAGACTGGGTCCTGAAAAAGGGATGTCTCTTTTTTTTGTGAGTTTTGCTCTTTATAGTATATTTGTGTCTTTTCAAATGAGTCTCTATAAACTCTTGGAAAGAGCAGGAAACCTGTGTCTAGGAAGGGTCACATTGACATCTGTTGGATGAGCTGAGCTGAGTTGATGGTCCTCTGTGCAGGAGTTACTGGGGGTGTGGAGGAAGACATGGTGCAGGAGCTACCCCTCTGCAGCTGTCGCATGGAGACACCCAAGAGCCGGGAGATCCTCACACTGGCCGACAGGAAATGCATGGCCACGGAGAGCTTTGACCGACAGGTGAGCCTGACGCTTGGCCTCATCCTATTTTTATACTTATTCCATTCCGTATGTTCACTTATCACATTCTCTCCCTGTATCTTTGGCTGCCTCCTGATTCTCCATTCTTTTCTACACTGGGAAAAGGCTGGAAAATTGGGATGCAGCCTTTGTTTCTCACTCAAATCTCTTTCCTTCTCCCCACAGCTAAGCAGATGTCAGAGTGCGGTTCTAAAGCATGAGATGATGCGTCCTTCGAACTCTGTGCAGCTGCTGGTGCTGTGTGAGGACCACCGGGCCGGCATGGTCAAACACCAGTGCTGCCCCGGCTGTGGCTTCTTCTGCAGGGCTGTAAGTACTGGAACCTCCCTGGGGTGGGAATGGGAAAACACCATCTAATTCTGAGTTAGTAGAAAGTGTCTTGTAGTAAGCCAGTAAAAGCTTTGGGTCCTACGTATAGTGATGGTTGCTGTTAGGGCACAAATATGTTTTCCTGGTCATGTCCTGTGTTTAGGAAAAACCCCTGGCCCAAGTAAACCACTGACTTATCGATGGGCTTAATTTTGTCATCCAAGTTCCTAAACATAACAGTTATACTGGGATTTTCCAGCTGTAGTCGAACTGACCTAGCTGTGGGTTGTAGGGGACCTTCATGGAGTGCCAACTGGATGTCAACATCTCCCACCGTTTCCACCGGGCCTGTGCCTCGGTGCTGAAGGGCCAAACCTTCTGTCCACACTGTGGAGAGGAGGCCAGCAAGGCCAAGGAGGTCACCGTTGCCAAGGCCGACACCACCTCCACCATGCCCGCCACACATGCTGCACACGGCCCTGCCACCCCCGGGGCTACAGAGGGCAGGGCAGACACCACCACTGGGGGGTAGGTTCACAGCACTGTTGGGAGTAATGGGGGGGTCCATTGCAGTCTAGCATTTTCGTCAATACATACAACTGTCAAAATAAAGGAAACACTTGAGTAAATGAGGGATACAATGTATACTGAAAGCAGGTGCTTTCACACAGGTGTGGTTCCCGAGTTAATTAAGCAATTAACATGCCATCATGCTTAGTCATGTATAAAAATGCTGGGCAGGCCATTATTTTGGCTACCATGGCTATGTCCCCATCCACATGGCATGAGTGTTCCTGATTGGTTTGATGAGCATGAAAACGATGTAAACCATATGCCATGGCCGTCTGTCACCAGATCTCAACCCAAATGAACAATTTATGGGAGATTCTGGAGCAGCACCTGAGACGGCTGTTTCCACCACCTCTAACAAAACACCAAATTATGGAAATTCTCATGGAAGAATGGTGTCGCATCCCTCCAATAGAGTTCCAGACACTTGTAGAATATATGCCCAGGTCCATTGAAGCTGTTCTGGGTTGTTGTGGCCCAAGAAGGCTTGCATGCTATCAAAATACCCTTACCTCAGCCTAAAACAAGAGTGGCACTTCAATACAGCAGCATTAAAGCCACTATGCTCATGGAGCTATACATCAATAAAACATCTTTGGAAGATGATGAAGTGATATAGTGGTGGGAAGAGGGGGTTTCCTATTACACCTCCCTTTCAGTCTGGGAAGAGGTCACTGGTACTTTGAACCGTATCACTCTTCTGTTGTAGTAGTCAGGCATTCTGTGTGTGTTTCAGTCTATCCTGTTTCTCTGTGGGAGGTGATATAAGTGGCCGAGCAGACAGCTCTCTCTCCATCCCCCCTGGGCACACACTGGACACCTCCTTCCCTGGGTGCTCCAGAACCGGAGTACTGCCTCCTGCAGTGGGGATTGGGATGGGCATAGGAGTGGGCACCACCCCTAAAGAGACATTGGAGAGCATCCTGCTGGCACTGGACACAGAGAAGTAAGACACTACCAACACTCAGGGTTGAGAGAAGAATGCTGCTCTACTATGCACTCGTTAGGCTAAATTGTTTCAGATTGTTATTAGTATTGTGAAAAGTGCATTGTACAGTACATTCTTTTGACGTTCTTGTGTGCTTTGCTCATGTTTATGCACGTTCAATTATCTATCAAGTTTTTCCTGTTATTGTGAGGGTGTGTGTATTCCTTTGACTTGACTTTCTCCATGTGTCGTGCATCAGACCCAAGAAGCTGCGGTTTCACCCCAAGCAGCTGTTCATCTCTGCCAAACAGGGCGAGCTACAGAAGGTCCTTCTCATGCTGGGTGAGGGGAGATGCCTTGAGTAAAACCTCAGTGGGCCAGGATGTTTATATTAATCAATTAACAAAAGTCATTATCTGGCCATTCACTCTTTATAACTGGTTCTGTGGTTGGGATTTTGTGATTAAAAAAATATATATATCTTTCTGCATCTCTGTCCACTAGTGGATGGGATGGACCCTAACTTTAAGATGGAGAGCCAGAGCAGACGCACCCCCCTCCATGTAGCAGCTGCGGCAGGCCACCAGGAGATCTGTCACCTGCTGGTTCAGGTGATGGTTGGCTATGGTTCCCCCTGGCAGTGGATGAGTGATGGGGTAGACAATGCATTACTTGGACATGCAGAATAGAGCTTTTCAGAATGGGTTCACTGGTATCTGTCATGTGACTCACCAGCTTATCATGTTGAACATGGATTGACATCTTATAATGGACTCGTGTTCATTTTGATCAGACAATATTTTAATATTTTGACATTGTATAAGGACATGTCCATAGTATTGATGAGTAGATTGATCCAGTTTTGATGTCCCTCCCTACCTACCAGTCTGGTGCTAACCTGGACATCTGTGATGAGGACCAGCGCACACCCCTGATGGAGGCCTGTGAGAACAACCACCTGGAGACAGTCCGCTACCTACTGAGTGCAGGAGCCATTGCCAGCCACAAGGTGGGTCCACCAACCCCCTCTTTCCACCACTATATCATTTTCACATCATCCTCCAAAGTTGTTTTATTGATGTATAGCTCCATGGGCGTAGTGGATTTAAAGCTGCTGTATGGAAGTGCCGCTCTTGTTTTAGGCGTTGGTAAGGGTATTTTGATAGCATGCAAGCACTGTTGGTTGGTTATTAGATGGTTGCATTGTATTACAGTGCAAATCTTATGACCGGAGCAATGTGTGTTGACTTCCCTCTGTTCTCCAGGATGTGGAGGGGTTCACGTGTCTCCACCTAGCTGCTAAGATTGGCCATTACAACATCGTGGAGCATCTCCTCTCCACTGGACTCATAGACATCAACTGTCAGGTGAGTTCTGTCCTTTTCAGTCATAAACCAGTGAAATACAAGTTTATTTGAGCATAACTGTAATTCTGCACAATCAAGTTTAGTCCCTCAAGAAGGTTATGGCTTAGGATGGCACATGTTGGTTGTACTACTGAAGTCAACCACAACCAGAACCAAGAATGCTTTCATGTTGATCCAGTTCTATTTTCCTCTGGCCTGTGTGTCATCCTCTCACTAGTGGCCTTTCTGTAGAGGTCTGATTCTCCTCCCGGTGGGTGTGCTGCCCCCATCCACTCGACATGGGTCCCTAATGGTATTCTCTTACTTTGCAGCCGCTGCGGAATTATCAGCTCTTTCCTAGTATGCATTAGTTAGGATTGCAGCTCCCCTGCTGTCTGATAACCTATTTGATTGTGTAAAGCTATACACTGCCGAGTAAGTTGCCTTTGACCTCTATTCTGGCCATCTCTCTAAAACGGTTGTTTTTCTTTGCCTCTAAAAATTTATCTCATATCAGTGACGTGTGGCAGGGATGCTTTAGCATTTCAAAAGGAGATCTCTTTCGTCCTTTGTATGCCACCATCAAAGGGCCTCTGACGCCATATGCCTGTGGGACTGCACAGTTTAGAACCCCAGTGTGGTATTTGAAGTGATTGACCTTGCGGCAGGTATGGTGCGATTAAGGCATTCTTTGTCCTTGTGGTGGTAACCCTGCCACCTAAGCTTGGTCTCTGAGCTCTTGAATAGAAATACATCCTCACCCTCTTATAATACAATCTCTTGGAGAAGGTTGGTGAACTTGCACATCGTTATATCCAGGACATTTAAACCAATCCTGTACTGTAGGGGCCCATTCTTAAAGCTATGATGTTGCTACTCTCTAGGACGATGGTGGTTGGACGGCCATGATCTGGGCAACGGAGTATAAGCACCTAAACCAGGTGAAGCTGCTTCTCATTAAAGGGGCTGACATCAACATCAGGGACAAGGTCAGTAACCATGTTCAACTGAAGGTCCTCATGACCTCCCCCAAGCCAAATAGTTTCAATGGCTTTGTGTCTGACTTATGTCTGACTGTTATGTCTATGGCTTTGTTTTGTCTGACTTGTGAATTTGCTGCTGTTTGTTGTTGTTTTGAAGGAGGAGAACATCTGTCTCCACTGGGCTGCATTCTCTGGCAGTGTGGAGATTGCTGAGCTCCTCCTAGAGGCCAAGTGTGATCTCCACGCTGTCAACATCCATGGAGACTCCCCTCTGCACATCGCCGCGCGGGAGAACAGGCTTGAATGTGTCACGTGAGTAAAGGTTTAGGGGAAATGGCTCTGGTGATTCAGCAATAAGTAATAAAATCGCCATCTACAGCACTCGTTTGGATGTAGCCTCCTTTATTATAACCAAGGCTGTAGCCATATCAGGACTATTCCATCTAGTACACTTAAGTGATGTGGTGAAGTCTGTGGTCCCTCAGACTCTTGCTGTCTCGTGGGGTGGATGTCAACTTGAAGAACCGCGAGGGGGAGACCCCGCCGGACTGCTGCAGCCGCAGCTCCAGGGTGTGGCTCACCCTTCAAACAAACAGGAGGATTAGGGAGGCCAGGAGCAGCACCAAGGGGGAGAAGGTCCTCAACAGGTAGAATCCCTTGTTCTCATTTTCTCTCACAATAATCTCCTGCATTACGCTCTTAGACATTATTTTTCTTTTGTCGGCAATGCATGGTACCCTTCTCCTTTTATCTCTCCTTCACTTGTCGCTACCTCCTTTGTTTTGATAATAATGCATTGATAGTCTAACACTGAGTCCACTGGGACCTGAGCCTCCATCTCCCTCCACACTACAGAGACATAGCCCGGGGGTATGAGAGAGTTCCAGTCCCCTGTGTCAACTCGGTGGATAGTGAGCCCTGTCCAGACAACTATAAATACGTGCCAGACAACTGTGTTACCTCCCCCATGAACATAGACAAGAACATCACACACTTACAGGTGGGTAATGTTGCTGGATAGACCATCATATAGTTGATCATGCTTACAGGCTAGCACCGTGGTGGGCAACATACCCATTCAATCTGTCCCGTGGGAGGTTTGGGTAAACTAAGTAAATGGCAAAAAAATAAATGTGCCTGTCTAAAACTAGATTAAGTATGTCGAATTATAAGGAACCAATACTTTTAAATGACAGCCTTTTTTTCTGGCCCGCAAATTGCTTTTGACAAACAAATCTGTTTGAAGAAATATTTGCGGCCTACTGCTGAATTTTGAAATCCCAAGGTGGCGCTCAAGACAATTTTTACTGCCCACCCCTGGGATAGCATGTCATGAAAGATTAAATGACCATGTCTTTTCGTCCCTGCTGTCCACAGTACTGTGTGTGTAAAGACAACTGCTCCTCAAGCAGCTGCATGTGTGGCCAGCTCAGCCTACGCTGTTGGTATGACAAGGTAAGGCCGAGTACTTCACTATTGTTGACAAAGTGATGATCTTGCATGATCGTCATGTCTGTTCCGTGACTGTTCTCAGAATGGTCGTCTGCTCCCCGAGTTCTATCGTGAGGAACCGCCCCTTATCTTCGAGTGTAACCACGCCTGCTCCTGCTGGAGAACCTGCAAGAACCGTGTGGTCCAGAACGGACTGAGGTACCGTACCAAGACCGCCTCACATGGCCACACTGACAGCCAAATTTCCTGTCTATACATGCTACCATATTTATGAAACCAAGCAAACACTTGTCAACCCTATTGATAAGAACATCTAAATAAAATAAAAATATTTTAATGACAATCAGTAGTCCTTCATGGGAAAGTTTTCATGGATTTGACTTCCCAAATCCATGTGAAGATGATGTTTGGGAGATTGAGTGTGTTGTAAGAACATCAATGCTGAAAAAGTTTGTTTTTCTCAGGGTCCGGCTCCAGCTGTTCCGGACCAGTCGGATGGGCTGGGGGGTCCGGACACTGCAGGAAATTCCTCAGGGGACCTTTGTGTGCGAGTGAGTCCCAGACGTACCCCTTTCACAATGCATAGTTAAGCTTTATTTTGCTGCAAGTTCTTAATGATTTCCCATGCAATGTCATCTGTGTGTGGTGCTGCATTGATATTTGTGGTGTTGGTGGGTCCGGGCCCCACTTCTTGTCCACAGGTACGTGGGGGAGATCATCTCTGATGCAGAGGCAGATGTCAGGGAAAACGACTGCTATCTGTTCAACCTGGATAGCAAGGTAGGGATCAGTGCTACTAGGACAAATCCTAAATGTAACTAGTTATCTCAACTCAATCTGTTACCCAGTGATCAAAAATGAATTTTATTCCTGTCGCTTGAGGCCTATCCTTGTGGGGTTTCTAAAACACTCTATTCTTCTGATAATTGTCTTTGTTATTCTCTTTGATATCTCTACCACAGCAGATCCTGCTTTATTCATTATCATCCATTTATGGGTATTCTTTGGTCGCAGGTGGGTGACGTGTACTGCATAGATGCCCGTTTCTATGGCAACATCAGCCGGTTCATCAACCACATGTGCGAGCCGAACCTATTCTCCTGCCGGGTGTTCACGGCACACCAGGACCTGCGCTTCCCCCATATCGCCTTCTTCGCCTGCGAGACCATCAAGGCTGGGGAAGAGCTAGGGTAAGGGTCATGTACAATGCATTTTACATTCATATTCCCATAGACAGCCATTATAATGAGTGGTGACCTCAATATTTCCCGGATGAATTCTCCTCCGGTTTTCACCTGCTATATCAGTTTTGTTATACTCACAGACATTATTTTAACAGTTGAAAAATGTAGTGTTTTCTATCCAATACTAGCAATTATATGCATATCCTAGCTTCTGAGCCTGAGTAACACGCAGTTTACATTGGGCACCTCTGTTCAGGAGTAAAAATGTGCTTACTTAGGCTTGTCATAACAAAGGGGTTGAATACTTATTGACTCAAGAGATTTCAGCCTTTCATTTATGAATTTGTACAAATTTCAAAAAACATAAATCCACTTTAACATTATGGGGTATTGTGTGTAGGACAGTGACACAAAACCTCTATTTAATACATTTTAAATTCAGGCTGTAACAACAAAACGTTGGACAAGTGAAAGGATGGGAATTCTCCTTCATTTTTCTACATTTTGTTACGTTACAGCCTTACTCAAATTGATTAAATACAATATTTTCCTCAAGCTACACACAATATCCCATAATGAAAGCCAATCGTTACAAAATAATAATAATAATGTGCAAATTATATATATAAAAAATGGAAATAACATATTTACATAAGTGTTAAGACCCTTTGCTATGAGACTCGAATGTAATACCTCCCAGATTGCAGTTCCTAGGGCTTCCAGTAGATGTCAGTCTTTAGGTTTCAGGCTTGTTTTTTGAAAAATGAGCTGGAATTTGTAGTTTTTCTAAGTGGCTCCCACTTTGGCTGTAGTGTTGTGGTGCGTGTCAGTGAGGGCGTGCACTTCATTATTTATCTCCGGTAATGAACATACCATTCTCTCTTAAATGTTCTAATTTATTTACATATTAGGGTACCTGAGGATTAATTAGAAACTTTGTTTGACTTGTTTGGAGGAAGTTCATTAGTAACTTTCGGGATTCGTTTGTATGCATTTTGAACGAGGAAAACCGGTGGATTACTGAGTCAAGCGCGCTAACTAAACTGACTTTTATGGGATATTAAGAAGGACTTTATCGAACAAAAGGACCATTTGTTATGTAGCTGGGACCCTTGTGATTGCAACCAGAGGAAGATCTTCAAATGTAAGTGATTTATTTTATCGCTATTTCTGACTTTTGTGGTGCCTCTGCTTGGTTGGAAAATGTATGTAATGCTTTTGTGTGCGTGGTGCTTTCCTCAGATAATCGCATGGTGTGCTTTTGCCGTAAAGCCTTTTTTGAAATCTGACAGAGTGGATGGATTAACAATAAATTCAACTTTTAAACAATGTAAGACACTTGTATTTTCATGAATGTTTAATATTACACATTTTGAATTTTGCGCTCTGCAATATGACCGGATGTTGTCGAGGTGGGGTGCTAGCGGCACGTCTATCCCAAAAAGGTTTTTAACATGATCGTAATTCAACAATCTCATCTCTGTACCCCACATATACAATTATCTGTAAGGTCCCTCAGTTGATCAGTGAATTTCAAACACAGCTTAAACAACAAAGACCAGGGAGGTTTTCCAATGCCTCGCAAAGAAGGGTACTGTGAATATCCCTGTGAGCATGGTAAAGTTATTCATTACACTTTGGATGGTGTAGCAATACACCGTCACTCCAAAGATACAGGCGTCTTTCCTAACTCAGTTGCCCGGAGAGGAAGGTAACCTCAGCAATTTCACAATGAGGCCAATAGTGACTTTAAAACAGTTAGGGTTTATTGGGTGTAAAAGGATTTGTTTATTGAAGTTTTCCATTTTGTCATTAGAGTATTTTGTGTATATCGTTGACAAAACATTACAATTAAATCCATTTTAATCCCACCTTGTGAATACTTTCTGAAGGCACTTTAATGTTTTACTTGGCACACGGTCAAGTTATTACCAATCTTTGGAAGTTATTACCCTGTAAGCATATTTAAGTTGAAATCTGTTTTCTTTTGGTTTTTTGGGCCTTTAATAACTTTGTTCCCCCTAAAATCAAGATTAGGTTGCTTGATTTAAGATTTCTCTCCAACCCCTCATCTCTCAGGTTTGACTACGGTGACAATTTCTGGGAAATCAAGGGAAAGCACTTTAGCTGTGAGTGCGGCTCTCCCAAGTGCAAGCACTCTGCAGCGACCATCGCCCTGTGCCAGGCAGACAGCTCACCCCTGGACCAGCAGTCCAGCGCCCTCCCTGACACCAGCTCCTCCACCACCCCTTTCTGAGCCTCCTCTGACACCCCCACAAAAAGGACTTCCAGACCAGTGGAGATATGTCTCCATTCCCCCAAACAGCAACCTCCACCCCTAGGCCGTACGTCCCCAGACGCCCCACCTCCATCCCCAGTTGAATCATCACCTTCAGGCCTGTGGAGCCCATCACTGAGACCTAAAATCAACCCCACAGAAACCCACCTGCTTCATGTTTCAACCAGCTCTAACATCACCTCCTTACCAGCACAAATTCTGAACTTCTGCTAAAACTCACCCTCAGTGCAGGAAATATTGGACAGGAAGCCAGTCTGTTTGTTGACGTGTGTCCGATGCACTATGAACAACTTTTATGAGAAGAAAAAAACACTACTATGAGCCTGGCTCTTGTTTTGTTGTTTCCCATTGTCATTCTCAAACCGGCTTTGTGCTCAGTTCTGGGTAATGGTGTTTCCTGGCCCTTGGTCTGAATTAAGTTTGTACTAAGCAACAATGTATATCTATCCATGAAAAATATTTCCACTGTGCGAAAGGCATTTGTAGCATAGGAGTGCCCTTACCCTCTCACATGATACCATAGAAATGAGAAATGTTCATGCACAATTTGAGACGTTTGATGGATTTACCTCATGCTATAGTTTGATTGCAAAGGGGACAGAGGACTTAAGTCACAATCATTTATGTTTCTACTGGACTTCTTCTCTTGAGCATTTCTACAGGAAAATAATTGTCAGTGCTAGATAACAATTATGAAAACAAAATACTTTTGAATTCACTTTATATTCAAATCTAATTTGAAATCTAATGTTATATTCTGTTACATTTAGTCAAGTGTATTGTATGCAGAATCAGGTTATGGAAAGACCTTTTGATAATGATCATGAGTACAACATTTGAAGTCTATGAGAATACTAACCAACCTAACTCGCTGTTCTGTTTTGAGGGGCGAAGTAAAGTTGACACTGTCCAGTAAAGGCAGATCTGTTTTGACCACAAAGGAGTGGCAGATTCTGTCAGTTCTGGCATGAATTCCTCTTCAACACAATGGTCCTCTTCTATTAAATACTTTTGTTCTGGAAACAGTATGTGCATATATGAAAGGTGGTGTGACATCAAATTGACCAACTGTAAGGGTATGAAGATTGCAAAAGGGTTGAGGTGGGAGTTGACTAAGCTGTACAGTTATGTACTATACTGTACCTACAAAATTAAAGCGGGTGGATTTGTATTTTTTATCTGCAGGATTTTTAAGCATGTTCTAAGGCTGACACCTTGAATATTAAGTTTTAAATACATTTTACACAATTCTGGAGGGACTGCATTGGGGTTGACTGTTAATGGGGTGAGATGCAAGTATTCTGCTGCCAATGTTTTCTTTTCCTTTTGTTGATTTTGCATTGTAAAATTAAGCAAATTATTTTTCTTTTTACATTTAACTTCAGTTTTGTATCTGTAGTTACTGTAGTTTAGCCTGTTTCAATTTTGTTACACCATTTCATGTTGATGGAAACCTACACATTATTCCTATGTATTTAATGTGGTTAGTACAGTAGTGACTCTTGTGCACATTTTTCAAAGGTATGAATATAAAAAGGTTATACAAAATTTACTTTCTGTTACATATTTCTGGACTGTGCAACATCCATCGAATTGGTTGTATCTTTCAATAAATTTACTACTAATGGATATGGCTGCCAGGTTTTATTAAGAGCATAATGAGTGTGGTGGGGCACACCAGACAGGTTCCGGGGGGATGAGGATTTTCGGAAGAGAAGATTTTAAGAGGAAGCCTGAGAAATACCTGGAGACAGAAGCTTGAGGCAGATGGTGCCTTCAAAGTATTCCCACTGCTTGACCTTTTTCCACATTTTGTTGTGTTGTTAGTCTGAATTTAAAATGTATTCCATTTAGATTTTTTTTTTGTCACTCGCCTACACCCAATATCCCATGTCAGTGGAATTATGTTTACAAATGAATTAAAACTGAAAAGACATCTTGTCAAGTATTCAACCACTTTGTTATTGCAAGCATAAATATGCTCAGTTGCTTGTGAAGACAAACACCATTGTAAATACAACATATTTTCCCTTTTGTGTTTTAACTGTTTGCATGTCATTACAACACTGTATGACATTTCAAAAATCAAATCAAATCAAATTTATTTATATAGCCCTTCGTACATCAGCTGATATCTCAAAGTGCTGTACAGAAACCCAGCCTAAAACCCCAAACAGCAAACAATGCAGGTGTAAAAGCACGGTGGCTAGGAAAAACTCCCTAGAAAGGCCAAAACCTAGGAAGAAACCTAGAGAGGAACCAGGCTATGTGGGGTGGCCAGTCCTCTTCTGGCTGTGCCGGGTAGAGATTATAACAGAACATGACCAAGATGTTCAAATGTTCATAAATGACCAGCATGGTCGAATAATAATAAGGCAGAACAGTTGAAACTGGAGCAGCAGCACAGTCAGGTGGACTGGGGACAGCAAGGAGTCATCATGTCAGGTAGTCCTGGGGCACGGTCCTAGGGCTCAGGTCCTCCGAGAGAGAGAGAAAGAGAGAATTAGAGAGAGCATATGTGGGGTGGCCAGTCCTCTTCTGGCTGTGCCGGGTGGAGATTATAACAGAACGTGGCCAAGATGTTCAAATGTTCATAAATGACCAGCATGGTTGAATAATAGTAAGGCAGAACAGTTGAAACTGGAGCAGCAGCATGGCCAGGTGGACTGGGGACAGCAAGGAGTCATCATGTCAGGTAGTCCTGGGACATGGTCCTAGGGCCCAGGCCAGTTGAAACTGGAGCAGCAGCATGGCCAGGTGGACTGGGGACAGCAAGGAGTCATCATGTCAGGTAGTCCTGGGGCATGGTCCTAGGGCTCAGGTCCTCCGAGAGAGAGAAAGAAAGAGAGAAGGAGAGAATTAGAGAACGCACACTTAGATTCACACAGGACACCGAATAGGACAGGAGAAGTACTCCAGATATAACAAACTGACCCTAGCCCCCCGACACATAAACTAATGCAGCATAAATACTGGAGGCTGAGACATTTGAAATGTCTTTACTCACAGAAGTTCCAAAAGAATGTTTACTGTTTATTTCCCCTTTGATTATCGGCGTTACTAGTTTAGGCAACGTTAACATATTTTTCCCATGCCAATAAAGCTCTCAAAATGATTTAAAATTGAATTGAGGCCCAACTCGGCGGAAAATCTGTCTCCAGCAGGTGGCGTTTTTTCCCACCAAGCAATTACTTTTTATATGGAGGTCAATTAGTGTCGAATTTGGCTTATTTGCTAGGTGAGGTTTATTTGATCGAATAGAAGGGTCGTAATGCTTGAGTTGTTTGTGTACTGATAAGTAGGACACGTGACATCCCGGCAACTATGAGCAAAACACTATCGGATTTGTCTCGAGATGGCTATGCATATTCATGGTCTTTTTTAATTTTTATTTTTATTTCATGATGTATGAGGCTAGTAGCACAGCATCTTCTCTCCACAGTATACAGCCGGTTTATGTCAACAACCCTCATCAAAGGCGGGAGCAAGACAACCCGCGTGCCGTTATGTGGACAACGACTCCCATTGTTTGGGCAGAGAGAGAGATGTACAGTGTATTGTCAGTATATCCATAATCTTTGGATCAGTGTAGATCCGCAATAAAAATATCTGGGGGGGATGGTTTGGAGATGACAGCCTAATACAGACAGAAGCATATTTGTTCCACGAAATATACTATATTCCCAAAGAAATGTATTCTCCAATATTTTATTTTCTGTTAGGATGTGTGCGCTGAACTGGCATGCATGATTGTTGATGACATTCCAATGTTCAGATGAAGGGAATTAAAAGTATTTTAATGCGCACCATGCTCAACTCAGATAGCGGTGTGTAGCCTACGTTAGCTGTTATTAACACAAGTTATCAGACAATGCACTATTATTAATGCAATCGTGGGAAAAGCAGTTTCGGCAAATGTATTTTGAAAGTAGTTTTTGCCTTTGTTTAAAAAAAAAGAGGGCGGCCCCAGTTTTGCATTGATACCACGTTTAATTTTCTACTGCTTCAATTGCACGTGTGGCATTGTTTTCACAAATGCAGTTTTTCAACCGGAGCTTCAAGCATGGTTTAGGCGCAGGTACTAAACAGAGCTCTTAAAAGGTGCAATATTGTCTTAAAAGGGCAACGACACACCTTGTAATTACTTTTTTCCTTCGAATTAATAATTGTTTATTCATATTTATAAAATCATAATAATTAACAATAACAATCAGGGTGTTGTGTCCAATTCTCCTGGGGAGGACCCCGGACCCCATAAGCAAGGGTACTGGAATTGGCAAACTTGCTGTTTAATACTTGTAAAAAAGTATCCTCTTTCACCCAAAAGCATGATGGTCATGACTTAAATAAAAGGGGAGGTTAACTTAGCCCTAGACAATCGGTCTGAGAACAATTTTAAGTTTCAGTCATGGGATTTTTTTTCTTTAACCCCAGCATAGATGGGCAGAAATAGAAAAAAGGCAGACATTGAATATCCCTTTGAGCATGGTGAAGTTATTCATTACACTTTATATTGTGTATTAATACACCCAGTCTCGACAAAGATACAGGCGTCCTTCCTATCCTTTGAGCATGGTGAAGTTATAAATTACACCTTGGATGGTGTATCAATACACCCAGTCATGAGAAAAATACAGGTGTACTTCCTAACTCAGTTGACTTTAAATTGTTAGAGTTTAATGGCTGTGACAGGAGAAAACTGAGGATGGATAAACAACATTGTAGTTACTCCACAATGCTAACCTAATTTCAGAGTGAAAAGAAGGAAGCCTGTACAGAATAAAAAATATTCCCAAACATGCATCCTAAAACTGCAAAGAAAATGCCAAAGAAATTAACTTCATGTCCTGAATACAAAGTGTTGTGTTTGGGGCAAATCCAACACAACACATCACTGAGTACCACTTCATATTTTCAAACATGGTGGCGGCTGCAACATGTTATGGGTATGCTTGTCATCTGCAAGGACTAAGGTGTTTTTTTTTACTATAAAAAGAAACAGAATATAGCTAAGCACAGGCAAAATCCTTAAGGAAAATCTGGTTCAGTCTGCTTACCCACAAACACTGGGAGACAAATTCACCTTTCAGCAGGGCCAGGACAATAACCTGAAACACAAGGCCAAATATACACTGTAGGGGCTTACCAAGAAGACATTGAATGTTCCAAAGTGGCCTAGTTACAGTTGCTGTCGAGCAATGACAACAACCAATTTGACAGAGCTTGAAGAAGAAAAAAAATAGGTGTGTAAAGCTCTTAGAGATTTACCCAGAAAGACTCAGCTGTAATCGCTGCCAACGGGGATTCAAGTATTGACTCAGGGCTGGAATAATTTTTTGTAAATAAGATATTTCTGTATTTAATTTTCAATACATTTGCAAAAATGTCTAAAAACATGTTTTCGCTTTGTCATTGTAGGTATTGTGTGTCCATTTTGAATACAGGCTATAACACAAAATGTGGAATAAGTGAAGGGGTATGAGTACTTTCTGAAGGCATTGTGGCCTTTTCTGTAGTCTACATGGCAACCGAATTTAATTTATGACATTGTCACAGACACTTTTTACAGCATGAGTGTCTCGGATGAAATAGCCTGAATGGCACTCTATCAAATAAAACAAATGGCTTCGATGTGAATATGAATTAACATGTTAACAATCACACGATATCAAAGTAAAATGGACAATAGCCTATGCACTGAATTTATGCTACTCACAACTGCTGTCTGGGAGTTTCACTCAGTGGGCTAAATTTGTATGATAGTTTGCGATTTAAAGTGTGTAGGCCTATTCCTCAATTTCTGACCTGATCATGGCAAAGCAGAAAATAAGAACGGCATTATCCAAGATAACGCAACTCCTGATAAACTTTGGTAGGTAGGCTTATAGGAGTCATAGGCGGCACAACGCGTGAGATTCATGTTTGGGGAAGCTAAAATAATGTGTCCTACCATTTCTACCAATCTGCTTCAATTATGATTTTCGTATTCGCATTATCGTGGAACAGTTTAATTTCAATAATAACGTTTCCGTTTCTCAACATCATTGTCACGTGGTTAATAATAAAAATCTGAATTAAAATGGTAAAAATCTCCAAATTAACTTTCAGCTAATGCGAGAGTAGTCCTTACCAGCCTCTGCCATTATTGACACATTAATAGGCCTACAAGGTGAGCCATTGGCGGCTAAAGAAATGAGCACATGGAACTCAGAGATAGCCTATAGGCACAATTCAGCAGTAGGCCATTGTCAACTAAGTGAAAATACATAAACTTCAAAAATAAAAACTGTAGAAAATATCCTGATAAATTCAGGTTCTTTCAATCACATACATCCATCTACTCAGCCTGTCTGCCTCTCTTTATCTGTCTCGACTTGAGCTATGGCTAGTGAAGTGCAACATTGTATCAAATCAATCAACCTGGCCTATCCTGAAGCTCGTTGCTAACCAGCTTGCAACATTGTATCAACTAGCCTATTCCGGTCCCTCATAGGGAAAAGTGTTCAGGCATTTTTGAAGTTTCTACTGGATATGTGGGATCATCAGAGCATAACATTTTGCTCTTTCACACCGAGGCTTGGTTATTATCGAGGGGGGGTGTTGGAAAGTTTAAAATATATATATATATATTTCGAGGAACTAGGCCTATTAGCCTAACATTCGCAATTGATGTATTTATGTTGACATACTGTATGAGGTGAAGAAAAAAATCACTGAACATTTCAGATTATTAGTGGTTGTGAGAAATCAGACATCCACAAATGTGCACTTTCCAACATTTGTGCGCAGCAAGCCAGGTAGCCCACATTGTCGTGCTCAGGTGTGCGCACTACGTCAACATTAACAGGACAGAGAAATAAACCAGACCAGACATATGCTCACATGGAGATCTCCTAACATAAGATCATAAAAAATTTTACAAAACTCGTAGGGCTTATACGATGGTATGAAGTAAAGCAAAACGTGTTCCTCACAAGTGTAGTAGGTTGTGAACTTTGCAAACAATGTTTCCTCTCCGAGAATGAGAACGGCAGTGGTGGAAAAAGTACCCAATTGTCATACTTTAGTAAAAGTAAAGATACCTTTATAGAAATTGACTCAAGTAAAAGTGAAAGTCACCCAGTAAAATACTACTTAAGTAAAGTCTAAAAGTATTTGGTTTTAAATATACGTAAGTATCAAAAGTAAATGTAATTGCTAAAAATATACTTAACCCTCCTGCTGTGTTCCAGTCGATTTGGACCGATTTACAAGTTCTCTCTCTGAAAAATGTAGTTCACTGCATCTGATTGTCATAAGGTTCCATGACTTTGTCCGCACAGGGCATCTGAACAGAAATACATTTTGGGTGTTTTGTTGAACTTTTGTACACCTGTGGTGTACCCCGGTCAAAAATGACGGTTCGTTAGACATGAATGGGTGAGACTACAATTAGTGTATAAAATTGAGTTCAGGCACAAGCCCATTCATCAGATGGACACACTTCCTCTCCCAGACCCCCACATGCATGTGTGTTTGAGCACACACACCTCACTCCCCTTCCTGGATTCCATGGCAACCCCCACGGGAACCTTCCCCAACAGAATCTTTCCCCCACGGGAACCACACCTGTTGGCATTCTCACAAACAATCGCAACATTGTTTCAATAACATATAGAACTTTTCTCGCAGCTTTGGCATATAAAGCTTTTTTGAGGCCTTGCTCACAATTAATTCTGTGGCAGCACAATGACCAAATGATAGGATGGAAAACTTCTCTGTTTTGGTCCTGTAGCTTCCATTTCGTAGCAGCGTGAAGCGCACCTGTGCACATGCTCAAGATACTCTGAGAGCAGTCCTTTCATCACGCTCATCTCAACATCTGCGGTGAGTTTACCATTAAAGATCATTCCTCTGTGGTATAGATAGATAATACATGTCAGACAGACCGCTTTGAAGATGCAAAATGGCCATGCACAAGGCTGTAGTAGGGCAAGAAAGACATTGAAAGGTTAGAAATGTATGTGAGGCTCTTGATCATATCTTGAGCATGACACTGTTGAGGAGAGAGTCCTTGTTAAACTTTGACACAAAGTAGTCTGTGATAAATATAGCACAATATGTTTCATCTGAGTATTTGTTATAGTGAAAATAATCCATACATTATTTATTTTCTCAAAAACGAGTTGTATGAGCTCAGGTCAATGAGGCCTACAGGTCATAAATAGCAAACAGAAGTTCAAAACTTGTAATGTTCACAATAACTTAAGATAATAAAAAGATCTAACACAATATTAGGTGATAATATATGTATTATGGATTTGTAATCAGCTATAATGGGGCGGTCATTTTGGACAGGGAACACAGAAATCATTAGCATGAAACCAACACAACAGGAGAGTGAATAATCAAAAGTACAAGTATAAATAATTTCACACTCCATATATTAAGCAAACAGGACAGCACAATTTTCTTGTTTTTATTCATTTACGGATAGCCAACATTCAGACATAATTTACAAACGAAGCAATTTGTTTAAGTAACGCCAGATCAGAGGCAGTAGGGATGACCAGGGATGTTCTTGATAAATGTGTGAATTGGACCATTTTCCTGTCCTGCTAACCATTACGAGTAGTTTTGGGTGTGAGGGTAATTGTATGGATTAAAACATATATTGTTTATTTGTCATTTTAGTAATGTAGTGGAGTAAAAGTTGTTAAAAATATAAATAGTACAGTGAAGTACAGATACCTCAAAAAACAACAAGTACTTTACACCACTGGAGAATGGTAAATGTGATTAATACATGCATGAACTTTTGTAGGCCTAACCAAATGAGGTGATTCACGGTACATTTACTAGGCTACTGGTGACATATGTAATGGGGAATTGATCAAAAATAAACAATCAAAGGGCAAGCAATACACACAATTAATGCAGCATGAATTGGTGGGAGACAGCTGAGCGCATACTGGAGAGATGCGCCTATATCTTCGCCACCCACCCCTCCCCTTCTTCAGTGTCGGCTTGGTCGCAAATGGGTCTTCCAAATGGCCAATTTATTTTTATTTCACCTTTATTTAACCAGGTAGGCTAGTTGAGAACAAGTTCTCATTTACAACTGCGACCTGGCCAAGATAAAGCATAGCAGTGTGAACAGACAACACAGAGTTACACATGGAGTAAACAATTAACAAGTCAATAACACAGTAGAAAAAAAAGAGTCTATATACATTGTGTGCAAAAGGCATGAGGAGGTAGGCAAATAAGTACAATTTTGCAGATTAACACTGGAGTGATAAATGATCAGATGGTCATGTACAGGTAGAGATACTGGTGTGCAAAAGAGCAGAAAAGTAAATAAATATAAACAGTATGGGGATGAGGTCGGTAAAATTGGGTGGGCTATTTACCGATAGACTATGTACAGCTACAGCCATCGGTTAGCTGCTCAGATAGCAGATGTTTGAAGTTGGTGAGGGAGATAAGTCTCCAACTTCAGCGATTTTTGCAATTCGTTCCAGTCACAGGCAGCAGAGAACTGGAACGAAAGGCGGCCAAATGAGGTGTTGGCTTTAGGGATGATCAGTGAGATACACCTGCTGGAGCACGTGCTACGGGTGGGTGTTGCCATTGTGACCAGTGAACTGAGATAAGGCGGAACCTGGATGACCTGGAGCCAGTGGGTTCTGGCAACGAATATGTAGCGAAGGCCAGCCGACTAGAGCATACAGTTCGCAGTGGTGGGTGGTATAAGGTGCTTTAGTAACAAAACGGATGGCACTGTGATAAACTGCATCCAGTTTGCTGAGTAGAGTATTGGAAGCTATTTTGTAGATAAGGAGGCGGCAACAGTGAGAGACTTATTTCTGGAGAGAGTAATTTTTTAAATTAGTAGTTCGAACTGTTTGGGTATGGACCTGGAAAGTATGACATGACTTTACAGGCTATCTCTGCAGTAGACTGCAACTCCTCCTCCTTTGGCAGTTTTATCTTGACAGGAAATGTTATAGTTGGGTATGGAAATCTCAGAAATTTTGGTGGCCTTCCTAAGCCAGGATTCAGACACGGCAAGGACATCAGGGTTAGTGGAGTGTGCTAAAGCAGTGAGTAAAACAAACTTAGGGAGGAGGCTTCTGATGTTGACATGCATGAATACACTTATTGGGAATGCCTATATATGTGGTTTGTAGTTCCATTGGCTTTATAGTCCTGATACCTGACAATGATTTAAGATGAATTATTTTGGCTATTCAAGCTCTCAATATCAGATACAATAGACTAGATGGTGCTTTCGAAATACATTTGTCAAAATTATCTAATTACTCCTGCTGCGGATTGTTTCAAATTACTAGAGGATAGGCCTATGCCTAGTTGGGAAGCCAGCAAGTCTAGAGTATAATTAGAAATGCTGAGACAAGAAGAATTCACTGTATAGCCTAGGCTACTATTCTACTTTGCGGGATAAGAGGTTGCAATATTTTTTGTCTGGCCTAGGGTGGCATATAAGCCAGGACCTGATGCTGCATCCTGGTCCCATTTTCATATTATTCTGCAGGTGAATCCGAGACACTTAATTTAGTATGATATTTAGTATGATATGTTTCGTATGTGGATATCAATCACCCATTTCGTATGATATGTTACTAATTACAATTCGTATGATATGTTACGAATTTGCAAACTTATATGTTACGAATTCTAGCGAAGTGGCTAGGTTGCTAATGTTAGCTAGCTAGCTAATGTTAGCTAGGCTAGGGGTTAGGGTTTAGGTTAAGTTTAGGAATTAGGTTAAAGGGTTAAGGTTAGTAACATGCTAAGTAGTTGCAAAGTAGCTCAAATGTAGTAAGTAGTTAAAACGTTTCTAATTAGCTAAAATGCTAAAGTTGTCCGTGATGAGATTTAAACTCGCAACCTTTGGGTTGATAGGTGTTCACGTTATATGCCCACCCATCCACCCAATCCTTTCGTTTTTGCCTGAAGTAACCATCTGTATTATGTAACCATACCAAATTTTACATATCATATTCTTTTGGTGTTCCAGATTTACATTTACTACGCTATGGGGCGGCAGGGTAGCCTAGTGGTTAGAGCGTTGGACTAGTAACCGGAAGGTTTCAAGTTCAAACCCCGAGCTGACAAGGTACAAATCTGTCGTTCTGCCCCTGAACAGGCAGTTAACCCACTGATCCTAGGCCGTCACTGAAAATAAGAATTTGTTCTTAACTGACTTGCCTAGTTAAATAAAAGGTAAAATAAATGTCTAGTCTATGAGACCAGGCTGGACGGTTGATCCCATTGAACTCAGTTGTTTATCTCTCTGATATCTTTGCATTCAGAGATAGGCATTGGTTGATGGCTTAGAAAGGCCTCTGATGCTTGAACTCAAAATGTCCCCAGAAGAAACCAAGCAACGAGAACACATCAGGAAGTGACTTTGATTGTGAATCAGCAGTCCTTTTAGGTCGATGATTGCTCCCTTCCTGATTACAGAGAAAGAAGCGTTGATCATTGAATCAGAGAATTTTCTCCTTCAGAACTGAAGACATTTGGGCTGATAACAAAGCTCTTAACTAGCAGAACAGGAAACAGCCTTTCCGCATTCCATGGGGGCAAAACCTTTTGTGCCCCCAGTCCTTGTGCCACGTAGAGAAGTCCCTGTAAGCAGGCATATACACAGTAGAAGTGAAATGTTAGTTGGCTTGCTTTTGTAGCCATTTCATTTTTTACCTTGGATTACAGACACAGCGGTTAGTAAGGGAGCAGTCATGGAGAGGAGGGCCCCAAACTACTCCAAATGGGCGGAAAGGCGATCCACTGTGGTTTATGGTAGGTGAGGATTCTTAAATTGCAAAGCTTCCCTCGAAGGTGCATCCATGATGGGACTTGGTTTATGGTGCTTCTTCCTTTTCTGGCTGCCTTCCTCACTCACTCCTCAACATCGCAACACTGTGATACTCCACTTGCTTTTGTGTCAGACAATGAGTCACTTTTTTTTCAACCCTGTTTGTGGTTCCTTCTATTATTTATTATTAAATAAAACTTGGTTTTGTACATGAAATAATTATTTGGACACTAGAGCATGTATTGGCACCTCACATTTGGCCAGTACATTGTGTGCATTCTCATGTAACCACTATTAAAGCCCCAATGCAGCAGTTAAGTACCTTATTGTAATAGTTTTCTATTAAAATTGTCAAAAATAAACAATAGCATTTTATCAAAAAACTATTCCAGAAGTAAGAATTTAGCTTGGACCGTCTGGGAGTGGTCTGAGTGGATAGGGGAAAATTGAAAAATTGCCATTATTGGCAGAGATGTTTGTAACTCTCTTCGTTATTGGTTCATTAACTCATTTACCACCTGATGATGTCATGAGGCATGCCAAAACCTGCCCCATGACGTGCAAAAATCCTGCTGATTTGAAGGTCCTGTGCAGATTGAAATTAACACTGAAAAAGTGTGTTATATCCTGATAGTTGCTGGTTGAAAATACATCGGCTGTTCAACAATATAATACAAAACACAATAAAAAAACTAATTTTAACTGCACTGGGCCTTTAACCAATATTAGGCTAATGTTGAATTCAATTGAGTAAAATGCACAAGCAGGCATAGTGGATTAGAGTTGCCTTTTATTTTGCTGGTTTGGGGCAAGTTTGCATGGGATTGACTCAAATTAGTAATAGGACAGGCCAAGAAAAAACAGCTACAAGACCAGATATGATGCAACAAGTATCTGTAGGCCATATCTCATAAAAACAAATAAGCAGTAAATAAAATCCAGTTCAATTTGAGTCCCAGGCAATATGTTAACTAGCCTATATGCCTACTGTAGCCTACAATCACAGCTAGAATAATTTTATACTTGTAAAAACCATAAGGTGATGTTATGATTTATTTTATTTTGTTAACCCCACAAGCAATGCGCTCTGCCACATTCGGCTCATGGAGGATGCTGACTTTGGGCACGGAATACAGCTCATGGGCCCAGTCTCCTGAAAGCCTTCGTCAACGACAGGCAGTGATAAGCGAGAATGCTGAAGAAACGGACAGCATCGACATTGACTCGTCATGGCAGCAGATGGACGTTCCTCAACAGTATGATGCCATCCTGCACCTTGACGAGAGAGCAGCTTCAGGAGGGAGTCGTGGTAATCATAACATCATTCGTACACACGAAGCCCTCAATAGCACGCCATGGTCCAAGTCTAACAGGTAAAGTACAAAATCAGCACCAATATTGACATTTAAAAGCCTGTGATATTCAATGAAGTTCCCTTTAATATAGACCACATAGAGAATTCAATAAATCAGATTTGTTATAGAAATACAGATTTGCTAAAGTGCCAAAATGCAGCATTTTGACATGTCCCTCTGTGACTTCCAGGAACATTTAAACCCAAGTAACCACAACATTTCTCCAGGTTTTAACCATCATTGTAAAGCACTAGTTATTTCTGAAGATTGTTATCATGTAATTAGTGATTCAGAAACCATTTTAATAATAATAATGTTGATCATTCCGTTCGTTTTAATATGGTGAAACTATTCCTTTTTAAATAATAATAATAAAAAAAAACATTGAACATTAATACTTCAAATCATAGTGTAAAAGCAGTTGAGATGGTTCTACTATTTTTTGGCAATTTTCTAGTGTTTTGTGGTGGAAAACTGAGTGAGTCGAGCATAACACATCAACCTTGATAGACAGGCTAGAAATGTTTAACAAATTCAATTGCCACTCTGTTGCACACAACAAGCTTCCATTTCCCCTGTCACAAGGGGATTTCTGCCTGATTTAAGATGAATCATCCACCCTGTTACAGCTGTCAACCCTGTTAGTTTATTTTCCACTTAATAGGCACTAATAGTTTGTTTTTTTTACTCTCTGGGAAAACGTGTTTTTTTATCAAGTTAAACATGAGCTCTTTATGACAAAATGTTAAAATTAGATTAAATAAAGTATTTGCCACCAAGTTAAACATCTCAAAATGAAACGAATTGATAGAACAAGTCGAATGACCCAGTAATGGTATTCTCAGGCTAGGCTAGCGCAATGACCTGAGGAAGATTAACACTTTTGACAACTTTGATAGAGGCTTTCTTCCCAGTAGCGTTTGTGCGAGGGATATTTGGTCTCTAATATCACTGAAAAGGTTACTTATTAATTTGCATTTTCATTCTGTTGCAATAGATAATTGCAGCCACCAGAGGGATTAAAACCTCACTCAACTCCTCTAGATATCTACAAATCAAACACAGGCCATGAGTTATTAGGCACTATTATGCACAGGCATTTCTCAAAGTTTCTTTCTATCAACCTAAGAGGCTGTTCTGTTGGATTTATTGCAACATTGAGCTTATACCATGCCATCAATAGCTCTCTTACATAGATGAGGTCAATTAAACACATTCAATAAATGTATAGCAGAGGCTGGTGGGAGGAGCTATAGGAGGATGGGCTCATTGGAATGAGTCATTGGAATGTAATTACTGAAATGGTGTCAAACCTGTGGTTTCCATGTTTGATACCTTTCCATTTATTCCATTACGTCCTCCTATAGCTTCTCCCACCAGTCTGATGTATAGACTATGAAAACCTGAATTCCAGTGGTCCTTGAGGATAGTAAGTGACAGTGATGCCAAGCCAGCACAGAGGGAGATAAGCTCCTAAACCAGGGGGCATCCAAGCAGCTCAAACAGGGTCTTTGGCTCAGGGGGACAGACCGACCATGATTGCACAGAAAGACCCGCCAGGCCACTGCCATCCCACCCAGTCCCTAGTTGGGAAACACAGGACAACTTCCTAGGGAATATCTTCAGCAGTGAGCTGGTGGGGGAGGCTCATCTCCATTCAGTCCTGGAGTGGCCTAGCCAGTCTCCAGATCTCAACCCCATAGAAAATCTTTGGAGGGAGTTGAAAGTCCGTGTTGCCCAGCAACAGCCCCAAAACATCACTGCTCTAGAGGAGATCTGCATGGAGGAATGGGCCAAAATACCAGCAACAGTGTGTGAAAACCTTGTGAAGACTTACAGAAAACGTTTGACCTCTGTCATTGCCAACAAAGGGTATATAACAAAGTATTGAGATAAACTTTTGTTATTGACCAAATACTTATTTTCCACCTATTTGGTCAATAACCAAAGTTTATCTCAATACTTTGTTATATACCCTTTGTTGGCAATGACAGAGGTCAAACGTTTTCTGTAAGTCTTCACAAGGTTCTGGTTCTGGGGTGAGATCTTGCGTGGAGCCCCAGATCGAGGGAAATGATCAGTGGTCTTGTATGTCTTCCATTTCCTAATAATTGCTCCCACAGTTGATTTCTTCAAACCAAGCTGCTTACCTATTGCAGATTCAGTCTTTCCAGCCTGGTGCAGGTCTACAATTTTGTTTCTGGTGTCCTTCGACAGCTCTTTGGTCTTGGCCATAGTGGAGTTTGGAGTGTGACTGTTTGAGGTTGTGGACAGGTGTCTTTTATACTGATAACAAGTTCAAACAGGTGCCATTAATACAGGTAACGAGTGGAGGAGCCTCTTAAAGAAGAAGTTACAGGTCTGTGAGAGCCAGAAATCTTGCTTGTTTGTAGGTGACCAAATACTTATTTTCCACCATAATATGCAAATAAATTCATTAAAAATCCTACAATGTGATTTTCTGGATTTTTTCCCCTCATTGTCTGTCATAGTTGAAGTGTACCTATGATGAAAATTACAGGCCTCTCTCGACTTTTTAAGTGGGAGAACTTGCACAATTGGTGGCTGACTAAATACTTTTTTGCCCCACTGTATATTTGTCAGAAAAGCTGTAAAAAAATATATATATATATATAGTTGTCCTCCGTAGAGTGGGGGGTGGTGGATGGGTTAATAAAAAATATAAACAATTATAGGCTATAGATAGTCTTGACCATTTGGGACCCCTTGGCTATTTCACTCAGGACAGGTTATAGCCCAGACTTAATCAATATTTTGTTTTGTCTCATTTATTGATATGAATATAGCCTCTGCGTGATGGGGTTGTGCAATGCAAATGGCTATAACAAGCCTACACACAGAGTGGAATTCGCTAATACAGCAGTCAAAATGCCTAATATAAGACCTACAGTCCATGCTCCTAAATACTGGAAAAGTGTGATTCATTAGGTTACATGATCACCACAGCCCCACAGACTATAAAAATAAATTATGCAATTATATAGCCATTAAATTACACACAACAGCATGGTATATTAAGATAGTGGAATAGGCCTAGCCTAAATCAGATTTACTTTCTATTTTGCAGCTCAGGCTGTTATTCTAGACAAGGCTCTTCTCTGTCTTTATATAATCATTCTCACAATAGTAATTTGCTGAAGGCCCAAGCCTATACTACGTCATCTACTGGTATAACGTCTTTATCGAATGCCGTTCTAAAACAAGCTCGACTTTTATTTTGATCATTAAACCAGAAGATGCAAAGCAACTATCATCTGGCCTAGAAGTTGCTTGATTGACTAACTAACTTCGACTAGCTAAGTTTGTTTCATGTACTTTGCAGATGCCACATTCCTGACAAAAGTTTGTACATATAAAAAATATCTGTATCTGAGTAAAGCGAGACGTAAGTAAGAATTAAACGATTATATTTTGATTCATAGTCGTAACATATGGTTTGTACGTTTACGTATCTATTTTAACGGTTACTTTTCATGTTTCACGCATGGCATTTCTTACAATCCTAACAATTTATGTATGGATTTTCTTACGAGTTTAAGTTAATGATACGTACGTTCAAACTTTTGGCAGCTATCTGGCTTATATCTATCGTTTTCCCCCGTTGGCCCTCCAGTTCCCATTTCTTTGGGTTAGATGGGGTCCGAGCTGCTTGTTCAGGTTGTGTGCTACCCTTATCTGCTATATGGGCATCGACATCCCATTCATAATCTGTCTGAGCTGGCGCTGCCTCCAGAAACTGTCCATTCATTATTTATGCCGCTGTAAATATGGCTGCAAACTCGAACCAGACAGGGAAATTGAAGAGGTTCAGGCAGACTGGAGGTGCGATATTGTAACGTTTGGATGAAACAAATAATAAAACAATTTACATATTGCAGCTTAACGGTCATTGACATGGCTGACATCGGGTCCTCGATTTTCTCAGACTGAGAAAATAGTTCCAACATGCGGGCTAGCGTTAGCTTTGCGCCTTCCTCCAGTAACTTTGTGCATAGTCTGATGTAGGCTACATTAGCTAAGAATAGCATTCCTGATCTGATTCTCAGTATCACCGGAAAAATCTCTCTCTTGCACCCTGCCTAAGGCGAGTGCTAAATTGTTGTACAGTCTCACCTTCCCTTTGTGCAGGCAAATGCTGTGTTAACTTGTGGAATGAAGAAGATGCAATGCTCTGATCGCAGCTCCATAATCCGCATCATCCGGTCCAGAAAAAGTAGAGCTCTCCTGCGTTGACAGTTGCACACAATGTGGACCTTTTCTATAATCAGTAGTGCCACAATAGCCTACAAGGGGCACTCTTTTCAGGCCACTTAGATACAACGATTTTCACTTCAAGTAGTGACGTCATACATCAAGGATGCCCACTGGTGTCAAACCCAGTAAACTACATGACAGTATGATTTTATATGTTTAGCGCGTTTAGCCTACCAACAAATCCTAACGTATTATACATGTTTCATGTAGGCTTAATGTTTAATCGAATACATTATTAAACACAAATTAAATATAGGCTCTTGGTGCGTCCTGAGTAAATAATTATTAGAAACTCTCTGTCACACATCCAGCCAGTCACTCACATCCATCCAGCTCCATCCGCAGAGCGCTCCTGAGCTGGTCGAGTACCGATAGGCTAATTTTGGTCACATGCGCTGATAGTTAGGGACCAGTAAATCATTGGATCGGAGTCTACTGAATTGGTTGCGTTGTACAGACAGCGAGCGTTCAAGTGAGAATCAGGAGGAAACAACCCCGTAATGGTTCATTGCTATGCCATTGGAATCGATAATTGACACTTGCAGACAAAACATAACTGTTTTGTGTACTTTTCTTTTCTTCTGGAGACTCAAAATACTTTTTCTGGGGTCTTTCAACATTGACAAGATGTAGCCACTACCGAAAAGATACACGTGTGTGTTTCATTTCGGCATTTTTCCTGTTGTGGCTGCATTATCTATTTAGTGGGAGAGGGCTGACATGGATGTGATATGTGGAATTAATTGGAGAATATATCATTAGATAGGTTGAAGTGCATTTGGCACATATTGCGATTGAATGCAAACTTTATTTAATTATATTTCGAATTTCTTTGAGAATGGACAAAAAGGAAAGGATTTACCCAAAGAAAATCGATGTATTTTCTTAAAACACAAGCCATACACTAATGCAAACCTGTGGTCTGGCTAAGCGTGTTTGTTGTAATGCTTCTGCCCTCCATTTCCACTGACACCAGTTTGGATTTTTATTGTTGGATCTGTGCGTTTCCAGAATGGCTCGCTTCGCAGAAGGTCTACCCACCCGCTTTGGAGCTGGAGCAGGTGGAGGAGGCAGAGGTGCGCCCGGCGCAGGCAGAGGTGGCGCCCGGGCTGGTGGTCCTCCAGGCGGCCAAAGGATGTACAAGCAGTCGATGGCTCAGAGAGCCAGGACAATGGCCATATACAACCCTAACCCTGTCAAACAGAACTGCTTCACTGTCAACCGATCCTTGTTCATCTTTCGAGAGGACAATATCATTAGGAAGTATGCTAAGCGAATAACCGAATGGCCATATCCTTTCCTACCCAAAACCAGGTTACACATTGGTATTTGTATAACGCACATATCCTTATTTGACAAACACGCATTGGAAGATTTTCATTAAGAAACATGACACAGGGAGTGAAGCGCTTTTATTTTATTTCAATATGTCTGATTTTACTGAACATGACAAATGTATGCCCTTTGTCACCATTTCGAAGCTCATCTGTAAGTGTACTCAATCGATTATTACATTATAGGAAGTAAGCCTATTCTGGTGTAAATTATTAGTTCATTAAACCTTTTGCTTAACCTCTGGTACACCTGTCACTCAGTGTTCTGCCTGATTGGACACGAGAAAGGATTTTCATCCAATAATAGTGTTAGCATATACAGTTTAATGACTTGGCAAAATGTCCTATGTACCGTGTACACACTCACGAATTATGCACAACTGCTTTTTACTTCAAACATATTTGGTTGTGATTCGCAATTGCCAACTACATATTCGCTAGATTCAGTTTTCAGTTACAATTGTAAATGAGCGAGTTTAATCTTTGCAATGTGTATGTATGTTTTTAGATATCTCAGCGCTTGCTTCTCTTGGATTATAAGGGTTCGTTTTTTAAGGCACCCGTCTCGTTTGCACATTGCCTGTTTGTTAGCAGTGTCATTTCAACTGTTGCTGTTCACCGATTTGTCCGTTTCCATGGTAAGGTGAGCGCCCAGTGAGTTGGAGACCGCTGGCTCTGATGTTGTAAAACGCCTCGCCTAA
Organism: Oncorhynchus nerka; assembly: GCF_034236695.1. NCBI lineage: Eukaryota > Metazoa > Chordata > Actinopteri > Salmoniformes > Salmonidae > Oncorhynchus > Oncorhynchus nerka. Next base: position 29,282,676 of record NC_088399.1, read on the forward strand.
AGGGCAGATTCCACCATTAATTTTTCGTATTTGTCCACTCAGTCGAGTAAGGCTCGTTATGGCCTGTTTGCAAGGGCAAAGTGCAGTGTTAGGCTTCTGGCGGGCCCTGGGCACACGATTCAACCATAGAAAACGGATTGAAATGGTAACCCAAGGATAGCTCTACAGCCCAGGCTCTTAGCAACCCTGCATGGGCAGAGTATGGTCTATTGTTGTAGTGTGTGGGATAAGCCTACCATCTTTTATTTCTGTCCATGTGTAGCCATGCTGTGTGAATTAGGATATCTATTGGACTCCTGTTCAGTCAATGTCATTAATTGGTTAACTGAGCTCAATGAGTCAGTGACTTCCTAAAGCTGAATATATGTTCTGCTCTGCTCATCCAAATAGATCAATCTGTTCTGTGGCACCTCAGGTGGGTGGTGGCAGTGAGACCGTTTTAGTGATGCTCATTGTACATAAACACTGTTGAGGCAACTCTCCCCATCCTTTACACAATTTGGGTATTTGCCTATCTTTTTTAAAATCTAGGTTATTCTATGTCAATACAGAGATATTTACCGCTATGGGTTAAGACTAATAAACTTACATGTCGGAGTTAGTGTTTCTTTTCTTTTACCGTGCATGCAATTCTTTGTCATGGCTTGTGTTCCTTAACCTGCACACTCCGTTTGAGTACTTGATCCTGGCCACCATCATCGCCAACTGCATCGTACTGGCCCTGGAGCAGCACCTACCAGAAAATGACAAGACCCCCATGTCAGAACGTCTGGTAAGACACTCCTCACACTGAGTCCCAAATGGATGGTTGTGTACCAAATGGCACCCTATTTCCCCATTGTCTTCCGTCAGATGGTGGCATTCTAACACGACACGCAGGAGCCAGAGTGGACAATGTAAGGAATAGGATTCCATTTGTGACACAGCCTATGATAACTATACCTATCACACTTTCTATAACTTTACTTAGTGCTACAATTTATATACTTATTCAGTTTTGTCTTCTGTTTGTTTGCTGTAAAAGTGTGTAATGTTTGTTCTTTTTTGCTAATTTTGAGCTTTCCACCACTTGAACTCTGTGATGAGGCAGTCCAGTCAGCCCTAACAACACCTCCCAGAGGGCCCTGAGTCTCAGACACACCTCCAGTACATGGGAGAGCAGCACCCCTTTCTTATTAGTTTCTGGAAGCATGGAGATGTGTGTGTCTCCCCTCCTCCCAGCTATCATTCTGTAAATCTGTTGAGCCTCACACTGAGCAGGCTTTGATCCCCCTTCTCCTCCACAGGCCCCTTGTTCCACCACCTGCTCACACGCGTAGCTTAAACCCCCGTTTGAACTCTGCCAGTTGAGTCATTAAACCAATGCCGTTTAAACTGTAAAAAGCTTAAATGGTATCTTTTCACTTTAAGCTGTGAAAGAATGAAGTTGGAGGGGCTGCCACGTAGCCATTAGAGAAACAGCACCACAATCCTCCAACACAGCGTCTTCAGTCAGGACACGCATAGAATAGCATTACATTGTTCAGCACTTAGCTCACAGATCGGTCTTAAGGATGTTTTTACTCCTGGGAGTCTGTATAAAATAGAGGAAAAGGCATAAAAGGCTCTGCTGCAACAGCTTGGCGAGATAAGGTTAATGACTCCCCTCAAATGTAGGCACCTGCTCCTGTTCTCAATTATCTCCGTAATTGTGATGCAACATCAGCAGTGAAGTAGTGGCACAAGAAAACACAAGGTACTCGACACCTGAGAAACTGATTAGTGTTTGAGAGAGAATATACAACTCCCCTCTTCCTTTCTCCCTCCTTCACCTCAAGAAGAAACATGGAATACCAGCATCTTTTATGGTCCAGGGTGAATAGATTGAGGTGTGTCTGTTATGTGGAGCTCATGATAATAGAACATTGTCAACAGGCATGGTTGTTCAGCTCCATAGCAGAGTTTTACCCTCATGGTCCCCTGTGATTTCCCCTCTGCCCCTCCAGATGCATTTACTTTAGATGGAGTGTTCATTATTCATGAACATTTGACATCTATACCTTATGTTAACAAACAGTCTACTGTACTACATAATGCATTTATGGATTGACCCTCCAGCCTAGCCATTATAAACTCAGCAAAAAAATAAATGTCCCCTTGTCAGGACCCTGTCTTTCAAAGATAATTAGTAAAAATCCAAATAACTTCACAGATCTTCACTGTAAAGGGTTTAAACAGTGTTTCCCATGCTTGTTCAATGAACCATAAACAATTAATGAACATGCACCTGTGGAATGGTTGTTAAGACACTAACAGCTTACAGACGGTAGGCAATTAAGGTCACAGTTATGAAAACTTAGGACGCTAAAAGAGGCCTTTCTACTGACTCTGAAAAACACCAAAAGAAAGATGCCCAGGGTCCCTGCTCATCTGTGTGAATGTGCCTTAGGCATGCTGCAAGGAGGCATGAGGACTGCAGATGTGGCCAGGGAAATAAATTGCAATATCTGTACTGTGTGACACCTAAGACAGCGCTACAGGGAGACAGGATGGACAGCTGATGGTCCTCGCAGTGGCAGACCACGTGTAACAACATCTGCACAGGATCGGTACATTCGAACATCACACCTGCGGGACAGATACAGGATGGCAACAACAACTTCCCAAGTTACACCAGGAAGGCACACTCCCTCCATCAGTGCTCAGACTGACCGCATTAGGCTGAGAGAGGCTGAACTGAGGGCTTGTAGGCCTGTTGTAAGGCAGGTCCTCACCAGACATCACTGGCAACAGCGTCACCTATGGGCACAATCCCACCGTCGCTGGACCAGACAGGACTAGAAAAAAGTGTTCTTCACTGACGAGTCGTGGTTTTGTCTCATCAGGGGTGATGGTCGGAATCACGTTTATCGTCGAAGGAATGAGGCCTGTACTCTGGAGCGGGATTGATTTGGAGGGGGAGGGTCCGTCATGGTCTGGGTTGGTGTGTCACGCATCATCAAACTGAGCCTGTTGTCATTGCAGGCAATCTCAACACTGTGCGTTACAGGGAAGACCTCCTTCCTGCAGGATCATCCTGATATGGCCCTCCAGCATGACAATGCCACCAGCCATACTGCTCGTTCTGTGCGTGATTTCCTACAAGACAGGAATTACAGTGTTCTACCATGGCCAGCAAAGAGCCCTAATCTCAATCCCATTAAACACAACTGGGACCTGTTGGATCGGAGGGTGATGGTTAGGGCCATTCCCCCAGAAATGTCCGGGAACTTACAGGTGCATTGGTGGAAGTGGGGTAACATCTCACAGCAAGAACGGGCAAATCTGGTGCAGTCCATGAGGAGGAGATGCACTGCAATACTTAATGCAGCTGGTGGCCACCACAGATACTGACTTTTGATTTTGACCCCCCCCCCCCTTTGTTCAGGGACACATTATTCAATTTCTGTTAGTCACATGTCTGTGGAACTTGTTCAGTTTATGTCTGTTGAATATTGTTATGTTCATACAAATATTTACACATGTTAAGTTTGCTGAGAATAAACGCAGTTGACAGTGAGAGGACATTTTTTTTTTTTTGAGTTTATAAGGCTTGGCATAGCATTGTTTTGTCTGCTATCTCTTTTATAGCAGACAGAGATGCATAGATGTCAGTCTTAATGCTCTTCATTAGTGTCTTTCCTTACATTAAAGCCCCGAGAGCCTCAACCTTGTGTGTTGTCTTCATAGTCAGCGGGAGGCCCAGAATCACTTCACTGGCTGAACAACAAACCAGTTATTTAAAACACTTTAATTTGCCGTACCATTCTGTTACAGTGACGTTAACAAAACATGTCTATTATTTTACTAGTTTAATTGTTGTTAGTTCTTACCGTACAGTTAGTGAAAAGCTCACATACCCTTTAGCCTGTCAAACTCATTTGTGATTATTTGCATTGGTGGTTGAGTTCATAGAGCTGTGGAGAGAGAAAGAGGGAAGTTACTGTAAGGTGTGCAATATCCTCTGCTGGTGCCTGTGTGTGTAACAGGGCCTCATGAGTTAAGTGACATGTGATTTGTGTCTGATCCAGCACTTCTTTGAACAAGAGCAAGGGTCATCCTATCTGAAAATGTTTTTTTTGTTAAAGATCTTCATGCCACTCAAATGGTTTAATTGTTTTAATGTTTTGTTAAATATATTTAGCAGGAAGCCAATCACTAATAGCCCTATTGGAGACTAAATAGCTTCATCAACTTATAGTTGTGTAATTTGTAATCATACTCATTTGCTGTCAATTAGTATTATTTGTTAAGAGTAAAATGTAAGCTTTTATCTTATGCAGGTGATAACATGTTAGGATGAATGTGTTAATCTCACTGATTGAAAATGGTGTCCAAGATTACAGTTGCTCTTCTGGTGTAGGCTATGTTTTCACTTCCCCTCTCTCCTTCTCCTCTTTTCATCCATGAAGAGAGGGTTCCATTCCTTGACCCATTCTCCACATGCTAGTAGAAAAGTAAAATAAACAATCCCCCTTCTCTTCCCCCCTCTCTCTTCTGCCATGCTTCATTTCCCTCTCCCTTGTTCCCTGTCTCTCTTCTGCCATGCTTCATTTCCCTCTCCCTTGTTCCCTGTCTCTCTTCTGCCATGCTTCATTTCCCTCTCCCTTGTTCCCTGTCTCTTCTGCCATGTTTCATTTCCCTCTCCCTTGTTCCCTGTCTCTCTTCTGCCATGCTTCATTTCCCTCTCCCTTGTTCCCGGTCTCTCTTCTGCCATGCTTCATTTCCCTCTCCCTTGTTCCCTGTCTCTCTGCAGGATGACACAGAGCCCTACTTTATTGGAATATTCTGTTTCGAGGCTGGCATTAAGATTATTGCCTTGGGCTTTGCATTTCACAAAGGCTCGTACCTCCGCAACGGCTGGAACGTAATGGACTTTGTGGTCGTCCTCACTGGGTGAGTCCTTGGCCTGCCGTGTGTGTGTGTGTGTGTAGATTTGTTCATGTCCATGCTTATTTGTATGTGTTTTATGAATGTGTATGGGGCACATTCCTTAGCGTTGCATTTGCCTGGAATTTGCCTTTTCCACTATTGTGCTATACTTAATGATTAACACTGTCCAACAAAGAATATTAATGCAAAGCAACCGAAAGTGACGTTTAAATAAAAAAATACATTCTGTTATACCAATTTATTGTCTAATATTGCTCATGAAATTTGCTCATGAGTCTTTGTTTTGACCCTCCCTTTATGATGCAAGGGCTCAGTGGAAGCTTGAGGTACAGTGCCTTGCAAAATTATTCAGCCCCCTTAAGTTAATACTTTGTAGCGCCACCTTTTGCTGCGATTACAGCTGTAAGTCGCTTGGGGTATGTCTGTATCAGTTTTGCACATCGAGAGACTGAAATTTTTTCCCATTCCTCCTTGCAAAACAGCTCGAGCTCAGTGAGGTTGGATGGAGAGCATTTGTGAACAGCAGTTTTCAGTTCCTTCCACAGATTCTCGATTGGATTCAGGTCTGGACTTTGACTTGGCCATTCTAACACCTGGATATGTTTATTTTTGAACCATTCCATTGTAGATTTTGCTTTATGTTTTGGATCATTGTCTTGTTGGAAGACAAATCTCCGTCCCAGTCTCAGGTCTTTTGCAGACTCCATCAGGTTTTCTTCCAGAATGGTCCTGTATTTGGCTCCATCCATCTTCCCATCAATTTTAACCATCTTCCCTGTCCCTGCTGAAGAAAAGCAGGCCCAAACCATGATGCTGCCACCACCATGTTTGACAGTGGGGATGTGTTGCTTTTACGCCAAACATAACGTTTTGCATTGTTGCCAAAAAGTTCAATTTTGGTTTCATCTGACCAGAGCACCTTCTTCCACATGTTTGGTGTGTCTCCCAGGTGGCTTGTGGCAAACTTTAAACAACACTTTTTATGGATATCTTTAAGAAATGGCTTTCTTCTTGCCACTCTTCCATAAAGGCCAGATTTGTGCAATATACGACTGATTGTTGTCCTATGGACAGAGTCTCCCACCTCAGCTGTAGATCTCTGCAGTTCATCCAGAGTGATCATGGGCCTCTTGGCTGCATCTCTGATCAGTCTTCTCCTTGTATGAGCTGAAAGTTTAGAGGGACGGCCAGGTCTTGGTAGATTTGCAGTGGTCTGATACTCCTTCCATTTCAATATTATCGCTTGCACAGTGCTCCTTGGGATGTTTAAAGCTAGGGAAATCTTTTTGTATCCAAATCCGGCTTTAAACTTCTTCACAACAGTATCTCGGACCTGCCTGGTGTGTTCCTTGTTCTTCATGATGCTCTCTGCGCTTTTAACGGACCTCTGAGACTATCACAGTGCAGGTGCATTTATACGGAGACTTGATTACACACAGGTGGATTGTATCTATCATCATTAGTCATTTAGGTCAACATTGGATCATTCAGAGATCCTCACTGAACTTCTGGAGAGAGTTTGCTGCACTGAAAGTAAAGGGGCTGAATAATTTTGCATGCCCAATTTTTCCGTTTTTGATTTGTTAAAAAAGTTTGAAATATCCAATAAATGTCGTTCCACTTCATGATTGTGTCCCACTTGTTGTTGATTCTTCACAAAAAAATACAGTTTTATATCTTCATGTTTGAAGCCTGAAATGTGGCAAAAGGTCGCAAAGTTCAAGGGGGCCGAATACTTTCGCAAGGCACTGTAATAGGCTAACTCAGCCAAAGGTAAAAATGAGTAGAACTTCAGTGAGACAGCACAGTTTTGGATGGATGCTCTGTGTTCCATAAGTTCAAAGTCTGGTCTCGGCTCTTAGTCCGGCTGTGCTGAGAGAGTGTCTGGCTGGCAAGGTGACACTAGCCAGTCAGAGGACTTTGGAGAACAGTAATGGCTCGGCCTCTGATTGACTCCAGATGGGTGAGAGGGTAGAGCTACTGTAACTATGTGGAGCAGTGATGCGGTACCAACACAGTATAATCACCTCTGAGAAGTGGACCAGCCAGGTCATCAGCTAGAATCACCTCAGGGTGTATCATACTCCACTGCTATAGGGAGCCAGGCATGGGCCTACAAATGCAACACAGTCACTCTGTTACTGCTTCTATTTCTCTGTTGCTCTTGCCGGTGGTAAACGTTGCCTTGCTTTGTTCAATTTATGAGTAGCAAGGTATTGTGCCAGCTTGTTATAAGTAGTTTGGATAAGATTTATGGTCTAAATAATGGCCATTCCGGAAAGTCGATAAACAAATAAATCAAGCTGCATACTGAAGCTGGTAAGTAATGAAGAGTGAGAGAGTGGGGAAGGGAGTGGGAGAAACAGTTTGGCTGTTGATGTAGTATTCGTCTTGCCCCCCTCCCCTACACACACACCTCTCATAAGTAATCAGTAGCGTTATTTTATTTTAGAGCGCATGTACAATGTGAAATATCTTATCTTAGGCAGCCCAGCTGTCTTTATAGCAAAAACAAACAAGCAATGGCATTGAACTACAATGAATAAAAACTAAAAACAACATGTACAGTTTTGGTCCCATGTTTGACGAGCTGAAATACAAGATCCCAGACATTTTCCATGTGCACAAAAAGTTATTTTTTTCTAAAATGTTGTGCTGCTTGTGCTGGGGACAATAAAAGGACACTCAAAAAATGTCAGGAATGTCTACAAGAGATGTTCCCCGAGAATTGACCATTTCTCTACCATAAGCTGCCTCTAACATAATTTTAGAAAATATGGCAGTACGTCCAACTGGCCTCACAACTGCACACCACATGTATGTAGATTGTAAGCGAGCGGTTTGCTGATGTCAACGTTGTAAACAGAGTGCCCCATGGTGGCGGTAGGGTTACGGTATGGGCAGCCATAAGCTACAGACAACGAACACAATTGCATTTTATCGATGGTAATTTGAATGTGACGCTCTGGATCGGCGTGTATGACAGCGTGTTCCAGTTTTTTAATTTTTTAAATTTAACTAGGCAAATCAGTTAAGAACAAATTCTTATTTTCAATGACGGCCTAGGAACTGTTCAGGGGCAGAACGACAGATTTGTACCTTGTCAGCTCGGGGATTTGAACTTGCAACCTTTCGGTTACCAACACTCTTACCACTAGGCTACCCTGCCGCTGGACTGTGACAAGATCCTGATTCCCATTGTCATTCATCCGCTGCCATCATCATGTTTCAGCATGATAATGCACCGCTCCATTGTGCAAGGATCTGGACACAATTCCTGGAAGCTGAAAATTTCCCAGTTCTTCTATGGCCTGCATACTCACCAGACATGTCACCCATTGTTTGTGACGCTCTGGATCAGTGTGTATGATAGCGTGTTCCAGTTCCCCTCCAATATCCAGCAACTTCGCACAGCTATTAAAGAGGAGTCGGAAAACATTCCATAGCCCACAATCAACAGCGTGATCAACTCTATGCGAAGGAGATGTGTTTCGCTGCATGGGGCAAATGATGGTCTCACCAGATACTGGCTGGTTTTCTGATCCACACCCCTACTTTTTTTTTTAAAGGTATTTGTGACCAACATATGCATATTTATATTCCCAGTCATGTGAAATCCACAGATTAGGGCCTAAAGAATTTGTTTCAATTTACTTATTTCCTTATGAACTGTGACTCAGTAAAATTGTACATTTTTTGCATGTTGTGTTTAATTTTTGTTCAGTATACAGCTCTGTAAAAAATGAAGAGACCACTGCAAAATTATCAGTTTCTCTGGTTTTACTTTTTATAGGTATGTGTTTGGGTAAGAATAAAACACATTTTCATTTATGTACTACTGACAACATTTTTCCCAAATTCTGAATAGAAATATTGTCATTTAGAGCATTTATTTGCAGAAAATGCAAACTGGTCAAAATAACAAACAAAAAATATGCAGTGTTGGCAGACCTCGAATAATGCAAAGAAAGTAAGTTCATTTTCATTTTTAAACAACACAATACTAGTGTTTTAACTTAGGAAGAGTTCAGAAATCAATATTTGGTGGAACAACCCTGATTTTCAATCCCAGCTTTCATGCGTGTCTGCATGCTCTCCACCAGTCTTTCACATTGATGTTGGGTGACTTTATGCCACTCCTGGCGCAAAAATTCAAGCAGCTCGGCTTTGTTTGATGGCTTGTGACCATCCATCTTCCTCTTGATCACATTCCAGAGGTTTTCAATGGGGTTCAGGTCTGGAGATTGGGCTGGCCATGACAGGGTCTTGAACTGGTGGTCCTCCATCCACACCTTGATTGACCTGGCTGTGTGGCATGGAGCATTGTCCTGCTGGAAAAAACAATCCTCAGAGTTGGGGAACATTGTCAGAGCAGAAGCAACATCTCTCAATATTGGCCACCATTTATTGGATATTTGAGTGATATAAAAGTGAACAATACCTGAGTGGTTTATGTTAATTTCCCATCTTTTGAGGGTTCTGCCTGTCAAGCAATAGAAGAGTGCATTTGCCATGATACTGTTAGCCGATTAATGTTTACTTTGCAAGCTACCAGTAACATGTTGTACAGACCTAAATGTACTTTTTTTCCCCTCCAACCAATGTAGGCCTACCTAGCAAAGTTAGCTAACATGATCCCCTTTTCAACATTGTTTGTACATTTTTAATTATGATTGCTGCTGACAGACATATAGGCTACATTGATTGATTGAAGGACCACTTCAAATTGGATAGCTAGCTAATAACAGATCACGTAAATATGGCTAGGTAAAAAGCAAACTTTCAGGGGATAAACTAGATGACTATATCCAAATATTGTTTGATTTGCTTGCTATCTACGTAGAGTGGTGAGGATAGTAGTCCGACTGACAACTTTACCAGGATGTCAAGCTCTTTCCAAAAGCCTAATCTCTGAAGCAAGCTAAATGATGTTTGCTTAGCTAGCTACATGCCAAATGGATAAGGTACCGTCACATATCTGAAATTACATGATCATTGATGCTTACTGATCATAAAAAGCATGCAGTTACTTGCTGTGTAACTCTAAAAATGTGCACAATTGTTTTGCATGGAATAATTGGACATTTGTAGGTCTGACTATGCTCTTCAAGAGGTGACTGGGCTGCCAACTTTTGAAGAAAGCTTGGAGAGAGATTTGCTAAGAATGAGAATTGTTCCACTGATAAGAATAAATGCAATGTAACAGATAATAAAATCTCCTGAAGACAAGATTACATAAATCTTCCCCTACACCCTAACCAAATGTTTTTATTTATTCCTTCCCCCCAGAATAAAACGTACAAACTGTTTGCCAAAATTATTTTCATAGTTACAAATCAGGTCACCCTACCAAAATTCCCTGCTAAAACATACTGTAGATGTGTCTGCTGCCTTGTCATTGTCACAGCCTAAATACTAATCACAAAACGAGGCGACTAATGCAAGTGTGGATTAAATCGACTTTAGTACATGCTGTCAAAAGGCTGCATTCTGCGATAGGGATGGGAGTAACCGCAATCTAATTTTGTTGACAAAACAGTGCTACCCAGTCGCGGCCGGCTGCGACAGAGCCTGGCCTCGAACCAGGATCTCTGGTGGCACACTGCGCCATTCTGGTGGCCCATCATTTTTTAAAGTTAACATGCTGACTATACAATGGACAAATTAGAAAATTAAATCAGTACTTTTGAATTCATGAGATATGAGGTCAAATATGTGTTTCATGCCACTGCATGAGTCGGCAGCTCTGATAACAAAATATACTGAACAAAAATATAAACGCAACCTTAGTGAAATGCTTACTTACAAGCACTTAACCAACAATGCTGTTGTAAGAAAAATAAGTGTTAATTTGTGGCGAAATCTGCACGGAGCCTTCACCGTGCGCTGCCACTTTAAGAGTGCATGAGCAGTAAGGAAGGAGGAAATAAAGAGAGCTCGTTCAGCTCTTTGGGGAGGAACTCTTGGGTGGCGCGACAGTTTGATTGTGTGTGCTGTGCTGCAGAAGTTGTTTGTTTTTCAGCGTTTGTAGTTTATAAAGTATTTAACTCAATCATCGGTGTGATCGCTTTAGATCGTGGTTGTTTTTGTTTGGGACCGCGCCCGTTATGGATCGCATGGATTAGTAGCAACATTGTTGCGAAGCTTTAACAAACAAACCAACAAACCATCGGACAGTCAGACACCGGCAGGCCTGAAGACCACAGCTAAGATTGATCTTTTTCTCTCTCTTTCTCTTCCCTCTCATTCCAGTGCTTTACCCTGCAACAGACTCTCTATTTTTTAAATGCACTTCCCATTGAAGTTCATTAGAGCTGGACTATTATTTCCCTGCCAGAAGTATTTGGATGGACATTTTAGTAGGTTACTTGCAAGTTGTATATTATGTGAACTGTATTGAGGTGGGGTGTACTAATGACATGTGGCCGAGAAGACTGTGGACATTTTTAAGGCCTTTGTTGTGTCGATGAACACCCCCCACATTCATACCCTGTGCACTCATCCACTAGAAAATAATACAGATTATTGCAAATCCTATGTTGATGACTGGGTTCGTTCTTGTATGACGTTGCTGTTGAATTGCTCTGCCATTATTAGTATTAGTATTATTGTATGAGGTATTCTTGTTTAGGTTACCCCTGTGCTGTGATGTGGGTTTCATATGGTGTGTATTCTCTTTTCTCTCCACTGGCTATCTGGTAAACAGGCTACACTCTAGGCAGTCTCTTCTGCTGATGTGTGTGGGTCTGGTAGTGGTACTCTCTCTATTCTACTCTTTTCCTTTCGTTAATACCTGCCTGGCGCCCGAACAAAATCTTTCTTTACCCCTCTCTAATAAATACCGCTACAAATTTATACTTAAGTAAAGAAAAATATTTTTTAAAATTAAAGTAACATAATTAAAGCACAGCAGTAAAATAATAATGGTGAGGCTATATACAGGGGGTACTGGTTCTGTACCTAGACTTGGCGCTCCGGTACTGCTTGCCATGTGGTAGCAGAGAGAACAGTCTGACTAGGGCGGCTGGAGTCTGACAATTTCTGCCTTCCTCTGGCACCGCTTGGTATAGAGTTCCTTTCATGGCAGGAAGCTTGGCCCCAGTGATGTACTGGGCCGTACGCCCTACCCTCTGTAGTTCCTTGCGGTCGGAGGTTGAGCAGTTGCCATACCAGGCAGTGATGCTCTCGATGGTGCAGCTGTAGATATTTTTGAGGATCTGAGGACCCATGCAAATTCTTTTCAGTCTCCTGAGGGGAAATCAGCTTTGTCGTGCCCTCTTCATGACGGTCTTGGTGTGTTTGGACCATGTTAGTTTGTTGTTGATGTGGACACCAAAGAACTTGAAGCTCTCAACCTGCTCCACTACAGCCCTTGCGATGAGAATGGGGGAGTGCTCGGTCCTCCTTTTCCTCTAGTCCACAATCATCTTCTTTGTCTTGATCACGCTGAGGGAGAGTTGGTATCCTGGCACCACACGGCCAGGTCTCTGACCTTCTCCCCATAGGCTGTCTCATCGTTGTCGGTGATCAGGCCTACCACTGTTGTCAACGGCAAACTGAATGACGGCGTTGGAGTCATGCCTGGCCATGCAGTCATAAGTGAATAGGGAGTACAGGAGGGGCATTAGCTAAAATAAAAGATTCCAGAAATTTTCCATATACACACACAGCTTATTTGTCTCATATTGTGCAAAAAAAATGTTTAAATCCCTGTTAGTGAAGGTTTTCTCCTTTGCCAAGATTGTGGGTAAAAACTATTTCTGTTTGGCTGGCCCTGGCTCCCGAGTAGATGGGTCTATGCCCTCCCATGCCCACCCATGGCTGTGCCCCTGCCCAGTTATGTGAAATCCATAAATTAAGGCCTAATATATTTATTTAAATTGACTGATTTCCTTCTATGAACTGTAATTCAGTAAAATCATAGAAATTGTTGCGTTTATTTTTATGTTCAGTATAGTTCACATTTAACAATCCTTTTTAAAATTAACGCAGTTGTGATTGGAGCAGAGCTGGAGCGTGGAGTGGAGCTTGCTCAATTTGACTGGAGAGTAAAGCGAGTTACCCAAAGGGTGGAGCGCCGTCCTCCCCAATTTCGCATCCAGTAGCGCTCACTTCACGAGCTCAGGGCATGCCTGGGCCAGCATGCATTTGTAGTCTAGTTGTTTGCCGCTATGACCCCTTACTTTAGCTACTGTCATCTAGTATGCTAAATATTTTCATGAAGAATCTGATTAACACACAGATGAAAAATCAAGGTAACTCGCAAAGATGAGGTGGAGCAAGAGACGCAGTGCGGTGATGTGTCCACAACTAAAGAGTCATTGTGGAATCTGAATAGACGGGTATCCCGAAAGAACTTGCACATGCTAACAAAAAGGAACGAAGTGGGTAGCTAGCGAAGTGTGTCATTGTAGCAATGTATTTATAAACAAAAAATCTGATCTCTTAAGTTTCGTTCATTTTCGTTCTGTAATCTCTACAATAGGCCATCAGTGATTTTGGCCCAATAGTGCTGGCATATTGCCTCTTTTTCAAGGAGCTTTCCTTTTGGTCGGGTTATTTTGCCTAAACTCTTTAGGCCTACCTACAGAAAAATGTCAAATGAATGACTAAGCATCCCTGCCCAGGTATTATCCACCGTTCTCCATGAGCCTGAAGCAAGAGACTCTGGCCAAACTCATGTTTCCAAAAATGTATTCAAAGTCCCTGTAATGGAGCCTAAGGCATTTTTTCGTTTAATTTGTAATGAATTCTAAGTAAGTTATAACCTATATGTGCAATTTATAGACTATAATGATTTAATACAACAAAATGTTGTTTGAATGCTGAGCTCTTAATGTCCCTGCCAGCCTAGTGTCACTCGCAAATGCTTCTCAATTTATTTATTTGCATGCTTTTGCCTAAATAATGATTTTATTTAGGCTACCTGTCTGGCTCCTGACCTATTTAGTGTTCATATGCTGTTTAACACGACATGTAGCCTATTTGAAATGAGAGCTACTTAGTCACCTTCTCCTGTTGTTTATTAAAATACTTTTAATTCAAATCGTTTGCTTTCAATACTTCAAAAACAAATGGTAGGTCCAGGTAGTCACAAAAATAGATGGGTGTCGGTTAAATTGTGAATTTAACTTCTTGGACCCATCCCGTTAGCGGGATCATTTGTCAACATCCGCTGAATTGCCGAGGGCCAAATTCAAATTAAATTACTAAAAATATTAAATTTTCATGAAATCACAAGCGCAATATAGCAAAACAAAGCTTAGCTTGTTGTTAATCCACCTGGTGTGTTGGATTTAAAAAAAGCTCTGCAGAAAAAGCTATCCAAGTGTTTATGTTAGGACATCTCTCTCGGCAGACAAAACATTACAAACTGCTAGCAGCAAAGTAGATAAAATGAATTGCTTACCTTTGATGATCTTCAGATGTTTGCACTCACGAGACTCCCAGTTAAACAATAAATGTTCCTTTTGTTCCATAAAGATTATTTTTATATCCAAAATACCTCCATTTGGTTGGCGCGTTTTGTTCAGAAATCCACAGGCTCGAACGGTCACGACGGGGCAGACAAAAATTCCAAATAGTATCCGTAAAGTTCGTAGAAACATGTCAAACGTTTTTTATAATCAATCCTCAGGTTGTTTTTACAATAAATAATCGATAATATTTCAATCGGACTATAGCTTTTTCAATAGGAGAGAGAGAAAATGTCTGCTCCAAGCTGTTGCGCATGCAAAACTCTGCTGGCACCCAGCCATCCACTGACACGGTGATCCTTCTCGCTCATTTTTCAGAATAAAAGCCTGAAACTATGTCTAAAGACTGTTCACACCATGTGGAAGCCATAGGAAAATTAATCTGGTTGATATCCCTTTAAATGGAGGGAAGGCATGCAATGGAACAGGGAGATTTGTTTCTCTTAGGCACTTCCTTGTTGGATTTTCCTCAGGTTTTCGCCTGCAATATCAGTTCTGTTATACCCACAGACAATATTTTGACCGTTTTGGAAGCTTTAGAGTGTTTTCTATCCTAATCTGACAATTATATGCATATTCTGGACCTGAGAAATAGGCAGTTTCATTTGGGTACGTTTTTCATCCGAACATCGAAATACTGCCCCCTACACTCAACAGGTTAATGAATGCACCGCTCCATGAGCGGGATTTCCGCCTTCACAGCTTTGCTCACATACTCTGTCCACCAGCAGGCAAATCAAATGCTCTACACCTTATTGTGACGATTTATTGAAAACGATCTTTCAAATACTGTTATTCATTATAACACAGACTGGGAGGGGTTATCCATTTCTATCTAGTGATTTTAGAATTACCCAAGTTTGGTAGCCTATGCTGTTGGATGCAACACTTTCTGGCCATGGTTGTTTATCTGGTGGTTGCAATGTATCTATCACTGCCATCGAACATTCTCATAAAAAGGTCTGCGGGAGAAGCGTTTGGTTTAAGGTCAGACAACATTTTTACATTAAAATCTGATTGGATACAGTGTTTGAATAATGAAATATCTGACTCAATTAACACCAGAGTTGCGTTTTTCTTCTGACAAAACTAAAACCGGGGACTGTCCCCAGGAGATTGGGGACATATGGTTGCCCAACCTTAAAATATACATGCTAATGATTGTGATCCTTGGGACAGTGACAGACTTTTAAAAAATCTTTCCTGTTCAGGCATCAGCAGCTGCTAATAAGATAATACATCTGCCCTGGGTGCCACAGGCCTAATCAATAGAGTACAGAGCCAAGAACACTGACAACTGAAAGAACTCAGGTACTCATGCTCATGTATATTTTCCTTTGAAGCCAGAAGGAGGCTAGTATCAGCTACATTTATGCCTTTACTAGACTGGGGATATTTTATATATGAATGCTTCCGCTCAGTGTTTGAGATCAATTGACACTCTTTACCATGGCACTTTGAGATTTATTTTAAACTGCAAAACCCTTACGCACCACTGCACTTTGTAGACCAGGGTTGGCTGGCCTTCTTTAGTCACTCGTAGGCTCAGTCACTGGTATACTTTTATTTACAAAGTCATTTTGGGTTTACTACCTTTTTATTTGTGCATTTTCATTGTTCAGAAATGTGGTGGGTACTCTTCGTTCGCTGGACTTTATCCTGCTAACTGTTCCAAATATCTGAACTGAATTTGGTAAACAGGCTTTTATGTACTCTGCGCCATCATCTTGGAACACCTTACAAAATACTTTTAAACTAGAAGAACTTGTCCCGATTTGGTGTTTTTAAATCACTGATGAAGGATTTTGAGGCTGATTCCCTGACCTGTCAATGTTTTTAATTTGCTGTTTTATACTCTTGTGAATTCAATGGTTTTTACTAGATTACTTGTAGTTTTTCATGTTGTCTGTCTGTAATTTTTTTGTAATGACTTGGTGCTGCCTATCTTGGCCAGGGCGCTCTTGAAAAATAGATTTGAATGTCAATGAGCCCTTCCTGGTTAAATAAAGGTAAAATAAAAATAAATACTGACCTGGAGCCAAAACAGCCAACCACAACTCTGGACCTGAGAGTATCCATGACATGTTGAAGAACGGGTATTTTCTTGCTTTAAACACTACAGTTCTCTGCTGCCAATGACTGGAACGAACTGCAAAAATCACTGAAGCTGGAGACTCTTACCTCCCTCACTAGCTTTAAGCACCAGTTGTCAGAGCAGCTCACAGATCACTGCACCTGTACATAGCTCATCTGTAAATAGCCCATCCAATCTACCTCATCCCCATACTGTATTTATTTATTTATCTTGCTCCTTTGCACCCCAGTATCTACTTGCGCATTAATCTTCTGCACATTCTACCATTCCAGTGTTTTCTATTGCTATATTATAATTACTTCGCCACCATGGCCTATTTATTGCCTTACCTCTTTTATTTGCACATGCTGTATATATATTTTTTCCACTGTATTATTGATTGTATGTTTGTTTATTCCATGTGTAACTCTGTGTTGTTGTATGTGTCGAACTGCTTTGCTTTATCTTGGCCAGGTTGCAGTTGCAAATGAGAACTCAACTAGCCTACCTGGTTATATAAAGGTGATATATATATATATATATATATATTTTGTCATTTAACAAGCGCAATTAACCAGAGTGACTCACAGGAGCAATTAGGGTTAAGTGCCTTATTCAAGGGCACATCAACAGATTTTTCACCTAGTCTGCTCAGGGATTCAAACCATCAACCTTTCGGTAACTGGCCCAATGCTGTTGACCGATAGGCTACCTGCCGCCCAGTGTGTTACCGCCCGTCAATTTCACGGGTTCCATCCAATTTTAACTCAGTAACCACATTTTCAGAGAGGAGTACAAATCTTTTTGCGCTGCAATACTGGATGTTGTGTTCGTTGTATTATTATTAATTTAACTAGCTACACAGGAACATCTGATTACTTCATTTAGAAACCTGGTTCACTGTTTTGATTGAAAAGGCCCCTTGGTCTATTGAATTTATAACAGAGTAATTAATCAGTTACAGTATGTGCTGAAACACGGTGAAAAGGAGGAGAGCTGCTTCCCGTTTTCTTAGCCCATGCATTTGATTGATGGCCAGCTTTTAATCACAGGAGAGTTATGTGAGATGTGTATGTGTTGAATGAGAGATCTATAATCGGCTGTGTTTTGTTTCCCTCCGAGAGCTTGCCAGGTCTGTGATCCACCGTGCTCCTGTGGTTAGAGCGCCAGCTCCTCTCATTGTTCATGCTTGTAGACATCCAGGCATCACTTTTATTGATCAAGGCCTCAGTTGGCCTTGTAAAGCCCTTAGCAACAGCATGGCAACCACAATCAAATGTTCTCGCGGTGAGGTCAAAGACTTCACTCTATGCTAACAGTAAACTACATGCAGACAAAACATTGGCAGTAGTGTTGTTTGTCATCTGCGTTTGGACTTGATGATCAAGTCGGACCTCTAAGTGTTATGGATATGAGATGGCCGTTGCTGACTTCAAAGTACTGCTTTCAATCCTTCACCCTTTCATGTGCATTTTTCATGTAATATGGTCGGACCAACAATCGTGGGCTTCAAAGTGGCAGTAGAGAGAAGCGTGTTTGGGTCAGTCCTGTCTGTTTCAGTCCATTTGAACCTCTGCCAAACTGTTACTGTATGTCTGGTACTTGCGTAACTGTTTTGCTCTCACAAAGCTCTACAGGTGATGTGTGCTTGAGATTATATGTGTGTCTGTGGTTTGATTTGACTATCCTTGTGGGTACCAGAAGTCGTCACAAGGATAGTAAAACAAGGAGAATTCAGACAAGTGGAGACATTTCGCTGGTTCCCACAAGGAAAAAAAAACTATTTTTAGGCTTAGGGGTTATGTTTACTTTTAGTGTTAGGGGTTAGAGAAAATAGGATTTTGTATGGGAATACATTTTTGGGTCGCCGCAAGGATAGTAAAACAAATGTGTGTGTGTCATCTGTATGTTGCCAGACCTCGGGGCTCTGCTGAATAAGACATGACAGTATGAATGAACCATATGGTGTCGTTTGGAATGGGCGTGCTGCGCTGTCACTGCCTGATGCAAAGTGACACTAAAACGACAGTCTCCGTGTCACACCTCCTGGTCAGGGCATCAAAATCCCATTTGAAATGTACAGATAGGAGCCTTATTTACACACCCTGGCTTTGAGGTGTGGCTTTGGAGAGTTGTGCACATGAGGTGTGTGTGTTTCTCTGTCTGCTTAGGCTTACCGGTAGTCATATTACCCCTGGGTGTGTGGCAATCTCTTTCTTTCTTTAAATCATGTCTCTTTATGTCTGCTTCCATCCTCTAAGTACAGTATTCACATCTCTATCACTACACCTCCCTTCCTGTTTCCTCTTTCTATCTTGATCTTGTCTTTTTTCATCCTTGAGAGGTGGAATTCTTTCACTTTGTTTATTAATTGTGTAGTACTTAGACACCTTGTCAGTACTGATGGAGTATCTGATATGTTTTTCTACCAGGTTCTCTATAGTGTAGTATGTCAAAAACCTTCCGGAGTTTTTTCACCACTTGGGAAAATATTGTAATACTAGCCTCTAATATTATGTAGCTGACGCTGCTGATTTTTATTTTTATTTTCATTTTTTAGAATTTTACCCCTTTTTCTCCCCAATTTCGTGGTATCCAATTGTTGTAGTAGCTACTATCTTGTCTCATCGCTACAACTCCCATACGGGCTCGGGAGAGACGAAGGTTGAAAGTCATGCGTCCTCCGATACACAACCCAACCAAGCCGCACTGCTTCTTAAGACAGTGCGCATCCAACCCGGAAGCCAGCCGCACCAATGCGCCGGAGGAAACACTGTGCACCTGGCCACCTTGGCTAGCGCACACTGCGCCCAGCCCGCCACAGGAGTCGCTGGTGCGCGATGAGACAAGGACACCCCTACTGACCAAGCCCTCCCTAACCCGGGCGACGCTAGGCCAATTGTGCGTCGCCCCACGGACCTCCCGGTCGCGGCCGGTTACGACAGAGCCTGGGCGCGAACCCAGGGACTCTGATGGCACAGCTTAACCACTGCGCCACCCGGGAGGCCTCTGCCGCTGCTGATTTGAAGTCACTTGGAGGTGATTCAGTATGCTATTTAGAGAATGCTAATAGGGGTCTCAGTGATGCAAATGCTAAATGATAGCTAGGAAAACAAACCCATGTCTCGATTCCCTGATTCTGTTAGTCCATTAGGGTTAGTCCATAAGATTAATATTGATTATGGGATATGTTTCGTATTGCATCAAACAACAACATTGACGAATACGCTGATTCGGTGAGCGAGTTCATTAGAACGTGCGTTGAAGATGTCGTTCCCATAGCAACGATTAAAACATTCCCAAACCAGAAACCGTGGATTGATGGCAGCATTGGCGTGAAACTGAAAGCGCAAACTACTGCTTTTAATCAGGGCAAGGTGACCGTGAACATGACCGAATACAAACGGTGTAGCTATTCCCTCCGCAAGGCAATCAAACAAGATAAGCGTCAGTATAGAGACAAAGTAGAATCTCAATTCAACGGCTCAGACACACAAGGTATGTGGCAGGGTCTACAGTCAATCACGGATTACAAAAAGAAAACCAGCCCCGTCACGGACCAGGATGTCTTGCTCCCAGGCAGACTAAATAACTTTTTTGCCCGCTTTGAGGACAATACAGTGCCACTGACACGGCCCGCAACCAAAACATGCGGACTCTCCTTCACTGCAGCCGACGTGAGGAAAACATTTAAACGTGTCAACCCTCGCAAGGCTGCAGCCCAGACGGCATCCCCAGCCGCGCCCTCAGAGCATGCGCAGACCAGCTGGCTGGTGTGTTTACGGACATATTCAATCATTCCCTATCCCAGTCTGTTGTTCCCACATGCTTCAAGAGGGCCACCATTGTTCCTGTTCCCAAGAAAGCTAAGGTAACTGAGCTAAACGACTACCATCCCATAGCACTCACTTCCATCATCATGAAGTGCTTTGAGAGACTAGTCAAGGACCATATCACCTCCACCCTACCTGACACCCTAGACCCACTCCAATTTGCTTACCGCCCAAATAGGTCCACAGACGATGCAATCTCAACCGCACTGCACAGTGCCCTAACCCATCTGGACAAGAGGAATACCTATGTGAGAATGCTGTTCATCGACTACAGCTCGGCATTTAACACCATAGTGCCCTCCAAGCTCGTCATCAAGCTCGAGACCCTGGGTCTCGACCCCGCCCTGTGCAACTGGGTACTGGACTTCCTGACGGGCCGCCCCCAGGTGGTGAGGGTAGGCAACAACATCTCCACCCCGCTGATCCTCAACACTGGGGCCCCACAAGGGTGAGTTCTGAGCCCTCTCCTGTACTCCCTGTTCACCCACGACTGCGTGGCCACGCACGCCTCCAACTCAATCATCAAGTTTACGGACGACACAACAGTGGTAGGCTTGATTACCAACAACGACGAGACGGCCTACAGGGAGGAGGTGAGGGCCCAATGGAGTGTGGTGTCAGGCAAATAACCTCACACTCAACGTCAACAAAACCAAGGAGATGATTGTGGACTTCAGGAAACAGCAGAGGGAACATCCCCCTATCCACATCGATGGAACAGTAGTGGAGAGGGTAGTAAGTTTTAAGTTCCTCGGCGTACACATCACAGACCAACTGAATTGGTCCACCCACACAGACAGCGTCGTGAAGAAGGCGCAGCAGCGCCTCTTCAAACTCAGGAGGCTGAAGAAATTCGGCTTGTCACCAAAAGCACTCACAAACTTCTACAGATGCACAATCGAGAGCATCCTGTCGGGCTGTATCACCGCCTGGTACGGCAACTGCTCCGCCCACAACCGTAAGGCTCTCCAGAGGGTAGTGAGGTCTGCACAACGCATCACCGGGGGCACACTACCTGCCCTCCAGGACACCTACACCACCCGATGTCACAGGAAGGCCATAAAGATCATCAAGGACAACAACCACCCGGGCCACTGCCTGTTCACCCCGCTATCATCCAGAAGGCGAGGTCAGTACAGGTGCATCAAAGCTGGGACCGAGAGACTGAAAAACAGCTTCTATCTCAAGGCCATCAGACTGTTAAACAGCCACCACTAACATTGAGTGGCTGCTGCCAACACACTGACTCAACTCCAGCCACTTTAATAATGGGAATTGATGGGAAATTATGTAAAATATATCACTAGCCACTTTAAACAATGCTACCTAATATAATGTTTACATACCCTACATTATTCATCTCATATGTATACGTATATACTGTACTCTATATCATCTACTGCATCTTTATGTAATACATGTATCACTAGCCACTTTAACTATGCCACTTTGTTTACATACTCATCTCATATGTATATACTGTACTCAATACCATCTACTGTATCTTGCCTATGCCGCTCTGTACCATCACTCATTCATATATCTTTATGTACATATTCTTTATCCCCTTACACTTGTGTCTATAAGGTAGTACTTTTGGAATTGTTAGCTAGATTACTTGTTGGTTATTACTGCATTGTCGGAACTAGAAGCACAAGCATTTCGCTACACTCGCATTAACATCTGCTAAACATGTGTATGTGACAAATAAAATTTGATTTGATTAGGACTTGGTTGCCCTATATTTGACTGCAGGAATTCACCTTTCAAACATGCCGGAAAGCATGATCAAATTTGACGCGAGTTGAATATTGAAACACTGACCAAGGTTGTTCCCGAAACGCATCTGTTTGACCTCAGCTGCCTCATAAGAACAGTCAGGAAGTCCTTTTCCAGTTAAATATTTCCCACATCCACAAAGAGAAGGATCTCTGTGATAAGAACTATGTTCCTTATGGTTTGGCTTTTTCTCACATTGATGTGATTTCCCTCTACCTGCTGACTGCTGTATGCCTAGGGCTGTTGCGGTGACCAGTCACCGTGACTGTGGCGGTGACTGGTCACGAGTCATGATGGCAGTCAAATTCCATGTGACCGTTTAGTCACTGGTCATTAATAGCCTATCAAACTTGCTAATTGCCTGGTAGTCAGCACTCCATTGTCCCTCTAATCACTCTGACATCAATGCAAATGTATTTGAAAATCTATCTCAAATACTTCATGAGGGCAACATTTCTACAGCCTATGCAATTTTGGGAGAAAACAGTGATGGCTGCTAATAAAAAGACGAGGTTGGCATCAGCTTTCTGTAGGCTAGGCCTACTATTTATTTCTCAACTTTCCTAATATTAAGCACATTGCTTATATTTACAAAAGGAGAATAATCTACTTGGCTGGCATGTAAATGAACCACGGGGAAAAGCGTCCTCCATTCCCCATGTAAGTGCATAGATAACATATTTTTTCCCGCTGGCCCGTTGTCGACACACGTGCATTCTAAATGTTCATTCTAAATCAAAACAAATGTCACACATATATTATTTAGTATATGTAAAGACAAGATTGAATGAAGAATAGTCTGGGTGATAATATTAGCCTATCAATTATATATTATAACTTGTGATTGATGACCAGCATAAGAAACAATGCCTTTTTTGACGACTTTTTCTAATCATAGTCGTGCACCTCTTGTAGCCTAACCTATATTTTTTAATAAGGTTTGTATCATAACTAAAGTGGCAAAATGAACTTCTTAAAATGAAGTACATTAATCTGCTTTAGGTTTGGTGTAGTGCCTAACTGGCATAAGCAGCAAGTGAATTTCAAGTTTGGGGAAGATAATTTTCACCATAAAAATACACCTTTTATAATAAAAGCATGATATGCATAATTGCATTTGTGGTCACTTTTGATAATGGCGTTTTCCCTTTAATGGAACATTCCTCTTATAGCCTACTACCATGTGCGCATTGCTGCGCTTATGTGAAGAAATGGCCTCATAGTTTATCAACATTTTAAGCTAAACGTTCTGTTACGTCAGCAACGTTGCATACCTTTTTTTTGACGCTAGTGGTTGTATTAATTTGATCTATAGCATCCCACAGCTGTCCCAGACTGTTTGGATTTTTTGTATTTCTCGCACAGAATACGATAGGTTGACTTTGGTACTATGGAGTATAGTAGATTGACATAGGCTAGTGCTTTTGCCTACTCATCTTGTTGGCTGGCGAAAAGTAAATGTGGAACGTTCTTTCAATATCTTCAATGTGCACCTTGGAATTGGATAAGGATGCAGTTGTTTCCCAGATGTGTCTGTCTTCGTGTAGCCTGTGAGAAAGACCCGATCACATGACCGAGGCATGTGAGTGAGAGACGCTTCGGCACTCCGGGCTGCAAAAGGCATGGATTTTTTTTAGGGTGCATTATGGCCATGAAGGGGATGCCCCTGTGAAATTCGAGGCATTATCAAGTGCTTGTCAAATTGTAAATGAGAGACTATTGGAATGTGTGCAGCCTGCGCAAACAACTAAGCGGAGCTCATGCCTTTCAAGCAACTTCTTTCAAATCATCATTAGTCTCATCATGCACCCTTACAATGTATTAAACATCAAAACATATAGCCCAACTAAAGTGGCATTAACTCTAAATGATGCCTATAAGAGTACCTGTTTCTTTGTTAACCACTCAACACAGAATATCCGCATGTGCGCACTCCCTCAAATCATTTGGAGAAAATATTTGTTTTATTCTGCTTTGTTCAATTATATTCTTCATACTATAAAATAATGCCACGGAATGATAAGCAAATATTGTCTCTTAAATGAACCAGTGTAGCCCATTGCCATTTGGCCTAGACACATCAGGACCTAGCATAAGGACAACTCAAGAGTATGCTATTATTATAGACTACATTTTCTTAATATCTTGCTTCTTTAGAACTGTCTAAAATAAATTATGGATTTGTGAAGGTGTAGCCTATATTACATGGATTTATTATTAGGCATACATAGGGCTGTGGCGGTCAATTACCGTTAGACCGACAGTTATTTGGTTGACAATCACCGGCTGATGAAATGTTGTGATCGCCACAGCCTTATGTATGCTTAGACATGGGCAGGGAACTGAGCTGGGTTGATTAGCTGTTGGCTGTGGGACTCTCATGCCTGTCTGCCTGGTACAGCCAGTCTTCAGAAGGCTTAGTGTTTTTTGCATAAGTGGTTTGTAAATGCTGGTGCGGAACGCCGTTCCCCACATTGTAACATACTGATACCAGCTCCTCTCGCTGTCAGCTGGCCAATGTGCTCCAGGGGGATCTACACATCTCTTTCTCTTTTGTTTTTCTCACTCATCTCTTTCTCTCATCTCCCTATTTTTTTCTGTCTTACACACACGTGTGGACACTTACACACATTCTCATTCTGTTTCTGCTCAGTTGTCTTTCCGCTGTTTATTTCACCTCCCTCATATCAATTTTAATGAATTAAATGACATCTTTGTCACCTGAAGGATACATTTCTATGACTGTTGCTTCCAGAGTAGTGCCGTCAGAGTTACAGGAGAAGAGCACCGCTAAACGGTGCCACTGTGAAATTTCCCCGTGCTCTCAGCACCTCATCAAATCTCAGGCATCCTATAAAAAGCACAGGCTTGTAAATAGGGCTGTAAAATGAAATGTGTTTTACGTCGTCAGCATTTTAAACAGGACAGATTTAGGTCATTGATATGGAAATAAAGGTTGTGTTGGTTATGGCATAATAAATAAACCCAAATATTACCATATTTTACACTATATTTTATATCCAGTGTTTCACATAGGGCTGTGGCGGTCATGACATTTTGTCAGCCTGTGATTGTCAAGCGAATAACTGCCGGTCTCACGGTAATTGACCGTGAATTAACAGAAAGCATTTAGTATCTCCTGGCTTCTACGCATAGCCTGAAAGCCACTGATGCAGAGCTTTGGAACATCTACATTTAAAAAAGTATAATAAATCCATTTAATATAGCCTACACCATCCAGTTATTTTAGGCAGGTCTAAAGAAACGCGATGTGAAGACAATGTAGTCTGTTTGGGCATACTCTGAGTTGTCCTTATGTTAGGTCCTGATCTGGCTAAGCCAAATGGCTGTGGGCTACACTAGTTCATTAAGCAGACAAGATTTGCTTAGAATTCCGTGGCATTATTTTATATAATTTCATAGTATGAAGAATAAAACTGAACATAGCTGAATAAAATATATATTTTCTCAATGATTTGAGGGAGTGTGCACATACAGCTGTTCTGTGTTGAGCAGTTAACAAAGAAACAGGTCCTGCTATATGCTTAATTTAGTGTTATTTATGCAACTTTAATTGTAATCAAAATGTTGGGCTATATGTTTGGATTTTTAATACATTCTAAGGCTGCATTAAGCGACTCAAATTATTATTTGAAAAAAAGTCACATGAAAGGCATGCTTTATTTTTTGCACATTCTGCACACCATCAGTCTCTCATTCACAATTTGACAAGCACTTGATAATGCCTTAAGTTCCCTTTTTTGTGGATGTAATGCCCCCTTAAAAAATCCATGCCTGTAGTGGCCAGTGTTTTGCCCTTGGGCTGAATATAATAATTATAATTCCCTTCTCCTGGCTGCGTGCTCCAAAGCACCGCTCACTCACATGGCTCTCTCAGATATCTCAAATCTTATTATCCAATGTCCGTCACGTGATCGGGTCCTTCTCAGTCTACAAGTGAAGACCGATAAATCGGGGACGCAAATGAGTCCTTATAGAATTCAAAGGCGCATATTGAAGATGTTGGAAGAACTGTCCACATTTACTTTTTGTCAGGCAACAAGATGAATAGGCCTAACGAACAGCAAAAGCACTAGCCTATGTCAGTCTACTATCCCCTATAGTGTAAACATTTACCTATTCTATTGGTCAACTTGTCCTTCTGTGTGATTTAAATAAATATTCCAAACATAGTCTGGGACAGTTGTGGGATGAGAGAGATTCCAAATGAATACAGCAACTAGTATCAACAATACTTTTAAAAGCAATGAGGCTGATGCAGCAGATCAGAACATTTAGCTTAAAATGTTGATCAACTATTAGGTTATTTATTCACATTATAAACGCAGCAATGTGCAAATGTTCCAAAATGTAATAAATTAGCGGGAAAACACCATTCGCAAAAGTGACCGCAAATGCGATTTATGCATGTAATGCTTTATTATAAAGGTGCATTTTTATTGTAAAAATGACCTGTCCTAAACTTAACTCATGCGCTGCATATGTATGCCAGTTAGGCTCAACACCAGTTGTAAAGCAGATTAATGTGCTGAATTTTAGGAAGTTATTTGGCCACTTTAGTTGTGATACAAACCTTATTAAAACATATAGGCTTATGGGTTAGTCTGCATGATGCAGTTTGTTTTCATTTACAATTGACCAGTATCATGCACCTGTCTTGAAACCGGGACACTTTTCCCATGGTTAATTGGCTAGGTAGGCTATACTCCTGTTGTAAACAGAAGCAATGTGCTTAATATTAGGGATGTTGAGAAATAAATATAATAGGCCTAGCCTATAGAAGAAAGCTGATGGGATCCTATATAAGAGGCCGTCAAAATTCTGTTTTCTCACTCAGTTGCATAGCCTATAGAAATGTTGCTCCACACGAGCTCATGGGCTCTCATGAAGTGTTTGATTCGATTTTTGATTACATTTGCATTGACGTCAGAGTGATTAGAGGGACAATGGAGTGCTGAGTACCAGGCATTTAGCAAGTTTGGTAGGCTACTAATGATCATCAGCAGCATCAGCTCTTGGAGAAGCCTAGTTACTGTGACTAAACGGTTACGTGGAATTTGACTGCAGTCATGACTCATGACCGCCTGTGTGGAGGGAATACAGTCACCGTAACAGCCCTAGACTCACCTACTTTTTTGGTAATAATGATCACATTATAGCAGCTAGGAACTGAACTCCTGAAATAATAAAGTGTTATGTTTTACGCTAGTGCTGTACTTATTTTGGCAAGGCCTCTGACGATATCCACTGCGAGAGCTTGTTTTACTCTCAATCATCCGGCTATATGGGGAGTTTCCTCCACTTCTACCATGTTGTTTTTAGTCAAGGGACTTGCATCAAAGTGGACAGGTTGTATTAGTTAAGACTGTCTCCCTGTTCTATTTGCACCTCCCCAGGTGTGTGTGTGTGTCCTACTGTCTGACAGCAGTGATTCATCTGGGGCCCTCCAGCTTGTGGCTGGGGTTTATTTGTTCACAATATCATCCAAAGCAGAGCACACATGCCCAGACTCATGTGGCACAGTCCCGAAAATTCGATCCGAGCATGGAAAAAGGTCCTTTCATCACTTGGAATTTCCTCCAAGCCAACCAAAACTCCACGACCTGGTGTCCCTGCAGGACAAGTTTACAGGTTGTTGAGACATGTCCGACTGGGCACATCCATCATTTGTTTTCTGTTGTATTTGTGCTGTTGCCTGTGTCTTCTGTCTGTTTTTGTCTTTTATTTTTTTAAATGTATTTTTAAGCCCCAGTACCCTTTGCCTCTTGCCTGTCTGTCATTGTAAATAAGAATGTGTTCTTAATTTACTTGCCTGGTTAAATAAGTACACACTCAATATTAATGAATGACTGAACACATAATGTGGCTGTGTCCGAAATGGCACCCTATTCCCTATTTAGTGCATTACATTTGACATAGAGTGTCATTTCATACGCAGCCCACGTCTGTCGGTTACTGTGTAACCTAAAAGAAGAGGCCCTTTTATCTGATGAACTGGTTACCGTTCAGCTGCACAGCAACAATATCTGCTGGCATACCAATCAACACCAGCTGCAGGTGGGTCTTTGTTCCTGCCCACATCTCTACCTCCTCACTGTGAGTTCCTCCAACTACTGAGCTCATTTAGTTTAGCTGAGTCAAATGACACGTTCTTGGTTTCAAGTACATCATCATTTTGAATGTCATTGTGTTTGTCTTGATTTTCCATTGGTTAGATCCTGGGATTGATCTCAATTTTTTTGTTTTATTTTATTTGTTTTTACCTTTTTATTTAACTAGGCAAATCAGTTAAGAACAAATTCTTTACGATGATGGCCAAACCCGGATGACGCTGGGCCAATTGTACGCCGCCCAGGGTGGCTGTAGTGACACCTCTAGCACTGAAATGCATAGCCCTTCTTAGATCAGCTGATATCTCAAAGTGTTGTACAGAAACCCAGCCTAAAACCCCAAACGGCAAGCAATGCAAGTGTAGAAGCACGGTGGCTAGGAAAAACTCCCTAGAAAGGCCAAAACCCAGGAATAAACCTAGAGAGGAACCAGGCTATGACGGGTGGCCAGTCCTCTTCTGGCTGTGCCGGGTGGAGATTATAACAGAACATGGCCAAGATGTTCAAATGTTTATAAATGACCAGTATGGTCAAATAATAATAATCACAGTAGTTGTCGAGGGTGCAACAGGTCAGCACCTCTACCGCTCCTGCTGTCTCTAGAGAGTTAGAGGTCTGGGACAGGTAGCACGTCCGGTGAACTGGTCAGGATTCCATAGCCGCAGGTAGAACAGTTGAAACTGGAGCAGCAGCACCCCCAGGTGGACTGGGGACAGCAAGGAGTCACCATGCCAGGTAGTCCTGAGGCATGTTCCTAGGGCTCAGGTCCTCCGAGAGAGAGAAAGAAAGAGAGAATTATATAGAGCATACTTAAATTCACATAGGACACCGGATAAGACAGGAGATATAATACTCCAGATATAACAGACTGAGCCTAGGCCCCCGACACAAAAACTACTGCAGCATAAATACTGGAGGCCGAGACAGGAGGGGTCCAGAGACACTGTGGCCCAGTCCGACAATACCACCGGACAGGGCCAAACAGGCAGGATATAACCCCACCCACTTTGCCAAAGCACAGCCCCCACACCACTAGAGGGATATCTTCAACCACCAATTTACCATCCTGAGACAAGGCTGAGTATAGCCCACAAAGATCTCAGCCACGGCACAACCCAAGGCGGGGTGCCAACCCAGACAGGAAGATCACGTCAGTGACTCAACCCACTCAAGTGACGCACCCCTCCTAGGGATGGCATGGAAGAGCACCAGTAAGCTAGTGACTCAGCCCCTGTAATAGGGTTAGAGGCAGAGAATCCCAGTGGAGAGAGGGGAACCGGCCAGGCAGAGACAGCAATGGCGGTTCGTTGCTCCAGAGCCTTTCCGTTCAACTTCACACTCCTGGGCCAGACTACACTCAATCATAGGACCTACTGAAGAGATGAGTCTTCAGTAAAGACTTAAAGGTTGAGTCTACGTCTCTCACATGGGTAGGCAGACCATTCCATAAAAATCGAGCTCTATAGGTGAAAGCCCTGCCTCCAGCTGTTTGCTTAGAAATTATAGGGACAATTAGGAGGCCTGCGTCTTGTGACCGTAGGGTGTACGTGTAGGTATGTATGGCAGGACCAAATCGGAAAGATGGGTAGGAGCAAGCCCATGTAATGTTTTGTAGGTTATCAGTAAAACCTCAAAATCAGCCCTTGCCTTAACAGGAAGCCAGTGTAGGGAGGCTAGCACTGGAGTAATATGATCAAATTATTTGGTTCTTGTCAGGATTCTAGCAGCCGTATTTAGCACCAACTGAAGTTTATTTAGTGCTTTATCTGGGTAGCCGGAAAGTAGAGCATTGCTGTAGTCTAACCTTGAAGTAACAAAAGCATGGATACATTTTTCTGCATCATTTTTGGACCTAAAATTTCAGATTTTTGCAGTGTTGCGTAGGTGGAAAAAAATTGTCCTTGAAAAAGTCTTGATATGTTCGTCAAAATCGAGATCAGGGTCCAGAGTATGTTCCACATAGGAGGGCCAAGCACAGGAAGCAGCTCTCTCAGTAGTCTAGTTAGCATAGGGTCAGCTCAAAGGTTTAGAGGCCATGATTTTTTTCATCATTGTGTCAAGAGATATAGTATTAAAACACTTGATCCTAGATCCTGGCATAGTTGTGCAGACTGAGGACAACTGAGCTTTGGAGGAATACTCCGATTTGCTTTCTAATGATTGATCTTTTCCTCAAAGAAGTTCAGGGATTTATTACTGCTGAAGAGAAAGCCATCCTCTCTTGGAGAATGCTGCTTTTTAGTTAGCTTTGCGACTATCTTATTTTCCTACATTTTGTTGGAAAAATAGGATGATTGAGCAGCAGTGAGGGCTCTTCGATACTGCACGGTACTGTCTTTCCAAGCTAGTCGGAAGACTTCCAGTTTGGTGTTGCCATTTCCTTTCCAATTTTCTGTATACCAGGGAGCTAGTTTCTTATGACAAATGTTTTTAGTTTTTAGGGGTGCAACTGCATCTAGTGTATTGCGCAAGGTTAAATTGAGTTCCTCAGTTAGGTGGTTAACTGAGTTTTGTCCTCTGACGTCCTTGGGTAGGCAGAGCGAGTCTGGAAGGGCATCAAGGAATCTTTGGGTTGTCTGAGAATTTATAGCACGACTTTTGATGCTCCTTGGTTGGGGTCTGAGCAGATTATTTGTTGCGATTGCAAACGTAATAAAATGGTGGTCCGATAGTTCAGGATTATGAGGAAAAACATTAAGATCCAAAATATTTATTCCATGGGACAAAACTAGGTTCAGAGTATGACTGTGGCAGTGAGCAGGTCCGGAGACATGTTGGACAAAACCCACTGAGTCAATGATGGCTCCGAAAGCCTTTTGGAGTGGGTCTGTGGACTTTTCCATGTGAATATTAAAGTCAGCAAAAATGTGAATGTTATCTGCTATGACTACAAGATCTGATAGGAATTCAGGGAACTCAGTGAGGAACGCTGTATATGGCCCAGGAGGCCTGTAAACAGTAGCTATAAAAAGTGATTTAGTAGGCTGCATCGATTTCATGACTAGAAGCTCAAAAGAGGACAACGTCTGTTTTTTTTTTGTAAATTGAAATTTGCTATCGTAAATGTCAGCAACACCTCCGCCTTTGCGGGATGCACGGGGGATATGGTCACTAGTGTAATCAGGAGGTGAGGGCTCATTTAACACAGTAAATTTATCAGGCTGAAACCATGTTTCAGTCAGACCAATCACATCAAGATTATGATCAGTGATTCGTTCATTGATTATAACTGCCTTGGAAGTGGGGCATCTAACATTAAGTAGCCCTATTTTGAGATGTGAGGTATCACAATCTCTTTCAATAATGTCAGGAATGGAGGAGGTCTTTATTCTAGTGAGATTGCTAAGGCGAACACCGCCATGTTTAGCATTTGCCCAACCTCGGTCGAGGCACAGACGCGGTCTCAATGGGGATAGCTGAGCTGCTAGTGGCAGACTCCACTAAGCTGGCAGGCTGGCTAACAGCCTTTTGCCTGGCCTGCACCCTATTTCATTGTGGAGCTAGGGGAGTTAGAGCCCTGTCTATGTTCATAGATAAGATGAGAGCACCTCTCCAGCTAGGATGGAGTCCGTCACTCCTCAGCAGGCTAGGCTTGGTCCTGTTTGTGGGTGAGTCCCAGAAAGAGGGCCAATTATCTACAAATTCTATCATTTGGGAGGGGTAGAAAACAGTTTTCAACCAGTGATTGAGTTGTGAGACTGCTGTAGAGCTCATCACTCCCCCTAACTGGGAGGGGGCCAGAGACAATTACTCGATGCTGACACATCTTTCTTGCTGATTTACACGCTGAAGCTATGTTGCGCTTGGTGATCTCTGACTGTTTCATCCTAACATCGTTGGTGCCGACATGGATAACAATATCCCTATACTCTCTACACTCATCAGTTTTAGCTTTAGCCAGAACCATCTTCAGATTAGCCTTAATGTAGGTAGCCCTGCCCCTGGTAAACAGTGTATGATCGCTGAATGATTCGTTTTAAGTCTAATACTGCGGTTAATGGAGTCGCCAATGACTAGGGTTTTCAATTTGTCAGAGCTAATGGTGGGAGGCTTCGGCGTCTCAGACCCCGTAACGAGAGGAGTAGAGACCAGAGAAGGCTCGGCCTTTGACTCCGACTTGCTGCTTAATGGGGAGAACCGGTTGAAAGTTTCTGTCGGCTGAATGAGCTACACTGGTTGAGCATTCCTACAGCATTTCCCTGCGCCACTCAGGAACCAAAACACATGACAGGTCAGCTGACCCTGTTGTACCAGAAAGTGTAGCTGGTTCAGAGAAATGCAAGTTGTACCAGTTCTGGTCTTTTCCTTTGGTTTTTCCTGCTCGTTCAATGACTGTTGCTGTGTGTTTCTCTGTCCATGTATTTAAGTTTGTCCAGTTTTCAGATTGGAACAACCGTGTTGTCTTAATACGTGGCTGTTGTTGAACGTTTTCCTCAGTTGAACGCTCAACAGTATTACATGTGTCATGGTTGAAGGTCTCTGCTCCATTTCCTGTTCCAGTGTCTATATCATTGGATGCGACATCTGGAAGATTTGTCTGTTAATGTGTCATTTTTGTCATTTTCATTAGGAGGTTGATTCTCAGCAACAGCCCCTCCATCTTGTTGATCATTTACTTTCCACAATCTTGAGTGATGCACCTTGACAATGGTGCCTCCGTGCCTCAAATATCACCACACCATCTTGGCCAATGACTACTGCCAGTCCTTTTCCACTCTTGACAGTCAAATCTTTTGTAGTACACTTTGTTTCCAGTCTCGTATTTCTCATCGGTGGGTCGAAGCTGGTTACGCAGAGCCCTGCGAATTCTCTTTGAACACTCTGCTTCAGTGAATGCTTTTCTCGCTGCATAAAGTGCTGAAAGGTGCTGTCCCACCCATTCAATCACACTGGTCCCTTCTAGTGCTGGTGGCTTGTCAACCAGTACAGAGGGAAGATTAGGGTTCTGCCCGAACACTAGTTGGTATGGGCTGTAGACATGAACATGATGCATTTTTTTTTTGCCAACAAAGCCCAATCTAGGGCTGTTTTCCAGTCACATCTATTGTCTTGCTTCACTTTCAGCATCTCCTGTGAGTGTTTGAGTGTCTCTCCAGAAGTCCATTCCTCCATGGACTGTATGCAGAAGTTGTCTTTACTTCCATGTTGAAGTTCTCTGCCATTTCTCTTATTTCATTATTATTGAATTCTCCTCCATTGTCACTACACATTCTGGGGCGGGACATGCACACTTATCCAGGAATGAATGAAGTGCTTGATGATTTCACTGGGTTTCTTTGTATTCACAATGCTTCCAGCACTAAAGTGTGTGAAGTGGTTGACTATGTGAAGGTACCACACACTTGGTCCTAGCTCATGTAGATCTACAGCCAATGTTTCATTGTACTTGGAAGCCAGTGGCAAACCAACAGCTGGTCTGGGATTAAGTTTGCTGTATTTCTGACATGTCTCACAACGGTTAACTATCTGCTGTAGAATGGAAATACTCTCATCATCCTTATTCCCAGAACTGCTGAGTCATTTCTGAAGTCTTTCAACTGTAGCATGTCCAAACTGTTTTTCCTTTGTGTTCATGTTCTCTGTGACTGTCAGAATCTCCATGTGCTCTGTGTGCATCAGAATTTACATGGACTCTGTGTGATGTCTTTGTCTAAAATGTTTACACAATAGTGGCCTGAGGTAGTAAGTTCAAACGTCAATGTTTTTTTTAAACATCACTGCCTTGTCATTTTTTTTAATGTCTAATACAGCCCCTGCTTTCTTGAGGGAAGCTTTGCTTAATAGTACGGGGATATCTGTAGGGACCACTTCTGTTTTAATGTAACACTTAATCTGACACATTTTTGCTGGTATCTTAACTCTTTTGGGAGTATTGTCCATTCTACCGTCTCCAAATTTGAAAGCTCAGTTGCTTGGTGTGTCAATCATATTTTGTATTTCTTTCATATTTAGTTAACTGACATAGCTATCAAGCCATTTTGCACCACACACATTGTGTACATGCCATATCAATCACAGCAGATCCTAAGGATTCAACTATAAAGATCTCAATATCAGAAACAGATTTGTTTGAAAACAGTGTAAAGTTACACTGCTCTCTCTGTGTTTACATTTTCCTCTGTTAGTTTAACTTGTTCATTTTTATGAGGACAGTCTTTAACCCAACGGTAAGTGCTTTGACCAATAGAACATTTTGATCTCCTTCCCATACCTGTCCAGTGGATTTGTGCCGTGCAATGGAGCCCTCGTCTGGTTGTCTTGAGAATGTGACTAGTTGGCGTCTTTTCTCTGTTGTTCAGTATAATATATGAGTATAATAATAAGTCACTCACTTGCATTCCATCACGATAGACGTCTTTTCACCCAAAAATATTTTCAGTGCTGACTTCATTGACGGAAAAGTGAGCACAGTACAAGCAGTCAAAGCCAACTGCTTCTCCCTGCCATCCAGACAGGTAGTATCTAGCAACTTAAAATCAATTTGTATTGGTCACATACAAATGGTTAGCATATGTTAATGCGAGTGTAGCGAAATGCTTGTGCTTCTAGTTCCAACAGTGCAGTACTATCTAACAATTCCCCAACAACTACCTAATACACAAATTTAAAGGGACGGAATAAGAATATCTACATAAACTCAGCAAAAAAAGAAACATTCCTTTTTCAGGACCTTGTCTTTCAAAGATAATTTGTAAAAATCCAAACAACTTCACAGATCTTCATTGTAAAGGTTTGAAACACTGTTTCCCATGCTTGTTCCATAAACAATTTATGACCGTTCCACAGGTGCATGTTCATTAAGACACTAAGAGCTTACAGACAGTAGACAATTAAGGTCACAGTTATGAAAACCTAGGACACTAAAGAGACCTTTCTACTGACTCTGAAAAACACCAAAAGAAAGATGCCCAGGATCCTTGCTCATCTGCGTGAACGTGCCTTAGGCATGCTGCAAGGAGGCATGAGGACTGCCGATATGGCCAGGGCAATAAATTGCAATGTCTGTACGCCTAAGACAGCTCTACAGGGAGACAGGACAGACAGCTGATCGTCCTCACAGTGGCAGACCACATGTAACAACACCTGGACAGGATCGGTACATCCGAACATCACACCTGCGGGACAGGTACGGGATGGCAACAACAACTGCCCAAGTTACACCAGGAACGCACAATCCCTCAATCAGTGCCCAGACTGTCCGCAATAGGCTGAGAGAGGCTGAAATGAGGGCTTGTAGGCCTGTTGTCTGATGAGGACCTGCCTTATATCACTGGCAACAACGTTTCCTATGGGCACAAACCCACCATCGCTGGACCAGACAGGACTGACAAAAAGTGCTCTTCACTGATGAGTCGCGGTTTTGTCTCACCAGGGGTGACGGTCGGATTCACGTTTATCGTTGAAGGAATGAGCGTTACACAGAGGCCTGTACTCTGGAGCGGGATCAATTTGGAGGTGGAGGGTCCGTCATGGTCTGGGGCGGTGTGTCACAGCATCATCGGACTGAGCTTGTTGTCATTGCAGGCAATCTCAACGCTGTGCGTTACAGGGAAGACATCCTCCTCCCTCATGTGGTACCCTTCCTGCAGGCTCATCCTGACATGACCCTCCAGCATGACAATGGCACCAGCCATATTGCTCGTTCTGTGCATGATTTCCTGCAAGACAGGAATGTCAGTGTTCTGCCATGGCCTGCGAAGAGCCTGAATCTCAATCCCATTGAGCACGTCTGGGACCTGTTGGATCATAGAGTGAGGGTTAGGGCCATTCCCCCCATAAATGTCCAGGAACTTGCAGGTGCCTTGGTGGAGGAGTGGAGTACTATCTCTGATATCTCTTTGGAAGGAAACCCTTACTCTAATTTCGTCTACCTTGTTGTCAAGAAACTGGACATTGGCGAGTAGTATACCCGGAAGCGGTGGGCGGTGTGCACGCCTACGGAGCCTGACCAGGAGGCTGCGCCGTCTGCCACTTCTGCGGCGACGTTGTTTCGGGTCGGCTTCAGGAATTAGATCCACTGTCCTGGCTGGTGGTCCAAACAAAGGATCCAGTTTGGGAAAGTAATATTCCTGGTCATAAAGTTGGTAAATTGACATTTATCAAATAGTTCTCTTTTATCCAATAGTTCTCCCCGGTTGTATTTTAATAACACTTAAGATTTTCTGGGGTAACAATGTAAGAAATAATACATAAAAAAGGTTTCCTAAGGACTCGAAGCGAGGCGACCATCTCTGTCGGCGCCATCCTGCAACCTGAACGCTAACACTGCATTCAGGAGAACCATGTCGTACTTGTGCATCCTGTTTTACCTCTGTCCGAAATCAATTATGTAGTCCGTCATTGCAACCAAAATGTCTCTAGTAACACTGTCAAAGTTTGAATATGCCTCGTAGGCACGGTCTCTCTCTTCTTTAAGACACACAGAATCAAGTGCTCTGATTTAAATTCCCATACCATCATCCTTGTTCAAATCCTCCAGGGATATTTCCTGTGCTGTATGTCTCGCTCTTCCCTCGAGTGATAATACCACCACCAGTGCATGCTTTATCTCATCCAGATTAGTAACCCGTGTCTCGAGTAATAATACCACCACAAGTGCATGCTTTATCTCATCCAGATTAGTAACCCGTGTCTCGAGTGATAATACCACCACCAGTGCATGCTTTATCTCATCCAGATTAATAACCCGTGTCTCAAGTGATAATACCACCACCAGTGCATGGTTTATCTCATCCAGATTAGTAACCCGTGTCTCGAGTGATAATACCACCACAAGTGCATGCTTTATCTCATCCAGATTAGTAACCCGTGTCTCGAGTGATAATACCACCACAAGTGCATGCTTTATCTCATCCAGATTAGTAACCCGTGTCTCGAGTGATAATACCACAAGTGCATGCTTTATCTCATCCAGATTAGTAACCCGTGTCTCGAGTAATAATACCACCACAAGTGCATGCTTTATCTCATCCAGATTAGTAACCCGTGTCTCGAGTGATAATACCACCACAAGTGCATGCTTTATCTCATCCAGATTAGTAACCTGTGTCTCGAGTGATAATACCACAAGTGCATGCTTTATCTCATCCAGATTAGTAACCCGTGTCTCGAGTAATAATACCACCACAAGTGCATGCTTTATCTCATCCAGATTAGTAACCCGTGTCCAGATTCCAAGTTATTTTTTTCCTATTTTCATACGACCTCTTGTCGTTGAACCGAGGTGGTACATTGGTAGGAGAGAATGGCTAATAACTACAATGTTAACTTAAAATGACACAACGACTAGGTTCCAGTTTAACGTTTACTAAACCGTATTTCCACAATACATGATTGCCATTGCTCTCAGGCCAGGTCCATCAACAGTGAGACTAACGCGCAGGCGTACTAATAAGAGTGATAGCACCTTTAATAATATAGGGATACTTAAAACATGAACTTAACACACACTTCTTTGGCACCTGTGTGAGAGCAGGCGTAGCACTGGGGAAACAAAGGAAGAGGTGGACCATGAGGTGCCACGTATGAGGTACCACCTCCCACCACTCATCACTCATCCCTGGCCAGCTGTCGTGCCAACTGAACACTTTTTCTCACTCATATCACATTTTATTTGTCACATGCCAAACTCAACTGGTGTAGATTTGACTTTGAAATGCTTGCTTATGAGCCATTCTTTAACAAACTATAGTTTTGGCAAGTCGGTTAGGACATTTACTTTGTGCATGACAAGTAATTTTTTCAACAATTGTTTAGACAGATTATTTCACTTTATAATTCTCTGTATCACACTTCCAGTGGGTCAGATGTTTACATACACTAAGTTGACTGTGCCTTTAAACACCTTGGAAAATTCCAGAAAATAATTTCATGGCTTTAGAAGCTTCTGATGATAGGCAAATTTACATCATTTGAGTCAATTGGAGGTGTACCTGTGGATGTATTTCAAGGCCTATTTTCAAACTCAGTGCCTCTTTGCTTGACATCATGGGAAAATCAAAATAAATCAGCCAAGACCTCAGAAAATAAATTGTAGACCTCCACAAGTCTGGTTCATCATTGGGAGCAATTTCCAAATGCCTGAAAGTACCATGTTCATCTGTACAATCAATAGTACACAAGTATAAACACCATGGGACCATGCAGCTGTCATACCGCTCAGGAAGGAGACGCGTTCTGTCTCCTAGAGATTAATGTATTTTGGTGCGAAAAGTGCAAATCAATCCCAGAACAACAGCAAAGGACCTTGTGAAGATGCTGGAGGAAAGAGGTACAAAAGTATCTATATCCACAGTAAAATGTGTCCTGTATCAACATAACCTGAAAGGCCGCTCATCAAGGAAGAAGCCACTGCTCCAAAACCGCCATAAAAAAGCCAGAACACGGTTTGCAACTGCACATGGGGCCAAAGATCGTACTGTCATGACGTGGCCCCTTTTGTGTATAGCTAGTGGCTTCCCCCTCATTTTGAGCCTGTAATCGAACCCACAAATGCTGACGCTGCAGATTCTCAGCTAGTCTAAAGAAGGCCAGTTTTATTGCTTCTTTAATCAGGACAACAGTTTTCAGCTGTGCTAACATAATTGCAAAAGGATTTTCTAATGATCAGTTAGCTTTTTTTAAATGATAAACTTGAATTAGCTAACACAACGTGACATTGGAACACATGAGTGATTGTTGCTGATAATGGGCCTCTGTACACCTATGTAGATATTCCATTAAAAATCAGCCGTTTCCAGCTACAATCGTCAATTACAACATTAATGTCTACACTGTATTTCTGATCAAGTTTATGTTATTTTAATCAATGAAAAATGTGCTTTTATTTTCAAAAACAATAATATTTCTAAGTGATCCCAAACGTTTGAATGGTTGTGTGTGTGTCTAGTGAGTAAAGGGTCAGTGCAAGAAATAGTCAGGGCAGATAGTTAGGGTACCATTAATTGATTATTTAGCAGTCTGTATCTTTTAGCAGTCTTATGGCTTGGGGGTAGAAGCTGTCTCGAGCATGTTGGTCCGAGAGCCGATGCCCCTGTTCCGTTTGCCGGACGGTAGCAGAGTGAACAGTCTATGGCGTGGGTGGTTGGAGTCTTTGACAATTTTTTGGACCTTCCTCTGACACCTCCTGATATAGAAGTCTTGGATGGCAGGGAGCTCGGCACCGATGATCTACTGGGCTGTCCGTACCACACTCTGTACCGCTTTGTGGTCAAAGGTGGTGCATAAATTTGCCATACCAAGCACTGATGCATCCAGTCAAGATGCTATCGATGGTGGAGCGGTTGAACTTTGAGGATCCGAGGACCCATGCAAAATCTTTGCAGCCTCCAGAGGGGGAAGAGGCTCGGTCGTGCCCTCTTCACGACTGTGCGGGTGTGTGTGGACCATGTTAGGTGCCTTCATGCCTATGTGACCATGCACAGGTCTCTATGGTGTGGTGTCAGTGTTACAAAAAAAAACTATTGAGATTAAGAGACTATTGGTTCCTTTTATGTGAACCCTTAACAACAGAAACAATGTCTTGTTCAGAACTTTATCTACTCGAGTGGCATCAAGTAGAAATCAATGGTCTAGATGGTTTAGACTGACTCACTGCGTGAGAGTGGTGGGTGTATTGGTTTCGAGGGATTCTTCCATCCCCTGACAATCATTATGACATACAGTATATGTATATGCCACTTTCCTGTTGGAGGGGTCAAGAGTTACGCCACAAGCTGTAGCATTTGTACCAACCCCAGGCAGATGTTAATAGCTTGTGAATCAGTGCACTTCTTCAGTTCAGAGCTTTCTGCACACACCACACACACACCCCATATCTGTGTGGTTTTGCTGGCAGTAGTGCATTCATGCATTGTTGAGTGGTGGTTGTTAATTTTCCTGTGAGCAGATGAACTAGAGAAAGCCACAGCTGACGTCTCTTCACACATAGCTTTTAATTTTTTTTTTACAGCAGCGATTACCCAGGTCGCCTAATGACCACATTTCCTAAAATGTAATTGAATTCTGCCACCCATCACAGTTGAGCAAATTAAAATGTGACCTTTGATGTAATGATTACAGTGATTGTAAGGATGCGTCTCATCATAATTGATATATCTGAACCTGAGATCTGCTTTGTCATCTGATGGTTATGTCACTTTTGGTGGAGGCAGAGGTTTGTGCTGAGAGAGAGGAGACAGTAAGAGAGAGGGAATAAAGCAAGAAGTGGTGACATTAGCGGCATCTCTCTATTATGTAGTAGCCTGCGTGGTGGCCATCTCCCTTGGATAGGTTCAGCTTTTGGCTGGGCCACTCCCTTCACATGGTAATGACTTTCTCTGTGTCTCTGTAGTGGTAAAACGACTCCTCTGAAGTGGGAGTGGGTTGAATTTGTGCACGTTGGTGTGTGTTGGAAATTGAGATTCAGAAGGTCCTACCTGTATGCCAACAAGCTTGATGGAAAGATCATTGGCTATTATGATTCGACGAAAAGCTGTCAATCAGTCTGCCCAAGGAGCCTGGAGCCAAGATGGAGTCCTCTGTCCTCCCGCCCTTCCCCTGATGGCAGCCTTGTGCAGCCAATCCCAGACTGACAGCAGTGTATGTACGGAGGAAGTGTTTGAAAAGGTCCTCTCTGAGCCAGGAAGTCTCATCACTGCATCAGAAGTCTTAACAGATTGTATTGGCCAGGGAACTGTGATGATTCATCAGGCTTTTGACAGAGATCTGAATGTGGAAATGCTGTTTATCATTCATGGCTGCCCACTGATAACGTCTCTTCACCCATCATAACATCTTGGCTCCAAGCTGCAAACAAATACAATACATAAGAAGACCTGTCAAGGAAGGTTTGCCAAAGGATCGGCCAAATGATCAGGTTGGCTTTACGGTCAAGGCACATAGGGCCCTGGCTACTTGCTCATCTCAGTCTGCTCTCAAGATCGAGATATAGTGTATTTGTGTTGTTTCTGTGTACCCAAAATGTCTGCAATAAAATGTCTCCCTCAAACCCCACCCACTGTTTCTGTTGTCCAAATACATCTGAACATAGATGGTACCATAGCACTCTCATAACGTGTCCCTCAAGACTTACGAATGTGGAGGAGGTGAAACCACCGACCGTGTGAATAATGAATGATGCAACCAACTCCTATTGGTGTACACCAGTCAGCCTCCTCTTCATTCTCTGAGTGCTCCTCCAAGGGTGTAGGTCAACAAAATATAAACCACATCACATGGCTGTGTTGTAATGGGCTGTTGACTAGCAAGTATTGGTTCTCTACAGCTCCATGGAAAGCCTGTAAAAGGGAGAAAGATGGCTTTTTGCGACTTGTCCGTTCTCCCAAACAGCAGTGTAATGGAGAGGATGGTTGTAGAGAAAGCTTTGTGTCTGCCTCCCTTCAGTTCCATAGAACAGAGGGTGAGTGAGGGGAGAGTTTGCTTCGTGCGTTTAGAGAATATCCTTCCTCTTCCAGTTTCCCTTTTGTATCATTACATCTACCAGGAGGCTGGCTCGCTCGGTGCTGAAGCGCTCGCCTCCTATCGTCTCGTCTCGCTTTAGTGTAGAAACGCTCTGTTTGTTCACTCAGCGCCGCTCTGTATTTGCCCTTTTTCTGTGGCATATCTGACAGAGAAAGCGAGAGGGAGCATAACTCGCATAAGTCGCTCTGGATAAGAGCGTCTGCTAAATGACTTAAATGTAAATGTAAATAACTTGTATACAGAGAGGAGGGGTAGAGTAAGACGGGGAGGTAAACGTGTCACAGAGCGCAAGAGAAGGAGGGAGAAAGTGAGAGACTGTGGATGAGGCAATTAAGCTCAAGGTAAGTATGAGCAAGACAAAGAGGGGCTGTGTGGGCGAGGGGAGGATCCAGCCATCCAACCCTGTGGTCAGTGCATGCATCTGTCTGTGTTTGCTTGATATGCTCATGAAATATTGATCCCTAGCAGTGGAGACTATTGATACGGTCAGCCCCTTCCATACGGTCAGTATGGTGTTTTTCAGCTATTAAATGGATCATCATCCAAGTCTTAAACATGATCTAAAAAACACAAATTAAACTAAATACAGTCTCTTAACCAAACACCTCGATTGAAATAACGTGTTGCTATCTGACATTTAACCAATCCACTATAAGTCAATATTGACTAGTGCCTTTAGCGGGAGGGGAATGAGTTGCAGAGATTGTCTGCCTTGGGATCAGCCAAGCGTTATCTCCTTGTTAGTGACACACCATCCCACTAAATGGCCAGTCCACAATCTAGGTCAGCCAAACAAGGCTGTTATCATTCTGAGATGTGCTGCTCTAATCGATCACTGGACCCTTGTTTGTCCTTCAACT
Organism: Oncorhynchus nerka; assembly: GCF_034236695.1. NCBI lineage: Eukaryota > Metazoa > Chordata > Actinopteri > Salmoniformes > Salmonidae > Oncorhynchus > Oncorhynchus nerka. The sequence continues at coordinate 29,325,201 of NC_088399.1, forward strand.
CACTGCCCTGGCTGGATTGCTCTTCTGGAAAACTCTCCCCTCACTGCAGGAATGACACATGAGCACGCATGCATAGATTTTACACATGAATGCTCATATTCCTGTACAGGCAATCCACTTATGAGTAGAGTATCTAGAGAAATATACACGCACACACGTGCCAGTTATTGTCTGAAACTGAACCCCAGGCAGTCGGTGTCTAGAGCAGAGACAGAGGATGCTGTTTGGGACGCAGACAGAGAGCAAGAAGATGGAGAAGGCCTTTAGATGAACTGTCTGGCGCTCGCGCACCGGAGGGCATCTCAGGAGAGCCAGTCTAATCCATGGGTGTGAATGGAAACAGGAGCAGAGCGGCTGACCCGTTTGAGACCCTGCCTCCACTGCCTGCCCTTCGCCACTAGGCGCTGCCTGCCATTCACCACACTGTGTGTCTGTGTGCACGTACGTGATGATGATTAAGGAGCGTTTAGTTATGTTGGTGTGCTTTCTTCAAGAAAACGTGAATTTGTGATAATATACACTCTTTTTATTCATGTCTTGCTTTTCAACCTTGTTGAAAGCCAAATAAATAATGAAGTATGAGCACCCATCTATACTGAACAAAAATATAAACGCAACAATGAACGTTTTTACTGAGTTACAGTTCATATAAGGAAATAAGTCAAATGAAATAAATTAATTAGTCCCTGCGTATGGAGCATTTCTGGAATTTATTTATTTTCAGCTCATGAAACATGGGACCAACACTTTACATGTTGCTTTTATATTTTTGTGCAGTGAGTATTTCATTGCCCCTTGTGGTGGTGATATTTGGTTATGTTCAACCATGTTTTTCCCTTGCTTTCCTCCCTGTCTTTCCCTTCCTCTTGCACTCTTTCTGGGATAGCAGAATTTTGGGGGAATAGCACCCGAAACACTGAGAAGCCTTTTAGTCGCCATGGCAATTGATTTACTACTGTATATCCGTTCTGCATAAAAAAAGTGAGGGACAGGGAAAAATACCAGGACTGAATCAAATGTACCGGTAACTGCCAAAATAAAGGAAACATTTGAGTAAGTGAGAGATGCAAAGTATATCGAAACCAGGTGGTTCCTGAGTAACTCCGAAGCAATTGACATCCCATCATGCTTAGGGTCATGTAACAAAATGCCGGACAGGGCCAGTTGCTCGTTGTTTTGGCTACCATGGCTATGCCCCCATAAGATGCCAATGCCCCCCATCCACAGGTCACTGAATGGTTTGACGAGAATGAAAACGATGTAAACCATATGCCATGGAAGTCTGTTACCAGATCTCAACCCAATTGAACAATTATGGGAGATTCTGGAGTGGCCCCTGAGATGCCGTTTTCCAGCACATCAAATTTTATTGGTCACAGATGCATGTTTAGCAGATGTTATTGCGGGTGTAGTGAAATGCTTGTGTTTACATCTCCACAGTGCAACAATTTCACAACAATACACACATCTAAAGGAATAGAATTAAGAATGTATACAGTGGGGCAAAAAACGTATTTAGTCAGCCACCAATTGCGCAAAAGTTCTCCCACTTAAAAAGATGAGGCCTGTAATTTTCATCATAGGTACACTGCAACTATGACAGATAAAATTTGGAAAAAAATCCAGAAAATCACATTGTAGGATTTTTAATGAATTTATTTGCAAATTATGGTGGAAAATAAGTATTTGGTCACCAACAAACAAGCAAGATTTCTGGCTCTCACAGACCTGTAATTTCTTCTTTAAGAGGCTCCTCTGTCCTCCACTCGCTACCTGTATTAATGGCACCTGTTCAAACAGTCACACTCCAAACTCCACTATGGCCAAGACCAAAGAGCTGTCAAAGAACACCAGAAACAAAATTGTAGACCTGCACCAGGCTGGGAAGACTGAATCTGCAATAGGTAAGAAGCTTGGTTTGAAGAAATCAACTGTGGGAGCAATTATTAGGAAATGGAAGACATACAAGACCACTGATAATCTCTCTCGATCTGGGGCTCCACGCAAGATCTCACCCGTGGGGTCAAAAGGATGACAAGAACGGTGAGCAAAAATCCCAGAACCACACGGAGGGACCTAGTGAATGACCTGCAGAGAGCTGGGACCAAAGTAACAAAGCCTACCATCGGTAACACACTACGCCGCCAGGGACTCAAATCCTGCAGTGCCAGACGTGTCCCCCTGCTTAAGCCAGTACATGTCCAGGCCCGTCTGAAGTTTGCTAGAGAGAATTTGGATGATCCAGAAGAAGATTGGGAGAATGTCATATGGTCAGATGAAACCAAAATATAACTTTTTGGTAAAAACTCAACTCGTCGTGTTTGGAGGACAAAGAATGCTGAGTTGCATCAAAAAAACATCATACCTACTGTGAAGCATGGGGGTGGAAACATCATGCTTTGGGGCTGTTTTTCTGCAAAGGGACCAGGACGACTGATCCGTGTAAAGGACAACATTTATGGGGCCATGTATCGTGAGATTTTGAATGAAAACCTCCTTCCATCATCAAGGGCATTGAAGATGAAACGTGGCTGGGTCTTTCAGCATGACAATGATCCCAAACACACCGCCCAGTCAACGAAGGAGTGGCTTCGTAAGAAGCATTTCAAGGTCCTGGAGTGGCCTAGCCAGTCTCCAGATCTCAACCCCATAGAAAAACTTTGGAGGGAGTTGAAAGTCCGTGTTGCCCAGCAACAGCCCAATAACATCACTGTTCTAGAGGAGATCTGCATGGAGGAATGGGCCAAAATACCTGCAACAGTGTGAAAACCTTGTGAAGACAGAAAACGTTTGACCTCTGTCATTGCCAACAAAGGGTATATAACAAAGTATTGAGATACACTTTTGTTATTGACCAAATACTTATTTTCCACCATAATTTGCAAATAAATTCATTAAATATCCTACAATGTGATTTTCTTGATTTTTTTTATTCTCATTTTGTCTGTCATAGTTGAAGTGTACCTATGATGAAAATTACAGGCCTCTCATCTTTTTAAGTGGTAGAACTTGCACAATTGGTGGCTGACTAAATACTTTTTTGCCCCACTGTACATATTTGGTTGAGCAATAACGGAGCGGCATAAACTAAAATACAGTAGAATAGAATACAGTATATACATATGAGATGAGTCATGCAAAATATGTAAACATTTATTAAAGTGGCCAGTGATTTCAAGTGTATGTATATAGGGCAGCAGACTCTCAGGTGCTAGTGATGGCTATTTAAGTCTGATGGTCTTGAGGTAGAAGCTGTTTTGCAGTCTCTCGGTCCCAGCTTTGATGCACCTGTTCTGACCTCACCTTCTGGATGATAGTGGAGTGAACAGGCAGTGGCTCGGGTGGTTGTTGTCCTTGATGATCTTTTTGGCCTTCCTGTAACATCTGGTGCTGTACATGGTCCTGGAGGGCAGGTAGTTTGATGCGTTGGGCAGACCGCACCACCCTCTGGAGAGCCCTGCGGTTGAGGGCGGTGCTGTTGCCATACCAGGCGATGATACAGCCCGACAGGATGCTCTCAATTGTGCATCTCAAAGGTTTGTGAGGATTTTAGGTGCCAAGACAAATTTCTTCAGCCTCCTGAGGTTGTTTTGCTTTTGTGCCTAATTCACCACACTGTCTGTGTGGGTGGTCCATTTCAGTTTGTCTGTGACGTGTACGCAGAGGAACTTGAAGCTTTCTACCAGGGCAAATACTGTTGTGTCGTCTACAAACTTAATGAGTTGAATGCGTGCATGTCCACGCAGTCATGGGTGAACAGGGAGTACAGGAGGGTGCTGAACACGCTCCCCTGTGGGGACTCTGTGTTCAGGATCACAGACGTGGAGGTGTTGTTTCCTACCTTCACAACCTGGGGGACAGCCTGTCAAAGTCCAGGAACCAGTTACGCATGGCGGGATTCAGACCCACGGTCCCGATCTTAATGATGAGCTTGGAGGGTACTATGCTGTTGAATGCTGAGCTATAATCAATGAACAGCATTCTTACATAGGTATTCCTCTTGTCCAGATGGGTTAGGGCAGTGTGATGGCGATTGCGTTATCTCTGGATCTATTGGGGCAGTAAGCAAATTGAAGTGGGTCTAAGGTAGAGGTGATGTGATCCTTGACTAGTCTTTCAAAGCACTTCATTATGACAGAACTGAGTGCTACAGGGTGATAGTCATTTAGTTCAGTTACCTTTGCTTTCTTGAGTACAGGAACAATGGTGGACTTCCTGATGCAAGTGGGGACAGCAGACTGGGATAGGGAGAGATTGAATATGTCCGTAAACACTCCAGCCAGCGTGTCTGCACATGCTCTGAAGATGTGGCTAAGGATGCCGTCTGGGCCGGCAGCCTTGCGAGGGTTAACACGCTTAAATGTCTTTCTCACGTCGGCCACGGAGAAGGAGAGCCCACAGTCCTTGGTAGCTGGCCGCGTCTGCAACACTGTTATCCTCAAAGCAAGAAAGGTGTTTTAGCTTATCCGGAAGCAAGACGTCTGTAGAGTTCCAGACACTATGTAGACCTAATGACGAGGCATATTGAAGCCGTTCTGGCTCATGGTAGCCCAACGCTCTATTAAGTCATTATGTTGGTGTATTCTTTACTTTGGCAGTTACCTGTAGTTATGCTAATGATTTCAACACCCATGAGAGAGGAGGGAATGTTAGCTTCTAGTGTGGGAGAAGTGGTTCTGCTGGATTGCCAGCAGGGATATATTCAATGCCCTTTTTAGTGGGAGTTTCTGACTTACAGTATAGCTTCTAGTAATTATACCCTATAGTCTGTTCATTTGGTCAAGGTAGTTCAGATTTATCCAAATAGTAAGTTCAATATGAGTACAGTGCATTCGGAGCCCTTGAATTTTACCACATTTTGTTACATTACAGCCTTATTCTAAATATATTAAATTGTTTGTTTTTTTCCCTCATCAATCTACACAATACACCATAATGACAAAGCAAAAACAGGTTTTTATAATCAAACATCTCTGGAGAGACCTGCAAATAGCTGTGCAGCAATGCTCCACATCCAACCTGACAAAGTTTGAGAGGATCTGCAGAGAGGAATGGGAGAAACTCCCCAAATACAGGTATGCCAAGGTGTACAGGTGTAGCATCATACCCACGTATGGGTGGCCCCCAGTAGGCTGCACATGGCTTTTCAGCACAAGGCTTAAACTTGCTAGATCGGGTTAATCGCACTCGCTAGCTTACATCACAGTGCACCTTGTCAGAATGGGTCCTTCGGGAAAAATTTCCCACAATCATCTCTCTGTTTCATTAAAAATACTGTCCTCCATGTTGCTCTTAGGCTGGATTAATGCACATAGAGCTTCAGCTACCTCCCTAATTCTCTGTCTCTGCTACCCCTGTTATCTCTCTCTCTTTTCTCTCTTCTTTCTGCCTTTCTCGATTCACCCCTGGGCCCTGCACTGCCAACAAGTCTCTCCATCCCTCCACCTGACATTTAAATGTTAACACAGCCTTAGATCTCAGTAAACCCCCCATGATGCACCGTGTCAATTCCCACTGTCCCCTCATGCCCCCTGTGTTTGTCTTTGTCCCTGTGTGGATGTCTTTGTCCCTGCGTGGATGTTTTTAGTGTATTTTCTATTGTTGTTGCCCTCAACCTGTGATCTTGTTATGTCTTTATCTACTTCTGGCTCTTTGTTCTGGCTCTTTGTGTTTATCCTTGTCCTTATGTCCCCTGCGTATCTGTCCCTGACTCTGATAACCCTATGTGTTCGTGTTCAGCTCTGTATGTGATAATGCCAGCCTTGTTTTGTTGTTAGCTCTGTCTGTATGTTGCAGACAGCCATCCCTTAATTTACTCTCTCTCTTCCTCCCTTCTCTCTCCTTTCCTCTTTTTCTCTCTCTGCCTCGCCCTCTCTCTGCCCACGACCTGAAGGAAGGCTGTGCTCCTCTCAGCACAGAATCATATTTTTTCTTTCCATTGCTATCTACGAATGCATGGCTTTTACTTATCAAAGTGTGTGTGTGCATGTGTTTTGCGTGCACTCTGGCGTCACACCTACTAATCATAGTAGGTATATGAATCTTTATGGAGGATATTTTAGTTGACATGGAGGAATTCAGTCTCAATTAATATTGACATTAGTCTTGTCCATATTCCTGCGTGTGCCCCTTTGCAGTGTGACGTTAGGAAAAACTCTCTCGCTCCATCTAATGCTGTGCTACTCTCACAAACCCAATGGAGCTGTTGTCATCTCACCTTCCTGTTTCTATGGTGACAGGGTGCGATCTATGGTCAGTGTGGCTCAGTCTCAGTATTCTCACAAACACATGAACACTAACGCTTATGCACATCATGCAGGCACACACACACTCATTGACCCTTTCAATCATGACCTTTCACATGCCATCTAACATTCATGAATATTCACGCACACAGACACACTTAGGCAGGAGGCACAGGAGGTTCCTTCTCTAACCCTCTCGGTCTCTCCCTTTATCCCACAACACACACACACACACACACACATACACATACACATACACATACACACACACACAGAACTATGTAATCCTTACAGTCTATCTCTTTAGCTTGAGTTATCATCCACACACACCTTCTTCACACACACTCCCACTGATGGGAAACCAATATGAAACGATGCATCTCACCAGCTGGTACTGAACCACAGGCAAGACCAACCCATATGATTGGCATCAACCTCACATACAGTAAGTATTGATGTCATATTATTGTAGTGAAAAACATGAGCTGGCAAATACCCCATCATTTTAGTGGAGGTGCTGACTAAAGGTGAGTGAACTGTAGACTATAAAAATAGAGAGTCGCACACTCTATATGTAAGCTGTATATGTAAGTAATATGTTGGGTAAACACAAGTTTTGGCATCACTGTGCTTCTCCAGCCTGAAGAAGCAAGGCAGAGTGGCTGAAACCTTTATATATATATTTGTCCCAACAAATTACTGGAAGCTTACATATAGTGTGTGCGACTCTTTATTTTTGTCATAATTATATTATACCCCATATAATAAGACAGTGACAGCATGTGTGGGAGGATGATACTTTGCATGACAATGAGAGAGTTGACAGGTATAGCTGCCAGCGTGCTGTAGTGTACTCTATATTTCTCTTTTTCTAATCCATTTTTATTTGATTCCTTTCTTTATTTCTCTCTCTCTCCGTCCTACCCTCTGCTGTGAACGTAAGAGAAAATGGTTGCATGTCAAGGGGGTTGAAGTGTGTGTGTGTGGAGGGGGTTTGCTCCTCTCCCTGGCCCCTGGGTGGAGACAGCTGTCCAGGCTGAGGGGTGTACTGTATGAGCTGGCAATGGTGTGAATCTCTGAACCCTTCCAGCAAAATCTGCTAATTTACCACTGGCCTCATCCAAGGGTTTGTACCCGCTCGAGCACTGTGATTGTGTGTGAAGACCTTTATATACATGATTTATTATAGTACATTGTTCAAAGAGCAAGCAAGAAATGCATTTCACTGTACTAGTGCACCTGACAATAACTTGAAACGTGGACCTTCTGGCTATGTATCAGAGCTACAGTATCGACCACAGAAATATAATCACTATAATTGCATTCCCTAATATTTACTGTAGGATTTGGAAGTGGAAAAAGTGCATAGTTAAAGTTATTTAGTCTCAATTAGCCTAGCTCGAGTAACTAGCTTCTCTTGTTTTGATGCAGTCAATACTAGGGATTTCCTTACAAAAAAGATTGCCGTTTTGAAACTGCAGTAAAAGTGCAGTAACTGCAGTCGACTGTGGTATTTTGGACACAGTGATTGCAGAATAACTATAGTGTACTGCAGTTGAACTGCAGTTTTGCTTCACTGTAATTGCAGTTACACTGCAAAATTACTGCAGTCAATAAAAATGTGTTATTTTGGACTCTTTTGAAATCTTTTTTCATAAGGGTTAATATTTTCCCGAAAATATATTTTATATATTATATATTTTCCCGAAGTTTCAGTACCGGGAATATCAGAATATCACCATATTTGCCAAAGTCAAGTTGATAATTATAGAGATACCAGATCAGCTCATAAATAACGGGGACATGAAGAGAGGAAATGGTTTAAATATCAAGATATCTTAACAGGGGCCATCTCTCATACTGTTTGTTGATCACACATTCTCTACTGAAACTCTCATATGGGCAGCAATATGAGACAGCGCAGAGAAGCGGACAAATGTTATAGCGGTATTTTGACATGCATAGGCATTGCGTTGATAATGCAACTAATGGATTATAGAATAAAGTTAGGAATTTTCATGCAAGACAAGAAAAGGATTTTGCGTTTCAGTGGGATTGGGATGATAGGAATATAGCCTAGGCTCCATTGACGTGAGTCAATAGATAACTAATAGACTTGATTTAGGTTACGTTATTGCATGCTAAATGTTTCTGCAGTGATAGATGAGCAAACGAATAAATGAATTACCACTTCCACTTGTCCAGCCAGAGCTCAATCAACCAAATATAAAGACAGTAAACTGTATTCTGGTCAAGACAATCCTTTTCAACTGTTGCTGTATATGTACTACTCTATCCACTTATTACATTTACATTTACATTTAAGTCATTTAGCAGACGCTCTTATCCAGAGCGACTTACAAATTGGTGCATTCACCTTATGACATCCAGTGGAACAGTAGTGCATCTAAATCTTTTAAGGGGGGTGAGAGGGATTACTTTATCCTATCCTAGGTATTCCTTAAAGAGGTGGGGTTTCAGGTGTCTCCGGAAGGTGGTGATTGACTCCGCTGTCCTGGCGTCGTGAGGGAGTTTGTTCCACCATTGGGGGCCAGAGCAGCGAACAGTTTTGACTGGGCTGAGCGGGAACTGTACTTCCTCAGTGGTAGGGAGGCGAGCAGGCCAGAGGTGGATGAACGCAGTGCCCTTGTTTGGGTGTAGGGCCTGATCAGAGCCTGGAGGTACTGAGGTGCCGTTCCCCTCACAGCTCCGTAGGCAAGCACCATGGTCTTGTAGCGGATGCGAGCTTCAACTGGAAGCCAGTGGAGAGAGCGGAGGAGCGGGGTGACGTGAGAGAACTTGGGAAGGTTGAACACCAGACGGGCTGCGGCGTTCTGGATGAGTTGTAGGGGTTTAATGGCACAGGCAGGAGCCCAGCCAACAGCGAGTTGCAGTAATCCAGACAGGAGATGACAAGTGCCTGGATTAGGACCTGCGCCGCTTCCTGTGTGAGGCAGGGTCGTACTCTGCGGATGTTGTAGAGCATGAACCTACAGGAACGGGCCACCGCCTTGATGTTATTTGAGAACGACAGGGTGTTGTCCAGGATCACACCAAGGTTCTTAGCGCTCTGGGAGGAGGACACAATGGAGTTGTCAACCGTGATGGCGAGATCATGGAACGGGCAGTCCTTCCCCGGGAGGAAGAGCAGCTCCGTCTTGCCGAGGTTCAGCTTGAGGTGGTGATCCGTCATCCACACTGATATGTCTGCCAGACATGCAGAGATGCGATTCGCCACCTGGTCATCAGAAGGGGAAAGGAGAAGATTAATTGTGTGTCGTCTGCATAGCAATGATAGGAGAGACCATGTGAGGTTATGACAGAGCCAAGTGACTTGGTGTATAGCGAGAATAGGAGAGGGCCTAGAACAGAGCCCTGGGGGACACCAGTGGTGAGAGCACGTGGTGAGGAGACAGATTCTCGCCACGCCACCTGGTAGGAGCGACCTGTCAGGTAGGACGCAATCCAAGCGTGGGCCGCGCCGGAGATGCCCAACTCGGAGAGGGTGGAGAGGAGGATCTGATGGTTCACAGTATCGAAGGCAGCCGATAGGTCTAGAAGGATGAGAGCAGAGGAGAGAGAGTTAGCTTTAGCAGTGCGGAGCGCCTCCGTGATACAGAGAAGAGCAGTCTCAGTTGAATGACTAGTCTTGAAACCTGACTGATTTGGATCAAGAAGGTCATTCTGAGAGAGATAGCGGGAGAGCTGGCCAAGGACGGCACGTTCAAGAGTTTTGGAGAGAAAAGAAAGAAGGGATACTGGTCTGTAGTTGTTGACATGGGAGGGATCGAGTGTAGGTTTTTTTCAGAAGGGGTGCAACTCTCGCTCTCTTGAAGACGGAAGGGACGTAGCCAGCGGTCAGGGATGAGTTGATGAGCGAGGTGAGGTAAGGGAGAAGGTCTCCGGAAATGGTCTGGAGAAGAGAGGAGGGGATAGGGTCAAGCGGGCAGGTTGTTGGGCGGCCGGCCGTCACAAGACGCGAGATTTCATCTGGAGAGAGAGGGGAGAAAGTGGTCAGAGCACAGGGTAGGGCAGTGTGAGCAGAACCAGCGGTGTCGTTTGACTTAGCAAACGAGGATCGGATGTCGTCGACCTTCTTTTCAAAATGGTTGACGAAGTCATCTGCAGAGAGGGAGGAGGGGGGGAGGGGGAGGAGGATTCAGGAGGGAGGAGAAGGTGGCAAAGAGCTTCCTAGGGTTAGAGGCAGATGCTTGGAATTTAGAGTGGTAGAAAGTGGCTTTAGCAGCAGAGACAGAAGAGGAAAATGTAGAGAGGAGGGAGTGAAAGGATGCCAGGTCCGCAGGGAGGCGAGTTTTCCTCCATTTCCGCTCGGCTGCCCGGAGCCCTGTTCTGTGAGCTCGCAATGAGTCGTCGAGCCACGGAGCGGGAGGGGAGGGCCGAGCCGGCCTGGAGGATAGGGGACATAGAGAGTCAAAGGATGCAGAAAGGGAGGAGAGGAGGGTTGAGGAGGCAGAATCAGGAGATAGGTTGGAGAAGGTTTGAGCAGAGGGAAGAGATGATAGGATGGAAGAGGAGAGAGTAGCGGGGGAGAGAGAGCGAAGGTTGGGACGGCGCGATACCATCCGAGTAGGGGCAGTGTGGGAAGTGTTGGTTGAGAGCGAGAGGGAAAAGGATACAAGGTAGTGGTCGGAGACTTGGAGGGGAGTTGCAATGAGGTTAGTGGAAGAACAGCATCTAGTAAAGATGAGGTCGAGCGTATTGCCTGCCTTGTGAGTAGGGGGAAGGTGAGAGGGTGAGGTCAAAAGAGGAGAGGAGTGGAAAGAAGGAGGCAGAGAGGAATGAGTCAAAGGTAGACGTGGGGAGGTTAAAGTCGCCCAGAACTGTGAGAGGTGAGCCGTCCTCAGGAAAGGAGCTTATCAAGGCATCAAGCTCATTGATGAACTCTCCGAGGGAACCTGGAGGGCGATAAATGATAAGGATGTTAAGCTTGAAAGGGCTGGTAACTGTGACAGCATGGAATTCAAAGGAGGCGATAGACAGATGGGTAAGGGGAGAAAGAGAGAATGACCACTTGGGAGAGATGAGGATCCCGGTGCCACCACCCCGCTGACCAGAAGCTCTCGGGGTGTGCGAGAACACGTGGGCGGACGAAGAGAGAGCAGTAGGAGTAGCAGTGTTATCTGTGGTGATCCATGTTTCCGTCAGTGCCAAGAAGTCGAGGGACTGGAGGGAGGCATAGGCTGAGATGAACTCTGCCTTGTTGGCCGCAGATCGGCAGTTCCAGAGGCTACCGGAGACCTGGAACTCCACGTGGGTCGTGCGCGCTGGGACCACCAGATTAGGGTGGCCGCGGCCACGCGGTGTGGAGCGTTTGTATGGTCTGTGCAGAGAGGAGAGAACAGGGATAGACAGACACATAGTTGACAGGCTACAGAAGAGGCTACGCTAATGCAAAGGAGATTGGAATGACAAGTGGACTACACGTCTCGAATGTTCAGAAAGTTAAGCTTACGTAGCAAGAATCTTATTGACTAAAATTATTAAAATGATACAGTACTGCTGAGGTAGGCTAGCTGGCAGTGGCTGCGTTGTTGACTTTGTAGGCTAACTGGCAGTGGCTGCGTTGTTGACACTACACTAATCAAGTCGTTCCGTTGAGTGTAATAGTTTCTACAGTGCTGCTATTCGGGGGCTAGCTGGCTAGCTAGCAGTGTTGATTACGTTACGTTGCGTTAAAAGAACGACAATAGCTGGCTAGCTAACCTAGCTGGCTAGCTAACCTAGAAAATCGCTCTAGACTACACAATTATCTTTGATACAAAGACGGCTATGTAGCTAGCTACGATCAAACAAATCAAACCGTTGTACTGTAATGAAATGAAATGAAAATGTGATACTACCTGTGGAGCGAAGCGGAATGCGACCGGGTTGTTGAGTGCGGAATTTCTATTCGGTAGACGTTGGCTAGCTGTTGGCTAGCTAGCAGTGTCTCCTATGTGAAGGACGACAAATAGCTGGCTAGCTAACCTCGGTAAATTAAGATAATCACTCTAAAACTACACACTCTAAACTACACAATAATCTTGGATACGAAGACAGCAAAGACAACTATGTAGCTAGCTAACACTACACTAATCAAGTCGTTCAGTTGAGTGTAATAGTTTCTACAGCGCAGCTATTCGGTAGACGGTGAACGTTTGCTAGCTGGCTAGCTGCTGGGCAGATAGCAGTGTAGACTACGTTAGGACGACGAAATACGATAATTACGCAATTATCTTTGATACAATGACGGCTATGTAGCTAGCTAAGAAGAAATTGCTAAGATTAGACAAATCAAACCGTTGTACTATAATGAAATGTAATGAAATGTAATGAAAAGTTTGTGATGCTTTTCTTACAGTCTTGAAGGAGTTCACACATATGCTGAGCACTTGTTGGCTGCTTTTCCTTCACTCTGCGGTCCAACTCATACCAAACCATCGCAATTGGGTTGAGGTCAGGTGATTATGGAGGCCAGGTCATCTGATGCAGCACTCAATCACTCTCCTTCTTGGTCAAATAGCCCTTACAGAGCCTGGAGGTGTGTTGGGTCATTGTCCTGTTGAAAACCAAATGATAGTTGCACATACCAGATGGGATGGGGTAAAAGTAAAGTAAATTATCATCATGATTTCTTTAATGAATGTGTCTGCCTGTCCCTGTACCTGTTTCGCTGGGGCCTACTGCTGTGTCGAGCAAGCCAATCTTTCTCTACTTTCCGGGGAGGGGAAACATGCTCCAATGTATAACATTTTAAAATCCAAAACACAGCCATCCTGTTGTCACAGTTAAGGAGGTTCTTAGATTTCTGGTATTCTTATTTCTCAGCTCTACATTTTTAACTCAATAGCAACTATTTTACAACCAAGATATTTGATATGGCATTGAGATACTGAGTGAGCGAAATTCTCCATGGCCATTGGGATTGTGTAGGCCTCATTGGACGATATACAACTGAAATGTTTTTTGGGACATAACATTTACTATTAGATTAATACATGGCTATTAGCAGTGGGTATTATATTTTTATTTAACCTTTATTTAACCAGGTAGGCCAGTTGAGAACAAGTTCTCATTTACAACTGCAACAACATCGAGTTAAACATAAACAAGCGTACAGTCAATAACACAATAGAATAATCTAGATCAGGGAGTAGTAGTAAGATTAGGGAGTAGTAGTAAGATTAGGGAGTAGTAGTAAGATTAGGGAGTAGTAGTAAGATTAGGGAGTAGTAGTGAGATTAGGGAGTAGTAGTGAGATTAGGGAGTAGTAGTAAGATCAGGGAGTAGTAGTAACATTAGGGAGTAGTAGTAAGATTAGGGAGTAGTAGTAATATTAGGGAGTAGTAGTAAGATTAGGGAGTAGTAGTCAGATCAGGGAGTAGTAGTCAGATCAGGGAGTAGTAGTAAGATTAGGGAGTAGTAGTAAGATTAGGGAGTAGTAGTAAGATTAGGGAGTAGTAGTAAGATTAGGGAGTAGTAGTAAGATTAGGGAGTAGTAGTAAGATTAGGGAGTAGTAGTCAGATTAGGGAGTAGTAGTCAGATCAGGGAGTAGTAGTAAGATTAGGGAGTAGTAGTAAGATTAGGGAGGTATATTTAGAGTCAGCAATCTTGTTATGAGTTTCCACTTAAGCAGGTGGTGAATTAGTCCCAAATAAATGAGCCTATGATATTATTGTACATAAAGATGCCGGTAAATTCACATATAAAAAAAGGACATTCTGGAGTCCTATATTAACAGTCAAATCTAACAACAAAAGCATATTTGTTAAACCAAAATGCATGACAATCCCTGTATTAGGTTGCACATGAAAATATTTTGAATCACAACAATGAAAAGATGATTAAACAACTTAGTTCTCGAGTACCATCTCCGTAGTCTACACTTTTTAATAAAGCACTGTGAATTACTTTTTAAGATGATACAAATTTTGTGACACTGCTAAAACGTATTTGTGTGACTAAAAATCTTAGTGGCACCAGTGTCACCAGGGGAACATGTTAGTCTGGAGCACTGGTCGAGTAGCAGTGTATCTACTAAATAATAAAAGTAATAATTGCACAACAAATCTGTGACCGTGGCTGCAGGATTTTTTTTGGAGAGGGGGGGGTTGTTTTGGTTTGAGCACATGCACCCCCCCCCCCTCCCCCTCCAAAAGGTATGTGCACAGCCCTAAACATTTGGGATGAAGACATTGGCTAAAAGACAAACTATATACATGCCAAGCTGAGGACCCAGCAGAAGAGAATGTGTGAGGGTGCACCTCCTTGGAATGGATTACCATTGACAGAAGGTGACATACAGTACATGTGTTGTGTCGGCAAAAGGGTCTTGCTATTCCATCTCCCTGGTGTGATTTGAACATCCATTTGGAGATTGATTTGGTCTCTCGCTAACAAGGACCGTCGTAGGAAAAAGAAAATGGCTTTTCTTCTCTCACCCCTTTCACCTCATCTACTGTTCACATAAATACATTCTGATCTGTCGCCATCCAAGAATAATTATTTTCATTAGCTTGTAATATGCAATGGCCCCAGAGCGGGACGCAGTCTTTTCATGGAGTCAATAAGTCATTGATCTGAAATTCTATTGTGCCTGTTCGAGAAGGTGTAATGTAAGCACTACCTCATCTGATATGGACGCACTGAGGACAGTAACGATTTCTGGGTCTGGTTCGCAGCTTCTTCCACCTCTGTTCTCGCCATTTGATAGCACACTTTGTTCTTATTTGGTTCTTTGTTCTTATTTTCCTACACAATGGGAAATTAAACCAAACTCACTTGGTTTTTAACACCATTATCTGTGTGCTTTAAGTAGCCATCGGTAGCTTTTTATTGAGAAATCGACACTACTTGATGTGCTCATACAGTCTGGAAGTATGTCTGGTGTGGTTATATTTAGCTAACACTATTTGCTGTATACTGAGGGAAGAATTAATTATTGTTATGGGAGTGAGTGATGTAACATGCCCAAGGGGGAAGAGGAGAGTTTCTCAGACAGAAAGACAGGCCATGTGTAGCAGTCAATTGCTGCTCTCTTTCTCCCTGAGAGCCCTGTAGTCACTGAGCGAGCGGGGGGACACACTGTTTCTTGTTTGTTTGCTGAAATCATTATTTTGTCTGATGAGAGACACTCAAACGAAGTTCAGTCTGCTTTCGTCTGAACATAAAATAATTGACCCTCAAAGACATTTATTTTTAATTTTTTTACCTTTATTTAACAAGGCAAGTCAGTTAAGAACAAATTCTTAATTTCAATGACGGCCTAGGAACATTGGGTTAACTGCCTGTTCAGGGGCAGAACGACAGATTTGTACCTTGTCAGCTCGGGGGTTTGAACATGCAACCTTCCGGTTACTAGTCCAACACTATAACCACTAGGCTACTCTGCCGCCCAATATAAATTGTTCCTTTTAAGTTTGTGTACGTGTGTGCATGCGTCTGTTTTGTGATAATTATCTGGTACATCAGTTGGCTGTGTTCCTACACTATACAGTATATACAAAAGTATGTGGACACCCCTTCAAATGAGTGGATTCATCTATTTCAGCCACACCATTTGCTGACAAGTGTATAAAACCGAGCACACAGCCATGCAATCTCCATAGACAAACATTGGCCTTACTGAGGAGCTCAGTGACTTTCACTGTGGCACCATCATAGGATGCCACCTTTCCAACAAGTCAGTTCGCAAAATTTCGGCCCTACTAGGGCTGGCCCGGTCAACTGTAAGTGCTGTTATTGTGAAGTGGAAACGTCTAGGAGCAGCAACGGCTCAGCCGCGAAATGGTAGGCCACACAAGCTCACAGAACGGGACGCCGAGTGCCGAAGCACGTAACGCATAAAAATTGTCTGTCCTCGGTTGCATCACTCACTACCAAGTTCCAAACTGCATCTGGAAGCAAAGTCAGCACAATAACTGTTTGTCGGGAGCTTCATGAAATAGGTTTACACAAGCCTAAGATCACCATACACAAGCCTAAGATCACCATACACAAGCCTAAGATCACCATGCAAAATGCCAAGCGCCGGCTGGAGTGGTGTGAAGCATTCCACTATTGGACTCTGGAGCAGTGGAAACGCATTCTCTGGAGTGATGAATCACGCTTCACCAGCTGGCAGTCCGACGGACAAATCTGGGTTTGGCGGATGCCAGGAGAATGCTACCTGCCCCAATGCATAGTGCTAGGTCGGTGGAGGAGGAATAAGGGTCTGGGGCTGTTTTTCATGGTTCGGACTAGGCCCCATAGTTCCAGTGAAGGGAAATCTTAACAGCATACAATTTAATAAAAATGGTGCCGGAAGAAATGGCAGCAGTTTTACCGGTGCACAACCAGTTGTGCTATTATGTGTTTTTTTCCCCATTAATTGTAACTTTTTTTGTACATTATGTTTCTGCAACCGTATCTTACGTATTTTAAGATTTTTTCTTCAACAAGTAAGACGCACAGGACATTCTCCAAACACCCGACAGGGCCAATATCCCCATTATTTGCAAGAGGAAGAAATGCAGGCACAGGGGACACAGAGCGGGATGCCTCGTGAGGACCCGCAGAAGGCGAGTGGGCAAACTGCCGTTACTGTCAATATTACTCGTCATTGGACAATAAATTAGACGAGGTACGATCACTAATATTCTATCAATGGGGCATCAAAAACTGTAATATCCTATGTTTCACAGAATCGTGGCTGAATGACGACATGAATATTAAGCTAGCAGGATATACGCTGTATCGGCAAGCTAGAACGGCACACTCCGGTAAGGACGTTGTCCCAACAGTGACTGTACGTACATACCCCAACCAGAAGCCATGGATTACAGGCAACATTCGCACTAAGCTAAAGGGCAGAGCTGCCGCTTTCAATGTGTGGGACTCTAGCCCGGAAGCTTACAAGAAATCTTGCTATGCCCATCGAACAGGCAAAGCGTCAATACAGGGCTAAGATTGAATCATATAACACCGGCTCCGACTCTCATCTTATGTGGCAGGGCTTGCAAACTATTACAGACTACAAAGGGAAGCACAGCCGCAAACTGCCCAGTGACACGAGCCTACCAGATGAGCTAAATCACTTCTATGCTCACTTCGAGGCAAGCAACACTGAGGCATGCATGAGAACATCAGCTGTTCTGGACGACTGTGTGATCACGCTCTCCGTAGCCGACGTGAGTAAGACCTTTAAATAGGTCAACATACACAAGGCTGCGGGGCCAGAAGGATTATCAGGACGTGTGCTCCGGGCATGTGCTGACCAACTGGCAGGTGTCTTCACTGACATTTTCAACATGTTCAACCCTGATTGAGTCTGTAATACCAACATGTTTCAAGCAGACCACCATAGTCCCTGTGCCCAAGAACACAAAGGCAACCTGCCTAAATGACTACAGACCCGTAGCACTCACGTCTGTAGCCATGAAGTGCTTTGAAAGGCTCCAATTTGCATACCGCCCCAACAGATCCACAGATGATGCCATCTCTATTGCACTCCACACTGCCCTTTCCCACCTGGACAACAGGAACACTTATGTGAGAATGCTACTCATTGACTACAGCTCAGCATTCAACACCATAGTACCCTCAAAGCTCATCACTAAGCTAAGGATCCTGGGACTAAACACCTCCCTCTGCAACTGGATCCTGGACTTCCTGACGGGCCACCCCCAGGTGGTGAGGGTAGGTAGCAACACATCTGCCACGCTGATCCTCAACACTGGAGCCCCCCAGGGGTGTGTGCTCAGTCCCCTCCTGTACTCCCTGTTCATCCATGTCTGCATGGCCAGGCACGACTCCAACACCATCATTAAGTTTGCAGACGACATAACAGTGGTAGGCCTGATCACCGACAACGACGAGACGGCCTATAGGGAGGAGGCCAGAGACCTGGCCGGGTCTCACTTTATTAGGCCCTGACATCCATTTCTCTTTCAACACATCCTTTTAGCTGTCATTTGTTTTATTACCATATTGTTACTTGGAAAGAACAATAATTTATAATTCAAGAAAAACATCTTGTTGTAATCATCCTCCATTCGGTCTCTTGTTCTACAATATCAGGGTGATGTCAGGGCTCCACCCAC
Organism: Oncorhynchus nerka; assembly: GCF_034236695.1. Classification (NCBI taxonomy): domain Eukaryota; kingdom Metazoa; phylum Chordata; class Actinopteri; order Salmoniformes; family Salmonidae; genus Oncorhynchus; species Oncorhynchus nerka. Next base: position 29,343,527 of record NC_088399.1, read on the forward strand.
ATACAATCGTAATATTTGTTATAGAGGCTATAAGCTTGTTTTTCTGGAGCCTTGGACTCACATGCCCTCCCAGTCCCCTCATTGTACGCTCACTACTAATGTGTTTATCTAGGCGATTAGTCAGCAAATGAGAGTGGGCGGACCGGGTTGGGGCAAGGTTGTTGTCTCTTTTCTACTTTCCTCTTACACATGCAGCCCAATTAGACAAAATGAATGTGAATGCAAATGGTTTCAAGTCTCTGGCTAATGTGTGTCCCAGTGTCTCTCTCTCGCTCTCTCTCAGCTACAGAAAGCACCAATCAGAGATTGTCTGTCTTTGGAAGATGAGGTGATCAGCAGTTTGCGAAGTGTAGAAGTGGAGTAGAAATATTACATTAGTGAAATACAGCATTTTCAATGTCATAGGCTTGATCTTCTTCACTGTAGAAGGGTCAACCTTTTGTGAATGTTGAGGGTCATAGAAATCTGCTCTGAGGTACAGTAGTGGTTTTCTATGATTGCTTTTCATAGGTGGCAATGGAGAGCAGGAGTGAATTCTTGATTCCTCATGTCCTCCCTCCTCATCTCCTTCTCAAAGCACATTGGAGCAGAAGATCTGAGGCCAGGAGAGTGGATGTGAGGAATCAAGGGAATACAATTGAGACTAATCCCATGATTTTGATGATACACCTCTAGACGTCTTAATGAGGTTGTGACAAACCCTCTGAATCAAACGGAGTAGGATGCGCCAACTCATACACAATTTGTTAATATTAATGAAAAAAGGACGAGAAAATAGCTCCCTCCAACTGGATCACTGCTGTTCGCAAAGATTTGCCCTCTGCTCTAATCTCTCTGTCTTTCATCAAGGCTACTAGAATCTGCCTTCCATAGTCAACAACTCTCAAACCTCAGTCCTCATCTGTTGGATTATTTACATCAACATACTAAATTACTCTCAATTAGTGCTTTGAATGAAAATGTGCACAGGATTAATCTTTGACTATACATCCTTTATTAATTCCTTTGGTTATCTGTTTTCAACGTGTCCCTTCTTTGCCATGTCTCCTCTACTGCTAACATCACTCTGGTTCAGCAGTCTCCTATTCCTTAGCTTCGAGTGACAGTGCCATAGAGTTACTTATAGAATCAATTTAATTATAGGATCTCTATGGAGAGGCCTGTGATCCCACTGGGCACAGACGTCAACTCAACATCTATTCCACATTCAATGTAATTTTATTGAAATGACTTGGAAACAACATTTATTCAACCATTGTGTGCCCAGTGGGATGTGCGTTCTGGGTCGACTGTAATGTACGTTAGCACTTTTTTTTCTAAGAGTGTATCTAGAACCTAATAATTGTTATTTGGCTGTCCCCATAGGATAACCCTTTTGAATAACCTTTTTTTGGTTCCAGGTAGAACGCTTTTGGGTTTCATGAAGAACCCTTTCCGTGGAGGGTTCTACATGGAACCCAAAAGGGTTCTACCAGTAACCAGAAAGGGTACTCCTATGGGGACAGCTGAAGAACCCTTTTGGAACCCCTTTTTCTAAGAGTGTATGTGTTTGTGTGTGTACACTACCGTTCAAAAGTTTGGGGTCACTTAGAAATGTCCTTGTTTTTGAAAGAAAAGCACATTTTCTCTCCATTTAAAATAACATCAAATTGATCAGAAATACAGTGTAGACATTGTTAATGTTGTAAATAACTATTGTAGCTGGAAACATCTTTTTATTTTATGGAATATCTACATAGGCGTACAGAGGCCCATTATCAGCAACCATCACTCCTGTGTTCCAATGGCACGTTGTGTTAGCTAATCCAAGTTTAGCATTTTAAAAGGCTAACTGATCATTAGAAAACCCTTTTGCAAATACAATTGTTCCTCCTTTAAAATTAAAAAAGCTTGTGCATATTTTTTTGTTTGTCGTAGAGTTCATTTACAAAAATCGCTATTTAGCAAGTTATCTGACAAGCTAACATTAGCCAACTAGCTGGTGTTAGGAGAATGAATATGTCATTTGTGTTTAATGTTTTAGGGACTCCTGAGAACCAGCAAACCAGGCTGTCGTCTTGTGGATGTAAAGAATCTAGCTAGCTAAAGCATTTACTGAAAAATGTCATGTACAATTGTGTAAGCTTGCCTTGCAATGCAGCTGAAGGAACATAGCTAGCTATAACTCTTTACTTGCTTATTGTGGGGCCTCCCAGCATCCCAGAGTCGCCTCTTCACTGTTGACATTGAGACTGGTGTGTACTATTTAATGAATCTGCCAGTTGAGGACTTGTGAGGCTTCTGTTTCTCAAACTAGACACAGGAGTGATGGTTGCTGATAATGGGCCTCTGTACGCTTTCATGACATGGCCCTTTCTGGATATAGATCGTGGCTTCCCCCTCTCTCTCACTCTCTCCTACAACCCAGGTTCTGTTATCTCAGGTTGTAGATTCCTGGCGGAGACTCTCTCCCCCTTTTCATGCAGAGAGACCACAGAGTGAACAAAGGATTTCACGTGGCCAAACTCCGAAATCCCCAAAATCGGAATATGAAACAAAGTGTCAACTTGTGAGAAGGTGGGAATGGTCTGTGGACACTTAAGGGACGGGTATGATGAGTGTGTTTCATTTGGTGACCTGTTTGGTGACCAAACAGACATAACTATATCTCTGAATGTGTACATTTCTCAATTATGGGGTTTGCATCTAATTATTGTATAAAATGAATGAGTCAAGATGAAACTATTTGTGAAATTATATAATGTGATGTTAAACCTTTAAAGGGTTTCTCTCACATTTAAAGTTTAACTAAGTCATTGGCATGCCCCCGTGAACACAGACATGATCAGGCGTCATAGAACCGCCTTTTCTACTGTTACGAATAAAACCCACTCCTGAGGGCATACCTCGGTGTAAGCTGAGGTGGCACAGTTTTGAGTACCAAGACTGAGCAAACCCACAGCGTGAGCTGTGATTGCGAATAGTTTAGACTAAGCAAACCCACAGCGTGAGCTGTGATTGTGAATAGTTTAGACTAAGTAAACCCACAGCGTGAGCTGTGATTGCGAATAGTTTAGACTAAGTAAACCCACAGCGTGAGCTGTGATTGCGAATAGTTTAGACTAAGTAAACCCACAGCGTGAGCTGTGATTGCGAATAGTTTAGACTAAGCAAACCCACAGCGTGAGCTGTGATTGCGAATAGTTATTGAATTCCTAACCATACCCCGTGGAGCATTGGCTACACGGCTGGAAATGGTTAAACTCTGAGACTGTCGATCCCTACAGAATAAGAGCAAATGTTAGATACTAATTACTAGTCTGCAGCTATAAATTATTGTGAACCTGGGATGCGAATACCGAGAACCGCCAAAACATCTATCTATGAGAACATTTCTGAATGGTACTCTGAAGTATCCATTCTAACCACGAAAGAGAGAGCGACTCGGATGAACTCTCCATCAGACACACCGGATTCTAACAGAAAAGATCACGACACATGGGAGTAAATATATATTGATTTAAATTATTCCCGAATGAGTGAGTGTTCATTGGCAAAGGATTAGCATTTCAATTAATATAATTGTCAATTGTGTGTAGTGATCCCTTTTGTCTTTCCCGCTCTCTCTGTCCACACCCACTTCCCTTTGTCCACCAAGTCGGCTTAGCCCACTAGGGAATCTTCCCTATCATTTGTTGGTAATATATATACTGTTTGTTTGTTTATGCATTTCTGTGATTATTTAGTTAGTAAATAAATGATTAAGCCAATTGGTGTATGGATGATTTATAGTAAAGGCTGGGTTTGTGCAGATAACCAACAATTTGCGACGTTTGGAATGAGACTGACGTGAGGTAAAGAATAATTAATTAATAGAAGACTAATTTATCATTGAATATTAAAATATCAAGTTATATTCCGAAAATTGTAACTTTGTAATCTGAAGATTTTCCGTGGTCCCCCGACTTCCTAGTTAATTACATTTACATGATTTGTTTAATCACGTAATAATAATTACAGAGAATTGATTTGATAAAATAACAGTCTTCACTTTTAATGATACCAAGGACACAACGCCTATGTAGATATTACAGCTACAATAGACATTTACAACATTAACATTGTCGACACTGTATTTCTGATCAATTTGATGTTATTTTAATGGACAAAAAAGCAGCTTTTCTTTAAAAAACAAGGACATTTCTAAGTGACTCAACTTTTGAATGGTAGTGTATGTATGTATATACAGTGGGGCAAAAAAGTATTTAGTCAGCCACCAATTGTGCAAGTTTTCCCACTTAAAAAGATGAGAGAGGCCTGTAATTTTCATCATAGGTACACTTCAATTATGACAGACGAAATGAGAAAAAAAATCCAGAAAATCACATTCTAGGATTTTTATGAGTTTATTTGCACATTTGATGTTATTTTAATGGCAAATTATGGTGGAAAATAAGTAAGATTTCTGGCTCTCACAAATAAGATTTCTGGCTCTCACAGACCTGTAACTTATTCTTTAAGAGGCTCCTCTGTCTCCTCTCTGTGTATGTATATATATATATATATTATATATGTATGTATGTGTGTGTGTATAGTGGGGAGAACAAGTATTTGATACACTGCTGATTTTGCAGGTTTTCCCTACTTACAAAGTATGTAGAGGTCTGTAATTTTTTAAATCATAGGTACACTTCAACTGTGAGAGATGGAATCTAAAACAAAAATCCAGAAAATCACATTGTATGATTTTTAAGTAATTAATTAGCATTTTTTTTGCATTTTATTAATTGACTCCAAACTTTTGAATGGTGGTATGTATACACACACACACTTAGAAATGTCCTTGTTTTTGAAAGAAATGCAATTATTTATTGTCTATACAGTGTAGCCAATGTTACTGTTGTAAATGTCTATTGTAGCTGGAAACGGCAGATTTAAGTCGTGTCTTTGGCACACACACAAACATCCACAAATGACTGTTGTTTATAGTCTTCTTTGTTAAGGTGCCACGTTTCGCATGCTAGCAATTTAATTTCACCAACACAGCTCGCTTGCGTGAACGTGCATCTGCGTAGCCAAGCTCTAAAATAGAACCTGGTTCTTCACCTCCTTATTGGATATCAGGAAGATACAAACCCACATATATATATATATATAGATACTAATTACATATATATATGTGGGTTTGTATCTTCCTGATATCCAATAAGGAGGTGAAGAACCAGGTTCTATATATATATATATATATATATACACACACACACACACACACACACACACACACACACACACACACACACACACACACACACACACACACACACACACACACACACACACACACACACACACAGTACCAGCCAAAAGTTTGGACACACCTACTCATTCAAGTGTATTTCTTTATTTTTACTATTTTCTACATTGTAGAATACTAGTGAAGACATCAAAACTATGAAATAACACATGGAATAATGTAGTAACCGAAGAAAATGTTTAAAAAATCAAAATATTTGAGATTTGAGATTTTTCTAAATAGCCACACTTTGCCTTGATGACAGCTTTGCACACTCTTGGCTTTCTCTCAACCACCTTCACGAGGTAGTCACCTGGAAACCATTTCAATTAACAGGTGTGCCTTGTTAAAAGTTCATTTGTGTAATTTCTTTCCTTAATGCGTTTGAGACAATCAGTTGTGTTGTGACAAGGTACAAGGTAGGGTAAGATAGCCCTATTTGGTAAAATAACAAGTCCATATTATGGCAAGAACAGCTCAAATAAACAAAGTGAAACGACAGTCCTTCATTACTTTAAAGACATGAAGGTCAGTAAATCCTTCAAATGCTTCCACAAAAAACTTCAAGCGATATGATGAAACTGGCTCTCATGAGGACCGGCAAAGGAAAGGAAGTCCCAGGGTAACTTCTGCTGCAGAGGATAAGTTCATTAGAGTTATCAGCCTCAGAAATTGCAGGCCAAATAAATGCTTCACAGAGTTCAAGTAACATACTCATCTCAACATCAACTGTTCAGAGGAGACTGTAAATCAGGCCTTCATGGTCGAATTGCTGCAGAGAAACCATTACTAAAGGACACCAATAAGAAGAAGAAGAGACTTGCTTGGGCCAAGAAACACAAGCAATGGACATTAGACCGGTCTAATGAGTCCAAATTTGAGATTTTTGGTTCCAACCACCATGTCTTTGTGAGACGCAGAAACTGATATTCTCTGCATGTGTGGTTCCCACCGTGAAGTATGGAAGTGGTGGTGTGATGGTGCTTTGCTGGTGACCCTCAGTGATTTATTTAGAATTCAAGGCAAACTTAACCAGCATGGCTACCACAGCACTCTGCAGCGATACGCCATCCCATCTGGTTTGCACTTAGTGGGACTGTAATTTAGTTTTTCACCAGGACACAATGACCCAACACACCTCCAGGCTGTGTAAGGGCTATTTTACCAAGAAGGAGAGTGATGGAGTACTGCATCAGATGACCTAGATGACCACAATCACCCGACCTCAACCCAATTAAGATGGTTTGGCACAGTGTGGCACAATGTGGCACAGTCATAAGATGCCACCTTTCCAACAAGTCAGTTCATTAAATTTATGTCCTGCTAGAGCTGCTCCGGTCAACTGTAAGTGCTGTTATTGGGAAGTAGAAACGTCTAGGAGCAACAACGGCTCAGCCACGAAGTGGTAGGCCACACAACTCACATGCCGACTGCTGTAGCACATTGGTTGTCCTTGGTTGCAACACTCACTACCGGGTTCCAAACTTCCTTTGGAAACAACGTTAGCACAGTAATTGGTTGTCACTAGCTTCATGAAATGGGCTTCCATGGCCGATCAGCCACACACAGCCTAAAATCACCATGCACAAAGCCAAGCGTCGGCTGAAATGGTGTAAATCTGGCCGCCATTGGAGCAGTGGAAAAGCGTTCTCTGTAGTGAAGAATCACGCTACACCAGCTGGCAGTCTGACGGACGAATTTGGGTTTGGCGAATGCCAGGAGAACGCTACCTGCCCAAATGCATAGTGCAAACTAAAGTTTGTTGGAGGAGGAATAGGAGTCTGGGGCAGTTTTTCATAGTTCAAGCTAAGCCCCTTAGTACCAGTAAAGGGAAATCTTTCATGCAACAGCATACAATGACATTCTAGATGATTTCTGTGTTTCCAACTTTGTGGCAACAGTTTGGTGAAAGCCCTTTCCTGTTTCAGCATGGCAATGCCCCCGTGCACACAGCGAGGTCCATACAGAGATGGTTTGTTGAGATCTTTGTGGAAGAACTTGACTGGCCTGCACAGAGCCCTGACCTCAACCCCATCAAACACCATTGGGAGGAATTGGAACGCCGACTGCGAGCCAGGCCTAATGCTTTTGTGGCTGAATGGAAGTCCGCACAGCAATGTTCTAATATCTAGTAGAAAGCCTTCCCAGAAGAGTAGAGGTTGTTATAGCAGCGAAGGGGGGACCATCTCCATATTAATGCCCATTATTTTGAAATTAGATGTTTGACGAGCAAGTGTCCACATACTTTTGGTCATGTAGTGTATCTCTCTCTCTCTCTCTCTTGCTCTCTCTCTGTCTCCCACTGTATCTCTTCCACTCTCATTCTCTCTCTCTCTTCCACTCTCTCGTATTTTATTTTAACAGCAACCCACTCCCTCAATTTAATTCATGAGAGGGGAGCAGGATCCCTTGGGCCAGACAGTGGACACTTTTTGTTTTGATTCCATTTGGAAAGAATATTGATGTTTGAGTTAGTACCAACACAAAAGAGGATTTGCAATTATTATATACTGGAGGAAGGTTGGCTGGGTTAACTAATGTTACCATACACCACATACGCGTACAGGTACACTATTTTATCTCAAGGTTCTCTCAAGTGTGTATGTTTTTGTCTAGCCGATCATTATCCAAAAATAGATGTATTATCAGCTTCTTATCCTTCACTCGTAGAAAAAAGGGTTCCAAAAGGGTTCTTTGGCTGTCTTGATAGAACACTATTTGGTACCAGTTGAAACCCTTTTGGGTTCCATGTAGAACTCTTGTTTTACATGAAACCCAAAATGGTTCTACCTGGAACAAAAAAAGGGTTCTTCAAAGGGTTCTCTTATGGAGTGGTTCTCAAACTTTTTGACTTGTGACCCCCAAAAAGCTTGCTACCCCCGTACATGCACATCCATGCGCACACAAGCACGCACAGTTTCTACACAAATGTAACCAGTCATTACAGCCATAAACGATTATGCTTCTTCAAAATGCAAGATACAGAAATAAACTCTTTTTTTTACACCTGCAGTTTGAGCTGAAAGTTATTTATGACTAGGGAGGGAAATGTCACTTCTCTGGATTCCCAGAGCAAGCAGCATACAACCTACCTGTAAGCAGTTGCCGGATCGGATGGAAGGCATGGTCTGTCTGTAGCCAAATATTGTAATAAATTAAGCAAAAACATCTTCGACCCATAAGTATTGACGGCAGTTTTATTTGATTTATTTTACCTTTATTTAACCAGGTAGGCTAGTTGAGAACAAGTTCTCATTTGCAACTGCGACCTGGCCAAGATAAAGCATAGCAATTCGACACAAACAACAACGCAGAGTTACACATGGAATAAACAAAACATAGTCAATAGTACAGCGGAACAAAAGAAAACCAAATGTCTATGTACAGTGAGTGTAAATGAGGTAAGATAAGGGAGTTAAGGCAATAAATAGGCCATGGTGGCGAAGTAATTCCAATATAGCAATTGAAACACTGGAATGGTAGATGTGCAGACGATTAATGTGCAAGTAGAGATACTGGGGTGCAAAGGAGCAAGATAAATAAATAAATACTGTATGGGGATGAGGTAGGTAGATAGATGGGCTGTTTACAGATGGGCTATGTACAGGTGCAGTGATCTTTGAGCTGCTCTGACAGCTGGTGCTTTAAAGCTAGTGAGGGAGATTTTTGACGTTCGTTCCAGTCATTGGCAGCAGAGAACTGGAAGGAAAGACAAAGGAGGAATTGACTTTGGGGGTGACCAGTGAGATATACCTGCTGGAGCGTGTGCTACGAGTGGGTGCTGCTATGGTGACCAGTGAGCTGAGATAAGGCGGGGCTTTACCTAGCAGAGACTTGTAGATAACCTGTAGCCAGTGGGTTTGGTGACGAGTATGAAGCGAGGGCCAACCAACGAAAGCGTACAGGTCGCAATGGTGGGTAGTGTATGGGGCTTTGGTGGCAAAGCGGATGGCACTGTGATAGACTGCATCCAGTTTGTTGAGAAGAGTGTTGGAGGCTATTTTATAGATGACATGACCGATGTCAAGGATTGGTAGGATGGTCAGTTTTACGAGAGTATTTTTGGCAGCATGAGTGAAGGATGCTTTGTTGCGATATAGGAAGCCAATTCTAGATTTGATTTTGGATTGGAGATGCTTAATGTGAGTCTGGAAGGAGAGTTTACAGTCTAACCAGACACTTAGGTATTTGTAGTTGTCCACGTATTCTAAGTCAGAGCCTTCCAGACTAGTGATGCTGGACGGGCGAGCAGGTGCAGGCAGGGATCGGTTGAATAGCATGCATTTAGTTTTCCCTGCGTTTAAGAGCAGTTGGAGGCCATGGAAGGAGAGTTGTATGGCATTGAAGCTCGTCAGGAGGTTAGTTAACCCAGTATCCAAAGAGGGGCCAGAAGTATGCAGAATGGTGTCGTCTGAGTAGAGGTGTACCAGAGAATCACCAGCAGCAAGAGCGACATCATTGATGTATACAGAGAAGAGAGTCGGTCCGAGGATTGAACCCTGTGGCACCCCCATAGAGACTGCCAGAGGTCCGGACAACAGGCCCTCCGATTTGACATACTGAACTCTATCAAAGAAGTAGTTGGTAAACCAGGCGAGGCAATCATTTGAGAAACCAAGGCTGTCGAGTCTGCCAATAAGAATGTGGTGATTGACAGAGTCAAAAGCCTTGGCCAGGTCGATGAATACGGCTGCACAGTAATGTATCTTATCGATGACGGTTATGATGTCGTTTAGAGAGAGGCATGCATATCCAAGTGAACATATGGGTCCACGGTGATTCAGACAGTTAGCAGGCCGTGGCTAAACAAGCTAGCAGTTAGCTGACTGGGTTAGCAAGCAAGCATTTACCAGGGGCTAGCAGTTAGCAGACCGGGTCAGGCAAGCTTGCAGTTAGCCTTTGGGGGACGTCGCGATTGGGGTAAGTCTGTTTTTGCCTCTTTGTGCGGTGATGTCAATAGACCAGTCGCGGAGTTAGTAGGGTTCCAAGTAGCTCTAGGTAGCCGGATTAGCAGGTTAGCAGAATGGGCCTTCAGCGGGCGTCGCGCCTGAGGGGCCTGTTGGAATCCTCGGGCAGATTATGTCGGTATTCCAGTTGTAGACAATTGGCGGGGTTCCGTGCCCCATACCGGCAGTAGAAGGGGTCCGGATATTGCAGCCCAGGAGTGAGCCGGGAGATGGGTCTAGCATGGGCTAGCCCCAGGCTATTTGGTGCTAGCTCCGGGACGGAAACGTTAGCCAGGAGTAGTCAACCCGGGTTGCGGTTAGCTAGCTGAGATGAAAAGGTTCAGAGTTAGGGGTAGGAATTCGGGATATGGAGAGAAAAATAGGTCCGTTATGCTCTGGTTTGAAACGCGTTGTACGAAGTGGCGAGAGCTTTCCGAGCAAAAGGTTAGCTGATGACCGTTAGCAGTGGTTAGCTTACTGATAGCTGGTAGCTAGTTAGCTAGCTTCAGTTGAGGTATTCTAGTTCGGAGGTAAATAGAAATACTTTAGGAAAAAATAAAAATCCACACCACATTGGGTGAGGCGGGTTGCAGGAGAGTATTTTGAAGTTGAGGTTGAGGAAAAATATTAAAAAGAATGTGAAGAAAAAGATATATACACATGGGACGAGACAAGACAAAGACGTCTGACAGCTACGTCATCTTGGAAAACGTGTGATGTTACGGCAATCTTTAGCCAGTAGTCACCTAAATTAGGCCAATATATGAAAATGATCAATTATTGTTCTGGCAAAGATGTCCATAGCAGATTGCTGAACTGTATTTTATATGGATGCCAAGCAAAATGGGAGAAAATGTAAGTGCTTTCTGGTTACTAGTATGGCTATGCGCGCCCGCCTTAGCGCGCCAGTGCCATTAGTCAACAGTTGACGCTCAACATTTTGGCTCTGAAGCACAGATGAGATGTTTTTGAGATAAGAATTTGGTACAATATTGTAGGACTATGTTATTAACCAGATCTAATAGGCAAAGGAATGAATATCAAATCCACATGGTGGATGTAGCCTTTTAAAAGATGAATGAAAAATATATATTTTCCCATTCTTTTTCACACTCGTGACCCCACAAATCCTTCTCCCGACACTCCAGTCTGAGAACCACTGGTGTACTGTACTGTGTGCAGCAGTGGGACTCTGACACAGTCAGCTGACCCCTTTCCTTATCTGGCGCTGGGTCTTCCAGAGTTCCTTGGTGGACGGACCTAAAATAAGACCATGACGTCAGCCTCTCTCTCTCTCTCTGTCCCCCAAGGCCACAGCAGGCTCTGGTCTCTAACAACCAGCGTCACCCAATGCAGCTACCACCAGGGAAGGAAGCAGAGTATTACTCACTCCAACAATGGCTGCCTGCCACCGCTTCTTTCTATTTTCACACTATTTATTCAATATTTACCAAAATTAAGGATTTGTGTATTATATTGTTTTGTCTTATGGGGAAATTGTGAGAATGAATAATTGAGTGATTTAAATGTTTTGGTAGAAAGCCTTCATCCCCTCTAGCTGAATTGGTGGCAGGGGCAGAGAGGGCACGGAGACTTGCCATAGCTTTGTCATCAAGTCAGCCAGTCAGTTTGATAAAACCCAACGGCCACACTTTTCTTTCCTTATTTACCAAATCTGGCAATGGCTAAGAGCATCCTATTGGGTGTGAAGAGGGAATGAAAACACATGACTCAGTCAATTTCTTCTCTTTTCTTTTTTAGTTTTTCTGCAATTAGTGCAGGATCAGCTTGCGACACATTAGTGGGCTGGCATTAATTAACGTTCTGAGGGGTGAGGAGGCGGGGGAGGAGAGGGGGAGGACGGGTGAGTAATGTGGCAAAACTAACATTCCCCCCCCCCCTTCTCTGCTGTGTTAATTGACTGAGGTGGGAATAGGCAAGAGACTGGCTCAGATTTCAACTTCTACAGTACAGGAGAACCCCTAAGGAGAACATGTTGTACCCTGCCTGACTGCTGTGACATCAGTGCTCAAGCTACGCTGCTCAACACTCAGAGAATATTCTTTCTAATATACTGTATCTGCCCATAATGACAGTAATAGAACTAGGATAAAGACAGCCGCACGCATCAAGTTTCTAGGTTCTCCAGGTTCATGGGATGCATGCCAACCCCTAAAATATGAAGTCTGGCTATGTGAGACGAGGAAAAAGACGTGAGAAAGACGTATTGTTGACGTGGGATGGACAGTTTGTTTTGTCTGACTTTTCTGTCCTGATCTTTGATGTCTGAGATGTTCATGTCTCTAATCTGAAAATGTCTCATCACTCCTCATGTTGACGCCCTGTTCATCACAGTCAATGCGACTGCCAAAGGTGGCCATATTTGATCAAAAGGAGGCCTGGCAGGCACAATGAATTCATTAGACCCGTCCTTATGGGGCATTGTGGAAAATGCCTCTCTCCGTTTCTGTCTCGGCACGGCTGTCCTCTCAAATCACATGGTGGCGGGAGGCTGTGGTCAAAGCTTCACTGACGAGTTGACCCCCGCCTAGCAGACTAACAGGATATGACACGTGAAGACTGCCGCTACGTAATTGGTGGACTTGACTGATGTCCCTTTCTATTAGAAGAGATGGCAGAAATGAATTTTAATTGGCAAGAAATGGGCTTTGTCTAATGGCCAGTTCATAGGGTATGTGTGTCATTTCTGTATGTTTGTGTTTGCATTTAGAGACATTAATGGACAAATCCACCCAAAACCACTCATTCATTTAATTTACAGTGTTACATAACACTAATATGAGAGAGAAATATTTTTGGTGAACAAATGTTTAATTTTGGTATTATGAGGTTGGTAGCAAAAATCTGTTGCAGCTCAAGTCGCCTACAAAATCCACAATGTGACGATTTAGCTTAGCAACCGCGTGACGCAGCATGACAACATGAACGCGATAGGTCGATAGTCTGCTAGTTTGGGCATTATACATTTCCTAATTAGAACACCAATAACTCAGATGAGTTAATGACCCAGGGAATTGATAGAACATCTCTGAGATGCACAAAAACAGTATAACATTCAAAATGGGGGAACATTTCCTTTAAGAAAGACAACTATACAGAAAGCAAGGCAATTCTATCTGCCTGTATCACGGCATAGGTCTGGAATTAAGCTGTTGGCCTATCGAGACAGACCGACAGACACAGAGGATCAGGTAGACAGTCAGGCAGCCGCTTTTGTGCTCCTACTACTCCCCTCACTGTGCTCACACTACTGGCTTCTCCTCTGAGAGTGCACATTGCGCCTCCTTTAGTCAGGACGTGTGAAGAACTCAATCGGTGCCCCCAGACTGGCTGTGTTTCAGTAATTAAAGTGTCTCACTCACCCGCAGAGGGCAGGAAACCTTTTTCTCTCTCTGCGCGCGTGGATCTGGAGGAAGGAATGACGAGCTGTATTCACACACAGGCTCCAGAGCTACTGAGGCATCCTAATGTAACAGGATGAAATGCACAGAAATTTCAAAGATTTTACTGAGTTACAGTTCATATAAGAAAATCAGTCAAATCATCCCTGGGTCGCTCCTCTTTTCAGTTCGCTGCAGCTAGCGACTGGAACGAGCTGCAAAAAACACTCAAACTGGACAGTTTTATCTCTGTCTCTTCATTCAAAGACTCAATCATTGACACTCTTACTGACAGTTGTACCTGCTTCCCGTGAGATAAAAACAGACCTTTGTGCTGTTTTCTGTGACCAATAATGTTTGTACTATGTTTTGTGCTGCTACTATGTTGTGTTGCTAGCATGTTGTTGTCATGTTGTTTTGCTGCCATGCTATGTTGTTGTCTTAGGTCTCTCTCTATGTAGTGTTGTGGTGTCTCTCTTGTCGTGATGTGTGTTTGGTCCTAGATTTTTTGTTTTAATCCCAGCCCCCTGTCCCGCCCGGAGGCCTTTTGGTAGGCCGTCATTGTAAATAAGCATTTGTTCTTAACTGACTTGCCTAGTTAAATAAAAAATCTGCGTGAACACCATTTTCCTCAAGCAAAAAATTTAAATATAGAGTTGATCAGGCTGTTGATTGTTTCCTGTGGAATGTTGTCCCACTATTCTTCAATGGCTGTACGAAGTTGCTGGATATTTGCGGGAACTGGAACACGCTGTCGTACACGTTGATCCAGAGCATCCCAAACCTGCTCAATGCGTGACATGTCTGGTGAGTATGCAGGCTATGGAGAAACTGGGACATTTTCAGTCTCCAGGAATTGTGTACAGATCCTTGTGACATGGGGCCGTGCGTTATTATGCTGAAACGTGATGGGGGTGGATGAATGGCATGACAATGGGCGTCTGTATTCAAATTGCCATCGATAAAATGCAATTGTGTTTGTTGTCCGTAGCTTATGCCTGCCCATACCATAACCCATACCCACCGTCACCATGTGGCACTCTGTTCACAACGTTGACACAAGCAAACCGCTCACCCACACGACACCATATACGTGGTCTGTGGTTGTGAGGCCGGTTGAACATACTGCCAAATTCTCTAAAACCGCTCTGGACTATGGTCGAAAAATTAACATTCAATTCTCTGGCAACAGCTCTGGTGGACATTCCTGCAATCAGCATGCCAATGGCATTGTGTTGTATGACAAAACTGCACATTTTTGAGTGCCTTTTTATTGGCCCCAGCACAAGATGCACCTGTGTAATGATCATGCTGTTTAAAATCTCTACAGAATCAGTGTCCCGAAATTGGGACAGTTGCTGCTCAATATGCGATATGTGACTAGAATGGCATTGTAAGCAACAGCCAACTTTCCGGGACATAGACATGTCTTATATCGTCAGGAAGCTTAAATGATTGTTAACCTAACTGCAATTTACAGTAGCTATTACAGTGAAAAAATATCATGCCATTGTTTGAGGGTAGTGCACGATAACAACACTTTTATCAAGGCAACTAGTTTGATACATTCACCTCTGACGGTAAATAATGTACTGTCATTCAAGAATCTTGCTCTGACTGGTCATCCTGAGGGTCCCAGAGATAAAATGTAGCATTTTTTTGTTTGATAAAGTATTTTTTCAAATCCTACACTGTCCATGTTGTATACTGCGTTTTGCATGAATGAAAACAATTTATTAAATCTATTCGGCAAAACGTTGTTTAACCCGGTCAAGTTTGGTTTCTGTGCAATCCTCAGACACTCTAGAAGGCAACCAAACGTGTTTCATCTTTCTACATTATGTATTGGCTACACAACATGACAATTAGCCCATGAAGGTCAGACATCATTACGCACCAATGAGACAAGCGGTGTTCACTTGAATTACAGTGTCTTGGTCATTGAAACATAGCTAGCTGGATAGCCAATGAGCTGGGCTTTCCAGTAGTATGTGAATTCCCTTTGTACGACAAACAGCCATCATGCTAGAGCTGTGCGCAACAGTGTTCATTTTCATGTGAAAGCAAACTGAACGCATGGTAATTTACGTTACGCAGCGGTTCGTTCTCTTCTACATACTTTTCTCAAAACTGAAAAAGTAAAACATGGCTACTAGGAATGGAAAAGCTAAATCGAAGTCTAAGTATACACATTTGGATGAGATTATTGCAGAAATTGTCCGGGAGAGTGACACACACACATGGATGTGGACTTTGTGAGTGACCACAGTTTTGATTCCTGCGTGGAATAAATGTTTTTGGAAAGAAAAACAAGATCCACTTTTAGATCAGTATGCTAATGCAGTTGCTTAAATGGTTGCATATTCATTTGAGATTTTTCTAATATATATATAAAATCAGCAAATTTAAGAAATGTCCTCACTATCAACTGCGTTTATTTTCAGCAAACTTAACATGTGTAAAAACAAGATTCAACAACTGAGACATAAGCGGAACAAGTTCCACAGACATGTGACTAACAGAAATGGAATAATGTGTCCCTGAACAAAGGGGGGGTCAAAATCAAAAGTAACAGTCAGTATCTGGTGTGGCCACCAGCTGCATTAAGTACTGCAGTGCATCTCCTCCTCATCCTATCCAACAGGTCCCAGATGTGCTCAATGGGATTGAGATCCGGGCTCTTTGCTGGCCATGGCAGAACACAGACATTTCTGTCTTGAAGGAAATCACGCACAGAACGAGCAGTATGGCTGGTGGCATTGTCATGCTGGAGGGTCATGTCAGGATAAGCCTGCAGGAAGGGTACCACATGAGGGAAGAGGATGTCTTCCCTGTAACGCACAGCGTTGAGATTGGCTGCAATGACAACAAGCTCAGTCCAATGATGCTGTGACACACCGCCCCAGACCATGACGGACACTCCACCTCCAAATTAATCCCTCTCCAGAGTACAGGCCTCGGTGTAACGCTCATTCCTTCGACGATAAACGCCAATCCGACCGTCACCCCTGGTGAGACAAAACAGCGACTCGTCAGTGAAGAGCACTTTTTGCCAGTCCTGTCTGGTCCAGCGATGGTGGGTTTGTGCCCATAGGCAACATTGTTACCGGTGATGTCTGGTGAGGATCTGCAAGCCTGCAAGCCCTCAGTCCAGTCTCTCTTAGCCTATTGCGGACAGTCTGAGCACTGATGGAAGGATTGTGCGTTCCTGGTGTAACTCGGGCAGTTGTTGTTGCCATCCTGTACCTGTCCCGCAGGTGTGATGTTCGGATGTACCGATCCTGTGCAGGTGTTGTTACACGTGGTCTGCCACTGCGAGGACGATCAGCTGTCTGTTCTGTCTCCCTGTAACGCTGTCTTAGACGTCTCACAGTACGGACATTGCAATTTATTGCCCTGGCCACATCTGCCTCCTTGCAGCATGCCTCAGGCATGTTCACACAGATGAGCAGGGATCCTGGGCATTATTCTTTTGGTGTTTTTCAGAGTCGGTAGAAAGGCCGCTTTAGTGTCCTAAGTTTTCATAACTGTGACCATAATTGCCTACCGTTTGTCAGTTGTTACTGTCTTAACGACCGTTCCACAGGTGCATGTTAATTGTTTATGGTTTACTGAACATGCATGGGAAACAGTGTTTAAACCCTTTACAATGAAGATCTGTGAAGTTATTTGGATTTTTACGAATTATCTTTGAAAGAAAAGGTCCTGAAAAGGGGACGTTTCTTTTTTTGCTGAGTTTATATATATTCCTGAGGCATACAATGTGTTAGCATAGCCTATGTGTATGTTATGTTGGCTATGACATGCTGTGGTTTGAGTATCTTATTGCCTATTGATCTTCATATTTCATTATAGTGATGGTGTTCCCCATACTCTATATAATATATATGTTTATAGATATGTGTTGTGTATTTGATGTATTGATGCAGGGCTCACCCCCTGATACAATTAAGATTAAATAAAAATAGTGTGTACATTTTTTTTCACATTGTTTGTGCTGTGTGTATTTACACTATGCTATTAGATCAGTGTTGGTTGCTAACTTGGCCCTTATCTTAAATAGTTAACGTCTGTGTTGGGAGGCATTGGATCAGCGTTCTTGTCGCGTCTCCTGTTAGTACCTTTTATGTAGGGAAGCTAATGATCCATCATGTATGACATTCCTGGGAGTGTGTAAACTTAATGTTTTATTACCATAGCATTTTTGTATGTTCTCTATAGTTATATACTTGAAAATGTATACATTTATTAATTCGGCCACTTGGGTACATTTGGGCAAACTTGTGAGGGACACCTGAAAGACTTCATTCTAAATATTATGTAGCTCTCTCATTCTTGAATGTGGACAACATCTAAATTATCCCCAGCTTCCTATCTCAATGTATGGCCTTTCTTTTGCATATCAAAGATGATAAAATAGAAAACACATGTTTTTTTTTGTTTTTATCTTTTCCCACATTTATTGTGTTATATTCTCCTACATTAATTTCACATCTCCACAAACTTCATAGTTTTTCCATTCAAATAGTATTAAGAATATACAAATCCTTGCTTCGGGTCCTGAGTTACAGGCAGTTAGATTTGGGTATGTCATTTTAGGTTGAAATTGAGATGAAGGGTCCTATCCAGAAGAGGTTTTAATCAGCTTCTTGATATGCCACACATGTCAGGTGGATGGATTATCTTGTGAAAGTAGAAATGCTCACTAACAGGAATGTAAACTAATTTGTGCACAAAATTTGAGAGAAATACGTTTCTTGTGCATATGGAACATTTCTGGGATCTTTTTATTTTTGCTCAGTGTAGTAGTGTAGGTGTTTCTGCCTGGTACCTTGGCTTGGTGTGTGGTTTGGTGTGGAGTCTCTGCCTGCCACAGGTCTGCCTGTTAGCTACTAGGAACAGAGCTGTAGACCAACTAGAATATATCAATAGTATAGCCCCAGTGTGTGGGCTCAGTCCATATACAGTTGAATGCTCTCCACAATATACGCTTAACCCTCGAAGCACCAAATTTGAAGACTGTCAAGCAGCTAGTCACCGACCAAAATACACCACTTACCATGATTTCTGGAGGAATTACATCTTTTAAATGTGACTCAATCGTGCACTTTATGGTAAAAGCATCACATTTATCACAAAGGTAGATATATAGATATGGAGCCACCCTAGATTGGGCCCCTGGAGGGCGTGTCAGCCACTATAACACAAAAATATAAAAACATAATTAGCTTTCTGTCAATGTCTCTTTACCAAGTTGAGAGTATCATCTTTCAGATGCAATTGGAACTGAGTTGATAGCCTATAGCATTCCTAAGCATGCTGAAAGTCTTTCGTTGTACTGGTATGTCAGATTAGCTCAATCGCCAATTTCTAAACATCACAAACACTTTTAATGAACAACAGTAACATGTACATGACAAGTTGCTATGGATGAAATTGATCAAAATAACTGTTCAAAGCATAAAAACATATTTCTAAACATCAAATTTGACTTATGTAAAATGTGTCAAATATATGCTTATTTGGAGAGATTTAAACAATTTGACTGTTATGTAAAATTTGTTAAATATATGCTTATTTGGAGAGATTTAAACTATTTACTTGTTACATAAGGTTAATAAAATAAAGTGTTACAGCTTGATACTGTGAAATGTTTAATTAGCACTTTTAGGGTTATAAATAATGTACTTGTATCCCTTATTTACTTGTGTTTCCTTTATTTTGGCAGTTACCTGTCTGTTGTTGCTTTTAGGGTTAAATGGACATTCTGCCATTACTACATCAATTTTCTTGACTTAAAAACTTGAAAAAGCATATATTGAAAAAGCCCCACCCCCCCAGAGAGTGGGCTCAGTCCAAAGGTTCATACAGGTGAATGCTCTCCACAATATATGCTTAAGATTTCTGCCATATGCTATGTTTTGGTATACTGATAAGGGGTGACTCACAGGATAGGGAAACATCACCAAGGACCCACAAGATAACATTTGTGTGTGTGTGTGTGTGTCTTTATGAAATGCATACACACCCGCCGTCTGATTGTGTGTGGCTAGCAGGCGCCGAGTGTGTGGCTGATGGCTGATTGCATCATCCTTTATATTTCCCGTGGCATCGCCTGGCACCCACATAGATATATTGTGGTGATGATAAAGAGATAATAAAACCCACTCCTCTTCAACTCCCAGCTGCGTGTCTGCTCCTCAGACATAAAACCATGCCCTCCTGTCCCCATCACACACACACACACACACACACACACACACACACAAGGTTTCATCATTGATTCGGGCTGATATGGTGTCAATTCCAATTCAACAGTCGAACGGAAGCGAGCAAGATGAAACATCATTGCACAAGCAAACACTTGAGTCGAGGGAGAAGATCTGTGGTCGAGCGAGCAGAGGGCGGGTGCCGCGAGTGCAGGCCAGTGTCGTTGAACGCAAATTAAACTTGAGAGCTTGCGAGTGTGACTTTGATCAAGCAGAAAGGCATTTCCGCATGCAGTAAATTAATTTAAGAGCAGAGATTTTTGTTCACCTGAAGAAATACTTACTACTGTGCATACCACCCTGCATATCACTGCTGGCTTGCTTCTGAAGCTAAGCAGAGTTGGTCCTGGTCAGTTCCTGGATGGGAGACCAGATGCTGCTGGAAGTGGTGTTGGAGGGCCAGTAGGAGGCATTCTTTCCTCTGGTCTAAAACAAATATATGTGATTGGGGACACTGCCCTGTGTAGGGTGCCGTCTTTCGGATGGGACGTTAAACGGGTGTCCTGACTCTCTGAGGTCATGGCACTTATCATAAGAGTAGGGGTGTTAAACCTAGTGTCCTGGCTAAATTCCCAATCTGGCCCTCAAACCATCACGGTCACCTAATAATCCCCAGTTTACAATTGGCTCATTCATCCCCCTCCTCTCCCCTGTAACTATTCCCTAGGTCGTTGCTGCAAATGAGAACGTGTTCTCAGTCAACTTACCTGGTAAAATAAAGGATAAATAATCAAGACTCAGAAATGACTGCACTCACAAATACAGCCAGAATTATTTTTTGGGGGTAGGCCTAGAAAAATTTGGATTGCCATTTTTTTCTACTTATTTATTTAATTTGCGATGTGCACTGTATATTATTTCGTAATACAATCGTTTCATACTAGTGCATAGTACTTGGAGCAACCTCATTACATACCGTTGAAGTTGGAAATTTACGTACACTTAGGTTGGAGTCATTAAAACTAGTTTTTCAACCGCTCCACAAATTTCTTGTTAACAAACTATCGTTTTGGCAAGTCGGTTAAGAAATCTACTTTTTGAATGACACAAGTAATTTTTAAAACAATTATTTACAGACAAAATATTTCACTTATAATTCACTGTATTACAATTCCAGTGGGTCAGAAGTTTACATACACTAAGCTGACTGCCTTTAAACAGCTTGGAAAATTCCAGAACATTATGCCATGGTTTTAGAAGCTTCTGATAAGCTAATTGACACCATTTGAGTCAATTGGAGGTGTACCTGTGAATGTATTTCAAGGCCTACCTTCAAACTCAGTGCCTCATTGCTTGACATCATGGGAAAATCAAAGGAAATCAGCCAAGACCTCAGAAATAAATTGTAGACCTCCACAAGTCTGGTTCATCCTTGGGAGCAATTTCCAAATGCCTGAAGGTACCACGTTCATCTGTACAAACAATAGTATGCAAGTATAAAGAACATGGGACCATCAATCCCAGAACAACAGAAAAGGACCTTGTGAAGATGCTGGAGAAAACAGGTACAAAAGTATCTATATCAACAGTAAAACGAGTCCTATATCGACAGAACCTGAAAGCACGCTCAGCAAGGAAGAAGCCAGCGCTCCAAAACCACCTTAAAAAAGCCAGACTACAGTTTGCAGCTGCACATGGGGACAAAGATCTTACTTTTTGGAGAAATGTCCACTAGTCTGATGAAACAGAAATATAACTTTTTATCCATAATGACCATTGTTATGTTTGGTGGAAAACGGGGGAGGCTTGCAAGCTGAAGAACACCATCCCAACCGTGAAGCACGGGGGTGGCAGCATCATGTTGTTGGGGTGCTTTGCTGTAGGAGGGACTGGTGCACTTCACAAAATAGATGGCATTATGTTTAAGAAAAATGATGTGGATATATTGAAGCAACATCTCAAGACATCAGTCAGGAAGTTAAAGCTCGGTCGCAAATGGGTCTTCCAAATGGACATGACCCCCAGCATACTTCCAAAGTTGTGGCAAAATGGCTTAAGGACAACAAAGTAAAGGTATTGGAGTGGCCATCACAAAGCCCTGACCTCAATCCTATAGAAAGATTGTGGGCAGAACTGAAAAAGCATGTGCGAGCAAGAAGGCCTTCAAACCTGACTCAGTTACACCAGCTCTGTCAGGAGGAATGGGCCAAAATTCACCCAACTTATTGTGGGAAGCTTGTTGGAAGGCTACCCGAAATGTTTGACCCAAGTTAAACAATATAAAGGCAACGCTACCAAATACTAATTAAGTGTACGTAAACTTCTGACCCACTGGGAATATGATGAAAGAAATAAAAGCTGAAATAAATCATTCTCTCTACTATTATTCTGACATTTCACATTCCTAAAATAAAGTGGTGATCCTAACTGACCTTAAACAAGGAGTTATTACTAGGATTAAATGTCAGGAATTGTGAAAAACTGTACTTGGCTAAGGTGTATGTAAACTTCCGACTTCAACTGTATACAAATAATTACCTATCCCAGCACATTAAAAAAGGCAGTAACTTTAGACCAGTTGCCAACTTCCCAGCAATATAAAACTCATCTTCAGACTCACTTTAATCTCGATGGGCAAGCAAGCTTATATTTGATGATTCAATTTATACCATGGTGGGCATTATTACTATAAAATGGTAACTTTCCTTTCGCAGACGTACCATACATAAGGCGTGACTTACAATCATAAGGCACAGACGGCGAGGCTTTGAGTTGAATATGGTGATGATTTCATCATAATCCAATGTATCTGTCAGTTCACGATCAAAAGACAGCAAACTGAAGTGGTTCAGCCGGGCCCTTGTCATTGATGTGCGAAGACGATTTCTCTTATCCTAGTTGTTGTTGAGAAAAGTCTCTCTACATTGCATGATGTCATTGAAGTGTGACAATGATCCTTAACAGAGAGTTTATATTAGGGAAAATATAATCAGGGCAGCTGTCAAGTACACTCATTATGGAGGAAAACTCACTCTTTCCCATGTTAATTTTGCGACTCAACTGCTGAATAAAAACAGCGAATTCAGCATCCTCAATTGATATTGTATAAAGGTTGCATGTGGTGTTCAGCTGCTCTTTAAGGCCGCAGGTTTGGGATGTGTCTTCTTGAAATCTTGAGTTCAACTCAGTAATCTGTCTGTCTAGAATATAGTTCCAAAGTCTCCTCAGGTCACTGTCACTCTTGATGCTGGATGTTTTCCCTAAAGAAGTTGTGACTACACTGCCAATTTTACAGGCATTTTTTGCTGCCGTGATGCGCTCACATCCCAATGACTAATATCATGCTTAATCATCATCTCTTCAGTTAGCTTGAGAACTTTATCAAAGTCTCCGCCTGAGTTATCGCTGAACGTAGAAAAGCTGCTTTTGAGGATTTCAATTAAACCAATACAGTCCGTCACAGACAATGTAGAGCTTTAAAATCACTAGTGTCAAACAATTGACTCAACGTGAGTAACAGGAATAAAAACGTATTTTTCTGGATTTGTTGTAAGAGGGCATCAGCTTCTAATTTGCTTTGTCCACAAGCCTCTGGAAAATCTGCAAGAACCTCTAAAATGACATCTATCAGTAACAGCACTTTACTCACTGATCCTGATTTTGAACTCTAACGTACATCTGTGGATCTTTCTAGCTCGATACACGGTCTATCGGGATGCAACTCTTTCTGTACTTCTATGAATCCAGCATGTCTGTGGGATCCACTCATAAATGTGTGTAACTAGTTTACTGTGTCAAAAAAAGTACTGACATGTCCCGACACTTTTTGTCGCGGTGCACAGAGCCAAATTCAGATGGTGGGAGTTGCAATGCACATATACCGCTTGCTTAAATGTTTGCTTTAGTAGGACTTCTACCCCTCCTCTGTTCCCCGATATGACTGAAGCGCCATCGAAACATAAACCCTCACACAGAGTGGGATCCAACTCCAGGGGTTACAGTATTTTCTGAGAAATTCCTTGTGCAGACAAGTCAGCAGTTTCCATAAACCCAACAGCTCTTTCTTTAATCAAGTCCAAGATAGTATAGCAGTCAGACGTCTTTGTCTTCATCTTGTCGTGTCCCATGTATATATCTTTTTTTCTTCGCATATATTTAAAAAAATATTTTTCTTAACCTAAACTTCAACATACTCTCCTGCAATCCGCCTCACCCAATGTGGTATGGATCTGCTATTTTCTTTACTTTAGAACCGGAACCCCCAACAGAAGCTAGCCAGCTAACTAGCTAGGTGTCAGCTAGCAGTCATCAGCTAACCTTTAGCCCAGACAACTCTTGCCAGTCTGCACAGCGCAATTCAAACCAGAGCATATTAGACTTATTTTTCTCCATATCTCTGGATTCCTACCGCCAGCTTTGAACCCTTTCACCTGGATCATCGCAGCTAGCTAGCTGCTATCCGAGTGGCCACTCCTGGCAAACTTCTCTGTCCCAGAGCAAGTACCAATTATCCTGGAGCTAGCTTGTGCTAGGCCCATTTCCCGGCTAGCTGAAGAGGTCCATCAGCCACTCCTTGGGCTACAATACCTATTTTGCCAATTGGCCTGGACCCCTTTTACTGCCGATACGGAGCCCCGCCGATCCATCATGACTGGTCTGCCGACGTAACCGCACGAGGGGGCTACAACAGACACTTCCGTCGCGACGTCCCTCTAAGGCCCTTCTGCAAGCTTGCCAGCCCCGGCCCGCTAGCTGTCTGAATCGCCATGTCTCCAGTCCGCCTAGCAACTCACTGGACTCCTATGATCACTCGGCTACGCATGCCTCTCCCTAATTTCAGCATGTCTTGTCCATTGCTGTTTTGGTTAGTGATTATTGCCTTATTTCACTGTAGAGCCTCTAGCCCTGCTCAATACGCCTTAGCTAACCCTTTAGTTCCAACCCCCACACATGTGGTGACCTCACCTGGTTTAAATTATGTTTCTAGAGACAATATCTCTCTCATCTTCACTCCATGCATAGGTTTACCTCCATTGTACTCACATCCAACCATACCTTTGTCTGTACATTATGCCTTGAATATATTCTACCATGCCCAGAAACCTGCTCCTTTTACTCTCTGTTGCAAACGTACCAGACAACCATTTCTTATAGCCTTTAGCCGTAGCCTCGTACTCCTCCTCTGTTCCTCTGGTGATGTAGAGGTTAATCCAGGCCCTGCAGTTCCTAGCTCCACTCCCATTCCCCAGGTTGTCGTGTCTTTGGCTATGCCGGATTAAGTGATATGACATGTTATTCTATAATTTTTTTTATCCGTAATTAATATTACCTGATTGAGCTAATCATGTAAATGTAATTAACTAGAGTCAGGGCACCACGAAATAATATTTATAGAGCTGTTATCTTCCGAATAAACTCTTAGACCTAGTAATATTTTACATCAATAGCAGTCAATATTAATCGTCACCTTAATTCAGTCTCATCTGAAAGTTGTAAATTCTTGGTTATCTTCACGAATCCTGGCTAACAAGTAGAATCAGGAATACATAATTGGGTTTAGTTATTTATTTACTAAATACCTAACTAATCACACAGAATTACACATACACATAATTAATCATAACTTCATTACAAATTACGTCATAAAGGAAAACGTCCCTAGCGGGCGG
The DNA here is from genome assembly GCF_034236695.1 of Oncorhynchus nerka. Classification (NCBI taxonomy): domain Eukaryota; kingdom Metazoa; phylum Chordata; class Actinopteri; order Salmoniformes; family Salmonidae; genus Oncorhynchus; species Oncorhynchus nerka. The sequence goes on from NC_088399.1 coordinate 29,369,024, forward strand.
AACAGATATGACAGCTTGTTACACAAAAGAAAAGGGCTGGGTTTGAGTGGAGGAGCGGGAAGACTGAGGAACAAAAGGCGAAGCTGTGCTATCGTAAATACAGTATCATATGCATTCTAAATTACCGCCCATTTGGAAAAGGAAAATGCAACAACTGTTTACTCTGAGCTGCGCTTCGGTAGGTTGGTGGTAGATGGAAGGCCGTGTTGCCCAACCGAATCCTTTGAAGAATGTATCTGCTGGTAAATTGGATACGTTGTAGTAACGTCGTTGTGTGGTAGACGGGATACTCTGTCTGTTCCTTCCTAACCTGCGTTTGGAGCTGCTGTTGCTAAATCAACGGCTAGGAGGTATCACTTCTGTAGTGAATAAGAGTTCAAAGTTCATACCATTCGCAACCAAAGCTCACGCTGATGTTGGCTTCGTTCTGTAGTTATTGTCTGAACCATTCTGACATCGGACCATCGTCCTCACATCCTCGGAACAGGAGGTTACATTGTCGTCAAGGCTTTATATAGGAAGGGAGAGGAGGGCGTGCTTGAAAAGTTTTATAGCCCATGTCCCTTCACAGGGGCGGGCCACTGATTGAGCATAGCCCTAACCTTATGAAAACCCAAATCTCACATTTTAGAAGCTAAAATCACATTTCATCCCATCACGAATAATTTCATATTCAAACATTTAAATTGAACAACAATTCCATGTGAATCCAATAACTCTGATGTGACTTTCCACTGTAGAGTTTATGTCATCTTATCATTGATGAGAATGTCTCAGATGACAACCGAACTGACATCATATTCATTAAGTACCACCGCATATATTCAATTGGTCGGTTTTACCAGAATATAGTTCATTTCCCCCCACCTTCTGATGTTCCCAGAATCTCTATTTTAACCAAAGGGGTTTGCAAATGTAACATCAGTAGGGTAGAGAGAGGAAAAAGGGGGGAAGAGGTATTTATGACTGACATAAACCTACCCCCAGGCCAACGTCTTGACAAGGTGCTCTCATTTGTTGACTTCTGTAACCGTAAAAGTCTTGGTTTCATGCGTTAACATTAGAAGCCTCCTCCCTAAATTTGTTTTATTCACTGCTTTAGCACACTCTGACAACCCGGATGTCCTAGTCGTGTCTGAATCCTGGCTTAGGAATACCTCCAAAAACCCTGAAATGTCCATCCCGAACTATAAAATATTCCGACAAATAGAACTGCCAAAGGGGGCAGAGTTGCAATCTACTGCAGAGATAGCCTGCAGAATTCTGTCTTACTATCCAGGTCTGTGCCCAAACAATTTGAGCTTCTACTTTTAAAAATCCACCTTTCCAGAAACAAATCTCTCACCGTTGCCACTTGCTATAGACCACCGTCTGCCTCCAGCTATGCCCTGGACACCCTGAATTGATTGCCCCCATCTATCTTCAGAGCTTGTGCTGTTAGGTGACCTAAACTGGGACATGCTTAACACCCTGGCCATCCTACAATCTAAGCTTGATTGCCTCAATCTCACACAAATTATCAAGGTACAACCCCAAATCCGTAAACACGGGCACCCTCATAGATATCATCCTAACCAACCTGCCCTCCAAATGCACCTCTGCTGTCTTCAACCAGGATCTCAGCGATCACTGCCTCATTGCCTGTGTCCGCAATGGGTCTTCGGTCAAACGAACACCTCTCATCATTGTCAAACGCTCCCTAAAACACTTCAGCGAGAAGGCCTTTCAGCACAAAAACATCCTGTGGCGTACTGGATTAGCATCGAATAGCCCTCGGGATATGCAACTTTTCAGGGAAGTTAGGACCAATACACACCGGCAGTTAGGAAAGCAAGGATAGCTTTTTAAAACAGAAATTTGCATCCTGTAGCACAAAGTCCAAAAGGTTCTGGGACAATGTAAAGTCCATTGGAGAATAAGAGCACCTCCTCCCAGCTACCCACTGCACTGAGGCTAGGAAACACTCATCACAGATAAATCTACGATAATTGAGTATTTCGATTAGCATTTTTCTACGGCTGGCCCAAACCTCCCCCATTTCTCCTTCACCCAAATCCAGATAGCTGATGTTCTGAAAGAGCTGCAAATTCTGGACCCCTACAAATCAGCTGCGCAAGACAATCTGGACCCTCTCTTTTCTAAAATTATCCGCCACAATTGTTGCAACCCCTATTACTAGCCTGTTCAACATCTCTTTCGTATCGTCCAAAGATTAGAAAGCGGCCACGGTCACCCCCCTCTTCAAAGGGGGAGACACTCTAGACCCAAACTGCTTACAGACCTATATCTATCCTACCTTGCCTTTCTAAGGTCCTCGATAAGAGACAATACTGTGCAGCTGTATTCATCGGCCTGGCCAAGGCTTTTGACTCTGTCAATCACCAAATTCTTATCAGCAGACACAACAGCCTTGGTTTCTCAAATGACTGCCATGCCTGGTTCACCAGCTACTTCTCAGACAGAGTTCAGTATGTCAAATCGGAGGGCCTGTTTTCTGGACCTCTGGCAGTCTCTATGGGGGTGCCATAGGGTTAAATTCTCGGGCCGACTCTCTTCTCTGTATACATCAATGATATCGCTCTTGCTGCTGGTGATTCTCTGATCCACCTCTACGCAGACGACACCATTCTGTATACTTCTGGCCCTTCTTTGGACACTGTGTTAACCAACCTCCAGACGAGCTCCTTCTGTGGCCTCTAAAACTAAATGCATGCTCTTCAACCGATTGCTGCCCACACCTGCCCGCCCGTCCAGTATCACTACTCTGGACGGTTCTGACTTAAAATATGTGGACAACTACAAATACCTAGGTGTCTGGTTAGACTGTAAACTCTCCTTCCAGACTCACATTAAGCATCTCCAATCCAAAATTAAATCCAGAATCGGCTTCCTATTTCGCAACAAGGCATCCTTCACTCATGCTGCCAAACATACCCTCGTAAAACTGACTATCCTACCGATCCTTGACTTCGGCAATGTCATTTACAACATAGCCTCCAACACTCTACTCAGCAAATTGGATGCAGTCTATCACAGTGCCATCCGTTTTGTCACCAAAGCCCCATATACTACCCACCACTGCGACCTGTATGCTCTCTCTGGCTGCCACTCACTTCATATTCGTCGCCGAACCCACTGGCTCCAGGTCATCTATAAGTCTTTGCTCGGTAAAGCCTCGCCTTATCTCAGCTCACTGGTCACCATAGCAGCACCCACCCGTAGCACGCTCTCCAGCAGATATATTTCACTGGTCACCCCCAAAGCCAATTCCTAATTTTGCCGCCTTTCCTTCCAGTTCTCTGCTGCCAATGACTGGAATTAACTGAAAAAATCACTTAAGCTAGAGACTTATATCTCCCTCATTAACTTTAAGCACAAGCTGTCAGAGTAGCTCACTGATCACTGCACCTGTACATAGCCCATCTGTAAATAGCCCATCCAACTACCTCATCCCCATACTGTTATTTATTTATTTATTTTGCTCCTTTGCACCCCAGTATCTCTACTTGTACATTCATCTCCTGCACATCTATCACTCCAGTGTTTAATTGCTATATTGTAATTTTTTCTCCACTATGGCCTATTTATTGCCTTACCTCCCTTATCCTACTTCATTTGCACACATTGTATATAGACTTTTTCTATTGTGTTATTGACTGTATGTTTGTTTATTCCATGTGTAACTCTGTGTTGTTGTTTGTGTAGCACTGCTTTGCTTTATCTTGGCCAGGTCGCAGTTGTAAATGAGAACTTGTTCTCAACTGGCCTACCTGGTTACATAAACGTGAAATAAATAAAAAATTATTCCAGCATGAATGTATCGAATGCACACAGCAATAAATTCTCGTTTAGATTGATCTTATATTAATCTGCTAGTATGGCAAAATATGTGGAAGGAGCAGAATGAACTTCATCTTTATCCTCCACATTAACAATGATGCTGCACACTCAAGCAACTCATTCTGTATTTCGGGGCTCATAAGTGTGGCATTGCGAGGTAGCTAATTAAGCCTGTTTTGTATTTCTGAGTCATACTTTAAGATGACTCAGCAAACACTGAGTTAGTTATGTGCGAAAAAAAATGTGGTTGAGCAAGCAGAGGATGGGTCCCGCGAGTGCACAGGCCAGTCAAGAGTGAAATTTAAACTTTAGAGAATTATGACATAACATTGAAGATTATGCAATGTAACAGGAATATTTAGACTCATGGATGCCACCCATTAGATAAAATACGGAACGGTTCCGTATTTCACTGAAATAATAAATGTCTTGTTTTCGAGATGATAGTTTCCAGATTCGACCATATTGATGACCTAAGGCTCGTATTTCTGTGTGTTATTATGTTATAACTAAGTCTATGATTTGATAGAGCAGTCTGACTGAGCGATGGTAGGCACCAGCAGGCTCGTAAGCATTCATTCAAACAGCAGCTCTTTGCTGTGCTTCAAGAATTGCGCTGTTTATGATTTCAAGCCCATCAACTCCCGAGATTAGGCTGGTGTAACCGATGTGAAATGGCTAGCTAGTTAGCGGGGTGCGTGCTAATAGCGTTTCAAACGTCACTTGCTCTGAGACTTGGAGTAGTTATTCCCCTTGCTCTGCATGGGTAACGCTGCTTCGAGGGTGACTGTTGTCGATGTGTTCCTGGTTCGAGCCCAACATGAAACCCATTTAAAACCTGTGGTTTGAATTGAAGAGGTCAGTCTTTAGACAAAGAATATCAATGATCTGTAAAGATTCTGTATTAGGATCCCTCCCAACGTGTACTACAATCTCATAAAACATTATAGAAAAAGTCTCGGCATCATTATCCTTGCAACCGGTGCCAGTATTGAACTTTTAAATGTTTTATTTTGTAATACTTGTTGAACAAAATCTCTTTCTCTGAACAATTGTATTAGCATAAGATCATATAATTTCCCAATTTTGGGGGGAGCATACAGTATAGCTCAGTATTATTATTTATTTTATTCAGTCTTTTTTGCTCATCTTTGTCAATGGTGCCAATGATTCTGGACCTGACTGTATTTCTGTCTCTCTCTCGCAGTGTGTGATGTTTTTCAGTAGGTTTTAGTGCAGCACTTAGTTGTCCCCCCCATCCATGTGCTTCTGCTTATAATGCAGCCAGCCAGCTGTGGCTCTGTGACTGAGAGTTACACACACACACACACACACACACACACACACACACACACACACACACACACACACACACACACACACACACACACACACAGAACTATGTAATCCTTACAGTCTATCTCTTTAGCTTGAGTTATCATCCACACACACCTGCTTCACACACACTCCCACTGATGGGAAACCAATATGAAACGATGCATTTCACCAGCTGGTACTGAACCACAGGCAAGACCAACCCATATGATTGGCATCAACCTCACATACAGTATGTCTTGATGTCATATTATTGTAGTGAAAAGCATGAACTGGTAAATAGCCCATCAATTTAAGGACCTGCTGCTGCTCTAATGTCCTTACTGACAGAGAGAGAAAGTGGTGAAGATATCTTGCCCTGAGTGTACTGTTTTTACGTGCCTCTTATGAATGCACCCACCTGACTCTCCTCTCGTTGTCATGTATGTGTCTCCAGGATCCTGGCCACGGTGGGCTCAGACTTTGACCTGAGGACTCTGCGAGCGGTGAGAGTACTGAGACCACTCAAACTGGTGTCTGGCATCCCCAGTAAGTCACTGACATCAACAACAGGTTACTTAGTGTGCACCATCACATTACTGTAGCATTAATAAAATATGGAAGATTTGTATACAGATCATACATTTCTAAACACACACACACAAACTGACTTATTAAGTATGACGTATCTTATCTTACATGGTCAACATGTCACCTTTCTCTCCCTTCACCCCCCCATCTCTCTTCCTTCCCAATCCATCTCTCTCCACAGGTCTTCAGGTGGTTTTGAAGTCTATCATGAAGGCCATGGTGCCTCTGCTCCAGATAGGCATGCTGCTCTTCTTCGCCATACTCATGTTTGCCATCATCGGAGTGGAGTTCTACATGGGCAAGTTCCACTCCACCTGCTTCACTGTCGACACTGGTGAGTGCTGAATGGATTACACACACATACTGCACACAGTACTGTACACAGTAGTAGTACACACACACACACACAGACAAACACACACAGTAGGTTATGGAAACACAACACACAGTACCAAGTTTTAGGCCTCCCTTACTTGTCTACATTTTGATAGCCTTTTATAGACAGATTTTGATAGATCACCTTTCAAGGTTGGATAAATAAGTGTCTCTCAATAAGGAGTTGATGGAGCTGAAATAGATAGATATTCTCCCACTGGAGTCAATGTGTTGATGTGGAGGTAAAAATGGATCTGATAGAAAACAGTTCCTGTATGCATACTTTATGCCATCAGTGTCAATGGAGGGTGTGAGTTGATCATAGTGTTGATGGCTCTACCAGCTGGAGGTTGTGTGTGTGTGTGTTTGACCCTCTGTGTGGTGGTGGTGTGAGAGGTCTTGACAGCCTGCTAATGTATGTGTGTGTGTGTGTGTGTGTACATGTGAGTTATTTTAGTAAAGAACAGTGGGGTAACAAATCAGCTCAAGGCACTGGTAACATCTCCCCAGCTGCACGTTCCTGTGTGTGTGATTTATCAGCAGGTGTGCACTGAGTGCATGTTAGTGAGTGTGTGTGTGTGTGTACCATATTTTAAGCTCACTTAATCTGCCAGTGTGTTTGTTTTACTGTATGTGTTGTAATTACAGTAACTCACTATCTCCCTCCCCCTCTCCCCTGTGTCCCTCCCCCCACCCCGCCCTACCTTCCCCTCCTCCCTCCCTCACCCCATCTCTCCCTGTTCTTTTTCTATCCCTCTCTCCCTACTACTCCCCCTCCCTCCCTCCCTCCCCCTCTCTTCCCCCTACCACTCCCCTTACCACTCCCCCTCTCTTCCCCCTACCACTCTCCCTCCCTACCCCTCTCTCTTCCCCCTACCACCCCCCCCCCCCCCCCACTCTCCCCTCTCTCTCCCTTCTTTCTCTTCTCCCCCATCCAGGTGAGCGAGCAGCAGCGTTCCCCTGTGGTACGGAGGCCCCAGCCAGGATGTGTCCTAATGGTACAGAGTGTACAGAGTACTGGATCGGCCCCAACTACGGCATCACCAACTTTGACAACATCCTGTTTGCCGTGCTCACCGTCTTCCAGTGCATCACCATGGAGGGATGGGTGGACATCCTCTACAATGTAAGACCTCTGTCTTTCATTATTTCGTTCTCTCTCTCCATCTGTCTCTCTTTTACGCTTTCTCCAAGAACAATGTCACCTCTATAGGGTTACAAAATTCAGTCAACTCTCCCAAAATTCTCAGGTTTTTCAGAAATCCTGGTTGGAGAATTCTGGATATCCTGCCTGATTCTGTGAATGTTTCAACCAGGTTTTCTGGAAAACTGGCACACTTGGGAAATATACTGGAATTTTGCAACACTACACACACATTACTTTTCCACTTATTGTAAACTAAGAGCTAACACATCCCACACTTTCCTTCTCTCTCTCACGGTTTCTCTCCCTATATTCTATTGGGTATATAGTGAGTGCATGTCTGTGTATAGAAAAGATGGAGAGAAAGAGAGCTACTAGAGGTTTATTTGACTGAGTAGCAAACGTGAGAATGCTAATCATTGACTACAGCTCAGCGTTCAACACCATAGTGTCCTCAAACCTCATCACTAAGCCCTCTGCAACTCGGTCCTGTACTTCCTGATGGGCCGCCCCCAGGTGGTAAGGGTAGGTAACAACACATCTGCCATGATGATCCTCAACATGGTGGACCCTCGGGATCGTGCTCAGTCTCCTCCTGTACTCCCTTTTCACCTATGACTGCATGGCCAAGCACGACTCCCAACAACATTAAGTTTGCTGACCACACAACAGTAGTAGGCCGGATCACCGACAACGAGGAGACAGCCGATAGTGAGGAGGTCAGAGACCTGGCAGTGTGGTGCCAGGATAACAACCTCTCCCTCAACGTGATCAAGACAAAGGAGATGATTGTGGACTACAGGAAAAGGATGACCGAGCACACCCCCGTCTCATCGACGGGGCTGTAGTGGAGCAGGTTAAGAGGTTCAAGTTCCTTGGTGTCCACATCACCAACAAACTAACTTGGTCCAAACACACCAAGACAGTCGTGAAGAGGGCACGACAACACCTATTCCCCCTCAGGAGAATGAAAAGATTTGGCATGGGCCCTCAGATCCTCAAAAAGGTCTACAGCTGCACCATCGAGAGCATCTGGTTGCATCACCGCCTGGTATGGCAACTGCTTGGCCTCCGACCGCAAGGCACTACAGAGGGTAGTTTGTATTGCCCAGTACATCATTGGGGCCAAGCTTCCTGCCATCCAGGACCTCTATACCGGTGGTGTTAGATGAAGGCCCTAAAAACTGTCAAAGACTCCAGCCACCCTAGTCATAGACTGTTCTCTCTGATACTGCACGGCAAGCAGTACTGGAGCGCAAAGTCTAGGTCCAAGAGGCTTCTTTACAGCTTCTACCCCCAAGCCATAAGACTCCTGAACAGCTAACCAAATGGCTACCGGTACTATTTGCATTGTCCCCCTCCCCCCCATTTTTACAATGCTGCTACTGTTTATTTTCTATGCATAGTTACTTTACCTCTACCTACAATGTACATGTTACCTCAATTACCTTGACTAACCTGTTCCCCCGCACATTCACTCTGACTTCAGTTTATTTTAGTAAACGCTTATTCTTCGTCAAACTACATTGTTGGTTAAGGTCTTGTAAGTAAGCACATATGACAAATAACATTTAATTTGAACAGAACTGAGGATCTGGAGGTAGCGTACGTGTCTGCTGTGCTGCTGTGTGTGTATGTGCACAGAATCTCACACACACAAACAAACCTACCTACAGCTGGGGAGATGTTACCAGTGCCTTGAGCTGATTTGTTACCCCTCTGTTCTTTACTAAAATAACTCACATGTACACACACACACACACATACATTAGCAGGCTGTCAAGACCTCTCACACCACCACCACACAGAGGGTCAAACACACACACACACAACCTCCAGCTGGTAGAGCCGTCAACACTATGATCAACTCACACCCTCCATTGACACTGATGGCATAAAGTATGCATACAGGAACTGTTTTCTATCAGATCCATTTTTACCTCCACATCAACACATTGACTCCAGTGGGAGAATATCTATCTATTTCAGCTCCATCAACTCCTTATTGAGAGACACTTATTTATCCAACCTTGAAAGGTGATCTATCAAAATCTGTCTATAAAAGGCTATCAAAATGTAGACAAGTAAGGGAGGCCTAAAACTTGGTACCGTGTGTTTCCATTACGTACGTTTGTGTGTGTGTTTAAATTAGAGAGTTTAATAGTCACATGTACAGGGTTGCAGATGTAATTACAGTGACAATTCCAACCAACAATGCAGGACAAAGTGACATATAAAAATAGATAGTAATAATATATATTAAGGGGTGTTGGAACAGCAGGGGAGGAGGGGATGGGGGGTAGGAATACCAGGGGAGTAGGAAGGGGGGACAGGGCGAGCAGGTGTCTGACTAGTGGTAGCTATTCAGCATGATAAAATGTCCATTTTAGTTGGAGGCAGTGTAAAAATGTCCGTTGAGGAGGTGGTGGGTAGGAAGTCCAAGTGGGCAAGGGGGGAGCAGGTAGCTGACTAGTGGTGGCTTTGGGGGTAAAAACTATAGGCCAGTCTTACAGTCATGATGCTCCTATACTGCCTGCGTCTGAGTGATCGAAACGGGAAGCACAGGCCATGAATCAGGTGGCTGGGGTCCCTGATTATCTTCTTGGCCTTCCTGCGACACCTGGTGTTGTAGGTGTCCTGGAGGTCAGCCAGTGTGCACCCAAAGGTGCGTTCAGTTAGCGGTTTGAATGAAGAGCACCTGGTATTGGAGAACCAGGACTAACAGACAGTTTGAATGAAGAGCACCTGGTATTGGAGAACCAGGACTAACAGACAGTTTGAATGAAGAGCACCTGGTATTGGAGAACCAGAACTAACAGACAGTTTGAATAAAGGCCAGCTGGTATGTGAGAACAAGGACTAACAGACAGTTTGAATGAAGAGCACCTGGTATGTGAGAACAAGGACTAGCAGACAGTTTGAATAAAGACCAGCTGGTATGTGAGAACAAGGACTAACAGACAGTTTGAATAAAGACCAGCTGGTATGTGAGAACAAGGACTAACAGACAGTTTGAATAAAGACCAGCTGGTATGTGAGAACAAGGGCTAGCAGACAGTTTGAATAAAGACCAGCTGATATGTGAGTATAAGGACTAGCAGACAGTTTGAATATAGACCAGCTGGTATGTGAGAACAAGGACTAGCAGACAGTTTGAATAAAGACCAGCTGGTATGTGAGAACAAGGACTAACAGACAGTTTGAATATAGACCAGCTGGTATGTGAGAACAAGGACTAACAGACCGTTTGAATAAAGACCAGCTGGTATGTGAGAACAAGGACTAACAGACCGTTTGAATAAAGACCAGCTGGTATGTGAGAGTTTGAATGAAGACCAGCTGGTATGTGAGAACAAGGACTAGCAGACAGTTTGAATAAAGACCAGCTGGTATGTGAGAACAAGGACTAGCTTACAATTTGAATAAAGACCAGCTGGTATGTGAGAGTTTGAATAAAGACCAGCTGGTATGTGAGAATAAGGACTAGCACACAGTTTGAATATAGACCAGCTGGTATGTGAGAACAAGGACTAACAGACAGTTTGAATAAAGACCAACTGGTATGTGAGAACAAGGACTAGCAGACAGTTTGAATATAGACCAGCTGGTATGTGAGAACAAGGACTAACAGACAGTTTGAATAAAGACCAGCTGGTATTTGAGAACAAGGACTAGCAGACAGTTTGAATAAAGACCAGCTGGTATGTGAGAGTTTGAATAAAGACCAGCTGGTATGTGAGAATAAGGACTAGCAGACAGTTTGAATAAAGACCAGCTGGTATTTGAGAACAAGGACTAGCAGACAGTTTGAATAAAGACCAGCTGGTATGTGAGAATAAGGACTAGCAGACAGTTTGAATATAGACCAGCTGGTATGTGAGAACAAGGACTAACAGACAGTTTGAATATAGACCAGCTGGTATGTGAGAACAAGGACTAACAGACAGTTTGAATAAAGACCAACTGGTATGTGAGAACAAGGACTAACAGACAGTTTGAATAAAGACTAGCTGGTATGTGAGAACAAGGACTAACAGACAGTTTGAATAAAGACCAGCTGGTATGTGAGAATAAGGACTAGCAGACAGTTTGAATATAGACCAGCTGGTATGTGAGAACAAGGACTAGCAGACAGTTTGAATAAAGACCAGCTGGTATGTGAGAACAAGGACTAACACACAGTTTGAATATAGACCAGCTGGTATGTGAGAACAAGGACTAACAGACAGTTTGAATAAAGACCAGCTGGTATGTGAGAACAAGGACTAACAGACAGTTTGAATAAAGACCATCTGGTATGTGAGAGTTTGAATAAAGACCAGCTGGTATGTGAGCAATAAGGACTAGCAGACCGTTTGAATGACGAGCACCTGGTATTGGAGAACCAGGACTAACAGACAGTTTGAATGAAGAGCACCTGGTATTGGAGACCCAGAACTAACAGACAGTTTGAATAAAGACCAGCTGGTATGTGAGAACAAGGACTAACAGACAGTTTGAATGAAGAGCACCTGGTATTGGAGAACCAGGACTAACAGACAGTTTGAATGAAGAGAACCTGGTATTGGAGAACCAGAACCAACAGACAGTTTGAATAAAGACCAGCTGGTATGTGAGAACAAGGACTAACAGGCAGTTTGAATATAGACCAGCTGATATGTGAGAGTTTGAATAAAGACCAGCTGGTATGTGAGAATAAGGACTAGCAGACAGTTTGAATATAGACCAGCTGGTATGTGAGAACAAGGACTAACAGACAGTTTGAATAAAGACCAGCTGGTATGTGAGAACAAGGACTAGCAGACAGTTTGAATAAAGACCAGCTGGTATGTGAGAACAAGGACTAGCAGACAGTTTGAATAAAGACCAGCTGGTATTGGAGAACCAGGACTAACAGACAGTTTGAATGAAGAGCACCTGGTATTGGAGAACCAGAACTAACAGACAGTTTGAATAAAGACCAGCTGGTATGTGAGAACAAGGACTAACAGACAGTTTGAATAAAGACCAGCTGGTATGTGAGAATAAGGACTAGCAGACAGTTTGAATATAGACCAGCTGATATGTGAGAGTTTGAATAAAGACCAGCTGGTATGTGAGAATAAGGACTAGCAGACAGTTTGAATATAGACCAGCTGGTATGTGAGAACAAGGACTAACAGACAGTTTGAATAAAGACCAGCTGGTATGTGAGAACAAGGACTAGCAGACAGTTTTAATAAAGACCAGCTGGTATGTGAGAACAAGGACTAGCAGACAGTTTGAATAAAGACCAGCTGATATGTGAGAACAAGGACTAACAGACAGTTTGAATAAAGACCAGCTGGTATGTGAGAGTTTGAATAAAGACCAGCTGGTATGTGAGAACAAGGACTAGCAGACAGTTTGAATAAAGACCAACTGGTATGTGAGAACAAGGACTAGCATACAGTTTGAATAAAGACCAGCTGGTATGTGAGAGATTGAATAAAGACCAGCTGGTATGTGAGAATAAGGACTAGCAGACAGTTTGAATATAGACCAGCTGGTATGTGAGAACAAGGACTAACAGACAGTTGGAATAAAGACCAACTGGTATCTGAGACCAAGGACTAACAGACAGTTTGAATAAAGACCAGCTGGTATGTGAGAACAAGGACTAGCAGACAGTTTGAATATAGACCAGCTGGTATGTGAGAACAAGGACTAAAAGACAGTTTGAATATAGACCAGCTGGTATGTGAGAACAAGGACTAACAGACAGTTTGAATATAGACCAGCTGGTATGTCAGAACAAGGACTAACAGACAGTTTGAATAAAGACCAGCTGGTATGTGAGAATAAGGACTAGCAGACAGTTTGAATATAGACCAGCTGGTATGTGAGAACAAGGACTAGCAGACAGTTTGAATAAAGACCAGCTGGTATGTGAGAACAAGGACTAGCAGACAGTTTGAATAAAGACCAGCTGGTATGTGAGAACAAGGACTAACAGACAGTTTGAATATAGACCAGCTGGTATGTGAGAACAAGGACTAACAGACAGTTTGAATAAAGACCAGCTGGTATGTGAGAGATTGAATAAATACCAGCTGGTATGTGAGAATAAGGACTAGCAGACCGTTTGAATATAGACCAGCTGGTATGTGAGAACAAGGACTAACAGACAGTTTGAATAAAGACCAGCTGGTATGTGAGAACAAGGACTAACAGACAGTTTGAATAAAGACCAGCTGGTATGTGAGAACAAGGACTAACAGACAGTTTGAATAAAGACTATCTGGTATGTGAGAACAAGGACTAACAGACAGTTTGAATAAAGACCAGCTGGTATGTGAGAACAAGGACTAGCAGACAGTTTGAATAAAGACCAGCTGGTATGTGAGAACAAGGACTAGCAGACAGTTTGAATAAAGACCAGCTGGTATGTGAGAACAAGGACTAGCAGACAGTTTGAATATAGACCAGCTGGTATGTGAGAACAAGGACTAACAGACAGTTTGAATAAAGTCCAGCTGGTATGTGAGAACAAGGACTAGCAGACAGTTTGAATAAAGACTAGCTGGTATGTGAGAACAAGGACTAGCAGACAGTTTGAATATAGACCAGCTGGTATGTGAGAACAAGGACTAGCAGACAGTTTGAATAAAGACCAGCTGGTATGTGAGAACAAGGACTAGCAGACAGTTTGAATAAAGACCAGCTGGTATGTGAGAACAAGGACTAACAGACAGTTTGAATAAAGACCAACTGGTATCTGAGACCAAGGACTAACAGACAGTTTGAATAAAGACCAGCTGGTATGTGAGAACAAGGACTAGCAGACAGTTTGAATAAAGACCAGCTGGTATGTGAGAATAAGGACTAGCAGACAGTTTGAATAAAGACCAGCTGGTATGTGAGAACAAGGACTAACAGACAGTTTGAATAAAGACTATCTGGTATGTGAGAACAAGGACTAGCATACAGTTTGAATAAAGACCAGCTGGTATGTGAGAGATTGAATAATGACCAGCTGGTATGTGATAATAAGGACTAGCAGACAGTTTGAATAAAGACTATCTGGTATGTGAGAACAAGGACTAGCATACAGTTTGAATAAAGACCAGCTGGTATGTGAGAGATTGAATAAAGACCAGCTGGTATGTGAGAATAAGGACTAGCAGACAGTTTGAATATAGACCAGCTGGTATGTGAGAACAAGGACTAACAGACAGTTTGAATGAAGAGCACCTGGTATTGGAGAACCAGAACTAACAGACAGTTTGAATAAAGGCCAGCTGGTATGTGAGAACAAGGACTAACAGACAGTTTGAATGAAGAGCACCTGGTATGTGAGAACAAGGACTAGCAGACAGTTTGAATAAAGACCAGCTGGTATGTGAGAACAAGGACTAACAGACAGTTTGAATAAAGACCAGCTGGTATGTGAGAACAAGGACTAACAGACAGTTTGAATAAAGACCAGCTGGTATGTGAGAACAAGGGCTAGCAGACAGTTTGAATAAAGACCAGCTGATATGTGAGTATAAGGACTAGCAGACAGTTTGAATATAGACCAGCTGGTATGTGAGAACAAGGACTAGCAGACAGTTTGAATAAAGACCAGCTGGTATGTGAGAACAAGGACTAACAGACAGTTTGAATATAGACCAGCTGGTATGTGAGAACAAGGACTAACAGACCGTTTGAATAAAGACCAGCTGGTATGTGAGAACAAGGACTAACAGACCGTTTGAATAAAGACCAGCTGGTATGTGAGAGTTTGAATGAAGACCAGCTGGTATGTGAGAACAAGGACTAGCAGACAGTTTGAATAAAGACCAGCTGGTATGTGAGAACAAGGACTAGCTTACAATTTGAATAAAGACCAGCTGGTATGTGAGAGTTTGAATAAAGACCAGCTGGTATGTGAGAATAAGGACTAGCACACAGTTTGAATATAGACCAGCTGGTATGTGAGAACAAGGACTAACAGACAGTTTGAATAAAGACCAACTGGTATGTGAGAACAAGGACTAGCAGACAGTTTGAATATAGACCAGCTGGTATGTGAGAACAAGGACTAACAGACAGTTTGAATAAAGACCAGCTGGTATGTGAGAGATTGAATAAATACCAGCTGGTATGTGAGAATAAGGACTAGCAGACCGTTTGAATATAGACCAGCTGGTATGTGAGAACAAGGACTAACAGACAGTTTGAATAAAGACCAACTGGTATCTGAGACCAAGGACTAACAGACAGTTTGAATAAAGACCAGCTGGTATGTGAGAACAAGGACTAGCAGACAGTTTGAATAAAGACCAGCTGGTATGTGAGAATAAGGACTAGCAGACAGTTTGAATAAAGACCAGCTGGTATGTGAGAACAAGGACTAACAGACAGTTTGAATAAAGACTATCTGGTATGTGAGAACAAGGACTAGCATACAGTTTGAATAAAGACCAGCTGGTATGTGAGAGATTGAATAATGACCAGCTGGTATGTGATAATAAGGACTAGCAGACAGTTTGAATAAAGACTATCTGGTATGTGAGAACAAGGACTAGCATACAGTTTGAATAAAGACCAGCTGGTATGTGAGAGATTGAATAAAGACCAGCTGGTATGTGAGAATAAGGACTAGCAGACAGTTTGAATATAGACCAGCTGGTATGTGAGAACAAGGACTAACAGACAGTTTGAATGAAGAGCACCTGGTATTGGAGAACCAGAACTAACAGACAGTTTGAATAAAGGCCAGCTGGTATGTGAGAACAAGGACTAACAGACAGTTTGAATGAAGAGCACCTGGTATGTGAGAACAAGGACTAGCAGACAGTTTGAATAAAGACCAGCTGGTATGTGAGAACAAGGACTAACAGACAGTTTGAATAAAGACCAGCTGGTATGTGAGAACAAGGACTAACAGACAGTTTGAATAAAGACCAGCTGGTATGTGAGAACAAGGGCTAGCAGACAGTTTGAATAAAGACCAGCTGATATGTGAGTATAAGGACTAGCAGACAGTTTGAATATAGACCAGCTGGTATGTGAGAACAAGGACTAGCAGACAGTTTGAATAAAGACCAGCTGGTATGTGAGAACAAGGACTAACAGACAGTTTGAATATAGACCAGCTGGTATGTGAGAACAAGGACTAACAGACCGTTTGAATAAAGACCAGCTGGTATGTGAGAACAAGGACTAACAGACCGTTTGAATAAAGACCAGCTGGTATGTGAGAGTTTGAATGAAGACCAGCTGGTATGTGAGAACAAGGACTAGCAGACAGTTTGAATAAAGACCAGCTGGTATGTGAGAACAAGGACTAGCTTACAATTTGAATAAAGACCAGCTGGTATGTGAGAGTTTGAATAAAGACCAGCTGGTATGTGAGAATAAGGACTAGCACACAGTTTGAATATAGACCAGCTGGTATGTGAGAACAAGGACTAACAGACAGTTTGAATAAAGACCAACTGGTATGTGAGAACAAGGACTAGCAGACAGTTTGAATATAGACCAGCTGGTATGTGAGAACAAGGACTAACAGACAGTTTGAATAAAGACCAGCTGGTATTTGAGAACAAGGACTAGCAGACAGTTTGAATAAAGACCAGCTGGTATGTGAGAGTTTGAATAAAGACCAGCTGGTATGTGAGAATAAGGACTAGCAGACAGTTTGAATAAAGACCAGCTGGTATTTGAGAACAAGGACTAGCAGACAGTTTGAATAAAGACCAGCTGGTATGTGAGAATAAGGACTAGCAGACAGTTTGAATATAGACCAGCTGGTATGTGAGAACAAGGACTAACAGACAGTTTGAATATAGACCAGCTGGTATGTGAGAACAAGGACTAACAGACAGTTTGAATAAAGACCAACTGGTATGTGAGAACAAGGACTAACAGACAGTTTGAATAAAGACTAGCTGGTATGTGAGAACAAGGACTAACAGACAGTTTGAATAAAGACCAGCTGGTATGTGAGAACAAGGACTAACAGACAGTTTGAATAAAGACCATCTGGTATGTGAGAGTTTGAATAAAGACCAGCTGGTATGTGAGCAATAAGGACTAGCAGACCGTTTGAATGACGAGCACCTGGTATTGGAGAACCAGGACTAACAGACAGTTTGAATGAAGAGCACCTGGTATTGGAGACCCAGAACTAACAGACAGTTTGAATAAAGACCAGCTGGTATGTGAGAACAAGGACTAACAGACAGTTTGAATGAAGAGCACCTGGTATTGGAGAACCAGGACTAACAGACAGTTTGAATGAAGAGAACCTGGTATTGGAGAACCAGAACCAACAGACAGTTTGAATAAAGACCAGCTGGTATGTGAGAACAAGGACTAACAGGCAGTTTGAATATAGACCAGCTGATATGTGAGAGTTTGAATAAAGACCAGCTGGTATGTGAGAATAAGGACTAGCAGACAGTTTGAATATAGACCAGCTGGTATGTGAGAACAAGGACTAACAGACAGTTTGAATAAAGACCAGCTGGTATGTGAGAACAAGGACTAGCAGACAGTTTTAATAAAGACCAGCTGGTATGTGAGAACAAGGACTAGCAGACAGTTTGAATAAAGACCAGCTGGTATGTGAGAACAAGAACTAACAGACAGTTTGAATAAAGACCAGCTGGTATGTGAGAACAAGGACTAACAGACAGTTTGAATAAAGACCAGCTGGTATGTGAGAACAAGGACTAGCAGACAGTTTGAATAAAGACCAGCTGATATGTGAGAACAAGGACTAACAGACAGTTTGAATAAAGACCAGCTGGTATGTGAGAGTTTGAATAAAGACCAGCTGGTATGTGAGAACAAGGACTAGCAGACAGTTTGAATAAAGACCAACTGGTATGTGAGAACAAGGACTAGCATACAGTTTGAATAAAGACCAGCTGGTATGTGAGAGATTGAATAAAGACCAGCTGGTATGTGAGAATAAGGACTAGCAGACAGTTTGAATATAGACCAGCTGGTATGTGAGAACAAGGACTAACAGACAGTTGGAATAAAGACCAACTGGTATCTGAGACCAAGGACTAACAGACAGTTTGAATAAAGACCAGCTGGTATGTGAGAACAAGGACTAGCAGACAGTTTGAATATAGACCAGCTGGTATGTGAGAACAAGGACTAAAAGACAGTTTGAATATAGACCAGCTGGTATGTGAGAACAAGGACTAACAGACAGTTTGAATAAAGACCAGCTGGTATGTGAGAACAAGGACTAACAGACAGTTTGAATAAAGACTATCTGGTATCTGAGAACAAGGACTAACAGACAGTTTGAATAAAGACCAGCTGGTATGTGAGAATAAGGACTAGCAGACAGTTTGAATATAGACCAGCTGGTATGTGAGAACAAGGGCTAGCAGACAGTTTGAATAAAGACCAGCTGGTATGTGAGAACAAGGACTAGCAGACAGTTTGAATAAAGACCAGCTGGTATGTGAGAACAAGGACTAACAGACAGTTTGAATATAGACCAGCTGGTATGTGAGAACAAGGACTAACAGACAGTTTGAATAAAGACCAGCTGGTATGTGAGAGATTGAATAAATACCAGCTGGTATGTGAGAATAAGGACTAGCAGACCGTTTGAATATAGACCAGCTGGTATGTGAGAACAAGGACTAACAGACAGTTTGAATAAAGACCAGCTGGTATGTGAGAACAAGGACTAACAGACAGTTTGAATAAAGACCAGCTGGTATGTGAGAACAAGGACTAACAGACAGTTTGAATAAAGACTATCTGGTATGTGAGAACAAGGACTAACAGACAGTTTGAATAAAGACCAGCTGGTATGTGGGAATAAGGACTAGCAGACAGTTTGAATATAGACCAGCTGGTATGTGAGAACAAGGACTAGCAGACAGTTTGAAACTGGTATGTGAGAACTAGCAGACAGTTTGAATAAAGACCAGCTGGTATGTGAGAACAAGGACTAACTGGTACAGAACAAGGACTGAATATAAAGACCAGCTGGTATGTGAGAACAAGGACTAGCAGACAGTTTGAATAAAGACCAGCTGGTATGTGAGAACAAGACCAGACAGTTTGAATAAAGACCAGCTGGTATGTGAGAACAAGGACTAGCAGACAGTTTGAATATAGACCAGCTGGTATGTGAGAACAAGGACTAACAGACAGTTTGAATAAAGACCAGCTGGTATGTGAGAACAAGGACTAGCAGACAGTTTGAATAAAGACTAGCTGGTATGTGAGAACAAGGACTAGCAGACAGTTTGAATATAGACCAGCTGGTATGTGAGAACAAGGACTAGCAGACAGTTTGAATAAAGACCAGCTGGTATGTGAGAACAAGGACTAGCAGACAGTTTGAATGAAGAGCACCTGGTATTGGAGAACCAGGACTAACAGACAGTTTGAATGAAGAGAACCTGGTATTGGAGAACCAGAACCAACAGACAGTTTGAATAAAGACCAGCTGGTATGTGAGAACAAGGACTAACAGGCAGTTTGAATATAGACCAGCTGATATGTGAGAGTTTGAATAAAGACCAGCTGGTATGTGAGAATAAGGACTAGCAGACAGTTTGAATATAGACCAGCTGGTATGTGAGAACAAGGACTAACAGACAGTTTGAATAAAGACCAGCTGGTATGTGAGAACAAGGACTAGCAGACAGTTTGAATAAAGACCAGCTGGTATGTGAGAACAAGGACTAGCAGACAGTTTGAATATAGACCAGCTGGTATGTGAGAACAAGGACTAAAAGACAGTTTGAATATAGACCAGCTGGTATGTGAGAACAAGGACTAACAGACAGTTTGAATAAAGACCAGCTGGTATGTGAGAACAAGGACTAACAGACAGTTTGAATAAAGACTATCTGGTATCTGAGAACAAGGACTAACAGACAGTTTGAATAAAGACCAGCTGGTATGTGAGAATAAGGACTAGCAGACAGTTTGAATATAGACCAGCTGGTATGTGAGAACAAGGGCTAGCAGACAGTTTGAATAAAGACCAGCTGGTATGTGAGAACAAGGACTAGCAGACAGTTTGAATAAAGACCAGCTGGTATGTGAGAACAAGGACTAACAGACAGTTTGAATATAGACCAGCTGGTATGTGAGAACAAGGACTAACAGACAGTTTGAATAAAGACCAGCTGGTATGTGAGAGATTGAATAAATACCAGCTGGTATGTGAGAATAAGGACTAGCAGACCGTTTGAATATAGACCAGCTGGTATGTGAGAACAAGGACTAACAGACAGTTTGAATAAAGACCAGCTGGTATGTGAGAACAAGGACTAACAGACAGTTTGAATAAAGACCAGCTGGTATGTGAGAACAAGGACTAACAGACAGTTTGAATAAAGACTATCTGGTATGTGAGAACAAGGACTAACAGACAGTTTGAATAAAGACCAGCTGGTATGTGGGAATAAGGACTAGCAGACAGTTTGAATATAGACCAGCTGGTATGTGAGAACAAGGACTAGCAGACAGTTTGAATAAAGACCAGCTGGTATGTGAGAACAAGGACTAACACACAGTCTGAATATAGACCAGCTGGTATGTGAGAACAAGGACTAACAGACAGTTTGAATAAAGACCAGCTGGTATGTGAGAACAAGGACTAACAGACATTTTGAATAAAGACCAGCTGGTATGTGAGAACAAGGACTAGCAGACAGTTTGAATAAAGACCAGCTGGTATGTGAGAACAAGGACTAGCAGACAGTTTGAATAAAGACCAGCTGGTATGTGAGAACAAGGACTAGCAGACAGTTTGAATATAGACCAGCTGGTATGTGAGAACAAGGACTAACAGACAGTTTGAATAAAGTCCAGCTGGTATGTGAGAACAAGGACTAGCAGACAGTTTGAATAAAGACTAGCTGGTATGTGAGAACAAGGACTAGCAGACAGTTTGAATATAGACCAGCTGGTATGTGAGAACAAGGACTAGCAGACAGTTTGAATAAAGACCAGCTGGTATGTGAGAACAAGGACTAGCAGACAGTTTGAATGAAGAGCACCTGGTATTGGAGAACCAGGACTAACAGACAGTTTGAATGAAGAGAACCTGGTATTGGAGAACCAGAACCAACAGACAGTTTGAATAAAGACCAGCTGGTATGTGAGAACAAGGACTAACAGGCAGTTTGAATATAGACCAGCTGATATGTGAGAGTTTGAATAAAGACCAGCTGGTATGTGAGAATAAGGACTAGCAGACAGTTTGAATATAGACCAGCTGGTATGTGAGAACAAGGACTAACAGACAGTTTGAATAAAGACCAGCTGGTATGTGAGAACAAGGACTAGCAGACAGTTTGAATAAAGACCAGCTGGTATGTGAGAACAAGGACTAGCAGACAGTTTGAATAAAGACCAGCTGTTATTGGAGAACCAGGACTAACAGACAGTTTGAATGAAGAGCACCTGGTATTGGAGAACCAGAACTAACAGACAGTTTGAATAAAGACCAGCTGGTATGTGAGAACAAGGACTAACAGACAGTTTGAATAAAGACCAGCTGGTATGTGAGAATAAGGACTAGCAGACAGTTTGAATATAGACCAGCTGATATGTGAGAGTTTGAATAAAGACCAGCTGGTATGTGAGAATAAGGACTAGCAGACAGTTTGAATATAGACCAGCTGGTATGTGAGAACAAGGACTAACAGACAGTTTGAATAAAGACCAGCTGGTATGTGAGAACAAGGACTAGCAGACAGTTTTAATAAAGACCAGCTGGTATGTGAGAACAAGGACTAGCAGACAGTTTGAATAAAGACCAGCTGGTATGTGAGAACAAGAACTAACAGACAGTTTGAATAAAGACCAGCTGGTATGTGAGAACAAGGACTAACAGACAGTTTGAATAAAGACCAGCTGGTATGTGAGAACAAGGACTAACAGACAGTTTGAATAAAGACCAGCTGATATGTGAGAACAAGGACTAACAGACAGTTTGAATAAAGACCAGCTGGTATGTGAGAGTTTGAATAAAGACCAGCTGGTATGTGAGAACAAGGACTAGCAGACAGTTTGAATAAAGACCAACTGGTATGTGAGAACAAGGACTACATACAGAGCTGGTAGTTTGAATAAAGACCAGCTGGTATGTGAGAATAAGGACTAGCAGACAGTTTGAATAAAGACCAGCTGGTATGTGAGAACAAGGACTAACAGACAGTTGGAATAAAGACCAACTGGTATCTGAGACCAAGGACTAACAGACAGTTTGAATAAAGACCAGCTGGTATGTGAGAACAAGGACTAGCAGACAGTTTGAATATAGACCAGCTGGTATGTGAGAACAAGGACTAACAGACAGTTTGAATATAGACCAGCTGGTATGTGAGAACAAGGACTAACAGACAGTTTGAATAAAGACCAGCTGGTATGTGAGAACAAGGACTAACAGACAGTTTGAATAAAGACCAGCTGGTATCTGAGAACAAGGACTAACAGACAGTTTGAATAAAGACCAGCTGGTATGTGAGAACAAGGACTAGCAGACAGTTTGAATATAGACCAGCTGGTATGTGAGAACAAGGACTAGCAGACAGTTTGAATAAAGACCATATGTGAGAACAAGACTAGCAGACAGTTTGAATAAAGACCAGCTGGTATGTGAGAACAAGGACTAACAGACAGTTTGAATAAAGACCAGCTGGTATGTGAGAACAAGGACTAACAGACAGTTTGAATAAAGACCAGCTGGTATGTGAGAACCAAGGACTAAGCAGACAGTTTGAATATAGACCAGCTGGTATGTGAGAACAAGGACTAACAGACAGTTTGAATAAAGACCAGCTGGTATGTGAGAACAAGGACTAACAGACAGTTTGAATAAAGACCAGCTGGTATGTGAGAACAAGGACTAACAGACAGTTTGAATAAAGACTATCTGGTATGTGAGAACAAGGACTAACAGACAGTTTGAATAAAGACCAGCAGCAGACAGTTTGAATATAGACCAGCTGGTATGTGAGAACAAGGAACAGACAGTTTGAATAAAGACCAGCTGGTATGTGAGAACAAGGACTAACACACAGTCTGAATATAGACCAGCTGGTATGTTGAAGTTTGAATAAAGACCAGCTGGTATGTGAGAACAAGGACTAACAGACATTTTGAATAAAGACCAGCTGGTATGTGAGAACAAGGACTAGCAGACAGTTTGAATAAAGACCAGCTGGTATGTGAGAACAAGGACTAGCAGACAGTTTGAATAAAGACCAGCTGGTATGTGAGAACAAGGACTAGCAGACAGTTTGAATAAAGACCAGCTGGTATGTGAGAACAAGGACTAGCAGACAGTTTGAATAAAGACCAGCTGTTATTGGAGAACCAGGACTAACAGACAGTTTGAATGAAGAGCACCTGGTATTGGAGAACCAGAACTAACAGACAGTTTGAATAAAGACCAGCTGGTATGTGAGAACAAGGACTAACAGACAGTTTGAATAAAGACCAGCTGGTATGTGAGAATAAGGACTAGCAGACAGTTTGAATATAGACCAGCTGATATGTGAGAGTTTGAATAAAGACCAGCTGGTATGTGAGAATAAGGACTAGCAGACAGTTTGAATTAGACCAGCTGGTATGTGAGAACAAGGACTAACAGACAGTTTGAATAAAGACCAGCTGGTATGTGAGAACAAGGACTAGCAGACAGTTTTAATAAAGACCAGCTGGTATGTGAGAACAAGGACTAGCAGACAGTTTGAATAAAGACCAGCTGGTATGTGAGAACAAGAACTAACAGACAGTTTGAATAAAGACCAGCTGGTATGTGAGAACAAGGACTAACAGACAGTTTGAATAAAGACCAGCTGGTATGTGAGAACAAGGACTAGCAGACAGTTTGAATAAAGACCAGCTGATATGTGAGAACAAGGACTAACAGACAGTTTGAATAAAGACCAGCTGGTATGTGAGAGTTTGAATAAAGACCAGCTGGTATGTGAGAACAAGGACTAGCAGACAGTTTGAATAAAGACCAACTGGTATGTGAGAACAAGGACTAGCATACAGTTTGAATAAAGACCAGCTGGTATGTGAGAGATTGAATAAAGACCAGCTGGTATGTGAGAATAAGGACTAGCAGACAGTTTGAATATAGACCAGCTGGTATGTGAGAACAAGGACTAACAGACAGTTGGAATAAAGACCAACTGGTATCTGAGACCAAGGACTAACAGACAGTTTGAATAAAGACCAGCTGGTATGTGAGAACAAGGACTAGCAGACAGTTTGAATATAGACCAGCTGGTATGTGCGAACAAGGACTAAAAGACAGTTTGAATATAGACCAGCTGGTATGTGAGAACAAGGACTAACAGACAGTTTGAATAAAGACCAGCTGGTATGTGAGAACAAGGACTAACAGACAGTTTGAATAAAGACTATCTGGTATCTGAGAACAAGGACTAACAGACAGTTTGAATAAAGACCAGCTGGTATGTGAGAATAAGGACTAGCAGACAGTTTGAATATAGACCAGCTGGTATGTGAGAACAAGGACTAGCAGACAGTTTGAATAAAGACCAGCTGGTATGTGAGAACAAGGACTAGCAGACAGTTTGAATAAAGACCAGCTGGTATGTGAGAACAAGGACTAACAGACAGTTTGAATATAGACCAGCTGGTATGTGAGAACAAGGACTAACAGACAGTTTGAATAAAGACCAGCTGGTATGTGAGAGATTGAATAAATACCAGCTGGTATGTGAGAATAAGGACTAGCAGACCGTTTGAATATAGACCAGCTGGTATGTGAGAACAAGGACTAACAGACAGTTTGAATAAAGACCAGCTGGTATGTGAGAACAAGGACTAACAGACAGTTTGAATAAAGACCAGCTGGTATGTGAGAACAAGGACTAACAGACAGTTTGAATAAAGACTATCTGGTATGTGAGAACAAGGACTAACAGACAGTTTGAATAAAGACCAGCTGGTATGTGGGAATAAGGACTAGCAGACAGTTTGAATATAGACCAGCTGGTATGTGAGAACAAGGACTAGCAGACAGTTTGAATAAAGACCAGCTGGTATGTGAGAACAAGGACTAACACACAGTCTGAATATAGACCAGCTGGTATGTGAGAACAAGGACTAACAGACAGTTTGAATAAAGACCAGCTGGTATGTGAGAACAAGGACTAACAGACATTTTGAATAAAGACCAGCTGGTATGTGAGAACAAGGACTAGCAGACAGTTTGAATAAAGACCAGCTGGTATGTGAGAACAAGGACTAGCAGACAGTTTGAATAAAGACCAGCTGGTATGTGAGAACAAGGACTAGCAGACAGTTTGAATATAGACCAGCTGGTATGTGAGAACAAGGACTAACAGACAGTTTGAATAAAGTCCAGCTGGTATGTGAGAACAAGGACTAGCAGACAGTTTGAATAAAGACTAGCTGGTATGTGAGAACAAGGACTAGCAGACAGTTTGAATATAGACCAGCTGGTATGTGAGAACAAGGACTAGCAGACAGTTTGAATAAAGACCAGCTGGTATGTGAGAACAAGGACTAGCAGACAGTTTGAATGAAGAGCACCTGGTATTGGAGAACCAGGACTAACAGACAGTTTGAATGAAGAGAACCTGGTATTGGAGAACCAGAACCAACAGACAGTTTGAATAAAGACCAGCTGGTATGTGAGAACAAGGACTAACAGGCAGTTTGAATATAGACCAGCTGATATGTGAGAGTTTGAATAAAGACCAGCTGGTATGTGAGAATAAGGACTAGCAGACAGTTTGAATATAGACCAGCTGGTATGTGAGAACAAGGACTAACAGACAGTTTGAATAAAGACCAGCTGGTATGTGAGAACAAGGACTAGCAGACAGTTTGAATAAAGACCAGCTGGTATGTGAGAACAAGGACTAGCAGACAGTTTGAATAAAGACCAGCTGTTATTGGAGAACCAGGACTAACAGACAGTTTGAATGAAGAGCACCTGGTATTGGAGAACCAGAACTAACAGACAGTTTGAATAAAGACCAGCTGGTATGTGAGAACAAGGACTAACAGACAGTTTGAATAAAGACCAGCTGGTATGTGAGAATAAGGACTAGCAGACAGTTTGAATATAGACCAACTGGTATGTGAGAACAAGGACTAGCATACAGTTTGAATAAAGACCAGCTGGTATGTGAGAGATTGAATAAAGACCAGCTGGTATGTGAGAATAAGGACTAGCAGACAGTTTGAATATAGACCAGCTGGTATGTGAGAACAAGGACTAACAGACAGTTGGAATAAAGACCAACTGGTATCTGAGACCAAGGACTAACAGACAGTTTGAATAAAGACCAGCTGGTATGTGAGAACAAGGACTAGCAGACAGTTTGAATATAGACCAGCTGGTATGTGAGAACAAGGACTAAAAGACAGTTTGAATATAGACCAGCTGGTATGTGAGAACAAGGACTAACAGACAGTTTGAATAAAGACCAGCTGGTATGTGAGAACAAGGACTAACAGACAGTTTGAATAAAGACTATCTGGTATCTGAGAACAAGGACTAACAGACAGTTTGAATAAAGACCAGCTGGTATGTGAGAATAAGGACTAGCAGACAGTTTGAATATAGACCAGCTGGTATGTGAGAACAAGGACTAGCAGACAGTTTGAATAAAGACCAGCTGGTATGTGAGAACAAGGACTAGCAGACAGTTTGAATAAAGACCAGCTGGTATGTGAGAACAAGGACTAACAGACAGTTTGAATATAGACCAGCTGGTATGTGAGAACAAGGACTAACAGACAGTTTGAATAAAGACCAACTGGTATCTGAGACCAAGGACTAACAGACAGTTTGAATAAAGACCAGCTGGTATGTGAGAACAAGGACTAGCAGACAGTTTGAATAAAGACCAGCTGGTATGTGAGAATAAGGACTAGCAGACAGTTTGAATAAAGACCAGCTGGTATGTGAGAACAAGGACTAACAGACAGTTTGAATAAAGACTATCTGGTATGTGAGAACAAGGACTAGCATACAGTTTGAATAAAGACCAGCTGGTATGTGAGAGATTGAATAATGACCAGCTGGTATGTGATAATAAGGACTAGCAGACAGTTTGAATAAAGACTATCTGGTATGTGAGAACAAGGACTAGCATACAGTTTGAATAAAGACCAGCTGGTATGTGAGAGATTGAATAAAGACCAGCTGGTATGTGAGAATAAGGACTAGCAGACAGTTTGAATATAGACCAGCTGGTATGTGAGAACAAGGACTAACAGACAGCTTGAATAAAGACCAACTGGTATCTGAGACCAAGGACTAACAGACAGTTTGAATAAAGACCAGCTGGTATGTGAGAACAAGGACTAACACACAGTCTGAATATAGACCAGCTGGTATGTGAGAACAAGGACTAACAGACAGTTTGAATAAAGACCAGCTGGTATGTGAGAACAAGGACTAACAGACATTTTGAATAAAGACCAGCTGGTATGTGAGAACAAGGACTAGCAGACAGTTTGAATAAAGACCAGCTGGTATGTGAGAACAAGGACTAGCAGACAGTTTGAATAAAGACCAGCTGGTATGTGAGAACAAGGACTAGCAGACAGTTTGAATATAGACCAGCTGGTATGTGAGAACAAGGACTAACAGACAGTTTGAATAAAGTCCAGCTGGTATGTGAGAACAAGGACTAGCAGACAGTTTGAATAAAGACCAGCTGGTATGTGAGAACAAGGACTAACAGACAGTTTGAATATAGACCAGCTGGTATGTGAGAACAAGGACTAACAGACAGTTTGAATAAAGACCAGCTGGTATGTGAGAACAAGGACTAGCAGACAGTTTGAATAAAGACCAGCTGGTATGTGAGAACAAGGACTAACAGACAGTTTGAATATAGACCAGCTGGTATGTGAGAACAAGGACTAACAGACAGTTTGAATAAAGACCAGCTGGTATGTGAGAGATTGAATAAATACCAGCTGGTATGTGAGAATAAGGACTAGCAGACCGTTTGAATATAGACCAGCTGGTATGTGAGAACAAGGACTAACAGACAGTTTGAATAAAGACCAACTGGTATCTGAGACCAAGGACTAACAGACAGTTTGAATAAAGACCAGCTGGTATGTGAGAACAAGGACTAGCAGACAGTTTGAATAAAGACCAGCTGGTATGTGAGAATAAGGACTAGCAGACAGTTTGAATAAAGACCAGCTGGTATGTGAGAACAAGGACTAACAGACAGTTTGAATAAAGACTATCTGGTATGTGAGAACAAGGACTAGCATACAGTTTGAATAAAGACCAGCTGGTATGTGAGAGATTGAATAATGACCAGCTGGTATGTGATAATAAGGACTAGCAGACAGTTTGAATAAAGACTATCTGGTATGTGAGAACAAGGACTAGCATACAGTTTGAATAAAGACCAGCTGGTATGTGAGAGATTGAATAAAGACCAGCTGGTATGTGAGAATAAGGACTAGCAGACAGTTTGAATATAGACCAGCTGGTATGTGAGAACAAGGACTAACAGACAGCTTGAATAAAGACCAACTGGTATCTGAGACCAAGGACTAACAGACAGTTTGAATAAAGACCAGCTGGTATGTGAGAACAAGGACTAGCAGACAGTTTGAATAAAGACCAGCTGGTATGTGAGAACAAGGACTAGCAGACAGTTTGAATAAAGACCAGCTGGTATGTGAGAACAAGGACTAACACACAGTTTGAATGTAGACCAGCTGGTATGTGAGAACAAGGACTAACAGACAGTTTGAATAAAGACCAGCTGGTATGTGAGAACAAGGACTAACAGACAGTTTGAATAAAGACCAGCTGGTATGTGAGAACAAGGACTAACAGACATTTTGAATAAAGACCAGCTGGTTTGTGAGAACAAGGACTAACAGACAGTTTGAATAAAGACCAGCTGGTATGTGAGAACAAGGACTAGCAGACAGTTTCAATAAAGACCAGCTGATATGTGAGTATAAGGACTAGCAGACAGTTTGAATATAGACCAGCTGGTATGTGAGAACAAGGACTAGCAGACAGTTTGAATAAAGACCAGCTGGTATGTGAGAACAAGGACTAACAGACAGTTTGAATAAAGACCAGCTGGTATGTGAGAACAAGGACTAACAGACATTTTGAATAAAGACCAGCTGGTATGTGAGAACAAGGACTAACAGACAGTTTGAATAAAGACCAGCTGGTATGTGAGAACAAGGACTAGCAGACAGTTTCAATAAAGACCAGCTGATATGTGAGTATAAGGACTAGCAGACAGTTTGAATATAGACCAGCTGGTATGTGAGAACAAGGACTAGCAGACAGTTTGAATAAAGACCAGCTGGTATGTGAGAACAAGGACTAACAGACAGTTTGAATATAGACCAGCTGGTATGTGAGAACAAGGACTAACAGACAGTTTGAATAAAGACCGGCTGGTATGTGAGAGTTTGAATAAAGACCAGCTGGTATGTGAGAACAAGGACTAGCAGACAGTTTGAATATAGACCAACTGGTATGTGAGAACAAGGACTAGCATACAGTTTGAATAAAGACCAGCTGGTATGTGAGAGATTGAATAAAGACCAGCTGGTATGTGAGAATAAGGACTAGCAGACAGTTTGAATATAGACCAGCTGGTATGTGAGAACAAGGACTAACAGACAGTTGGAATAAAGACCAACTGGTATCTGAGACCAAGGACTAACAGACAGTTTGAATAAAGACCAGCTGGTATGTGAGAACAAGGACTAGCAGACAGTTTGAATATAGACCAGCTGGTATGTCAGTTTGAATATAGACCAGCTGGTATGTGAGAACAAGGACTAACAGACAATTTGAATAAAGACCAGCTGGTATGTGAGAACAAGGACTAACAGACAGTTTGAATAAAGACCAACTGGTATCTGATACCAAGGACTAACAGACAGTTTGAATAAAGACCAGCTGGTATGTGAGAATAAGGACTAGCAGACAGTTTGAATATAGACCAGCTGGTATGTCAGAACAAGGACTAACAGACAGTTTGAATAAAGACCAGCTGGTATTTGAGAACAAGGACTAACAGACAGTTTGAATAAAGACTATCTGGTATGTGAGAACAAGGACTAACAGACAGTTTGAATAAAGACCAGCTGGTATGTGAGAATAAGGACTAGCAGACAGTTTGAATATAGACCAGCTGGTATGTGAGAACAAGGACTAGTAGACAGTTTGAATAAAGACCAGCTGGTATGTGAGAACAAGGACTAGCAGACAGTTTGAATAAAGACCAGCTGGTATGTGAGAACAAGGACTAACAGACAGTTTGAATATAGACCAGCTGGTATGTGAGAACAAGGACTAACAGACAGTTTGAATAAAGACCAGCTGGTATGTGAGAGATTGAATAAATACCAGCTGGTATGTGAGAATAAGGACTAGCAGACAGTTTGAATATAGACCAGCTGGTATGTGAGAACAAGGACTAACAGACAGTTTGAATAAAGACCAACTGGTATCTGAGACCAAGGACTAACAGACAGTTTGAATAAAGACCAGCTGGTATGTGAGAACAAGTACTAGCAGACAGTTTGAATAAAGACCAGCTGGTATGTGAGAATAAGGACTAGCAGACAGTTTGAATAAAGACCAGCTGGTATGTGAGAACAAGGACTAACAGACAGTTTGAATAAAGACTATCTGGTATGTGAGAACAAGGAATAGCATACAGTTTGAATAAAGACCAGCTGGTATGTGAGAGATTGAATAAAGACCAGCTGGTATGTGAGAATAAGGACTAGCAGACAGTTTGAATATAGACCAGCTGGTATGTGAGAACAAGGACTAACAGACAGCTTGAATAAAGACCAACTGGTATCTGAGACCAAGGACTAACAGACAGTTTGAATAAAGACCAGCTGGTATGTGAGAACAAGGACTAGCAGACAGTTTGAATAAAGACCAGCTGGTATGTGAGAACAAGGACTAGCAGACAGTTTGAATAAAGACCAGCTGGTATGTGAGAACAAGGACTAACACACAGTTTGAATGTAGACCAGCTGGTATGTGAGAACAAGGACTAACAGACCGTTTGAATAAAGACTATCTGGTATGTGAGAACAAGGACTAACAGACAGTTTGAATAAAGACCAGCTGGTATGTGGGAATAAGGACTAGCAGACAGTTTGAATATAGACCAGCTGGTATGTGAGAACAAGGACTAGCAGACAGTTTGAATAAAGACCAGCTGGTATGTGAGAACAAGGACTAACACACAGTCTGAATATAGACCAGCTGGTATGTGAGAACAAGGACTAACAGACAGTTTGAATAAAGACCAGCTGGTATGTGAGAACAAGGACTAACAGACATTTTGAATAAAGACCAGCTGGCATGTGAGAACAAGGACTAGCAGACAGTTTGAATAAAGACCAGCTGGTATGTGAGAACAAGGACTAGCAGACAGTTTGAATAAAGACCAGCTGGTATGTGAGAACAAGGACTAGCAGACAGTTTGAATATAGACCAGCTGGTATGTGAGAACAAGGACTAACAGACAGTTTGAATAAAGTCCAGCTGGTATGTGAGAACAAGGACTAGCAGACAGTTTGAATAAAGACTAGCTGGTATGTGAGAACAAGGACTAGCAGACAGTTTGAATATAGACCAGCTGGTATGTGAGAACAAGGACTAGCAGACAGTTTGAATAAAGACCAGCTGGTATGTGAGAACAAGGACTAACAGACAGTTTGAATATAGACCAGCTGGTATGTGAGAACAAGGACTAACAGACAGTTTGAATAAAGACCAGCTGGTATGTGAGAACAAGGACTAGCAGACAGTTTGAATAAAGACCAGCTGGTATGTGAGAACAAGGACTAACAGACAGTTTGAATATAGACCAGCTGGTATGTGAGAACAAGGACTAACAGACAGTTTGAATAAAGACCAGCTGGTATGTGAGAGATTGAATAAATACCAGCTGGTATGTGAGAATAAGGACTAGCAGACCGTTTGAATATAGACCAGCTGGTATGTGAGAACAAGGACTAACAGACAGTTTGAATAAAGACCAACTGGTATCTGAGACCAAGGACTAACAGACAGTTTGAATAAAGACCAGCTGGTATGTGAGAACAAGGACTAGCAGACAGTTTGAATAAAGACCAGCTGGTATGTGAGAATAAGGACTAGCAGACAGTTTGAATAAAGACCAGCTGGTATGTGAGAACAAGGACTAACAGACAGTTTGAATAAAGACTATCTGGTATGTGAGAACAAGGACTAGCATACAGTTTGAATAAAGACCAGCTGGTATGTGAGAGATTGAATAATGACCAGCTGGTATGTGATAATAAGGACTAGCAGACAGTTTGAATAAAGACTATCTGGTATGTGAGAACAAGGACTAGCATACAGTTTGAATAAAGACCAGCTGGTATGTAAGAGATTGAATAAAGACCAGCTGGTATGTGAGAATAAGGACTAGCAGACAGTTTGAATATAGACCAGCTGGTATGTGAGAACAAGGACTAACAGACAGCTTGAATAAAGACCAACTGGTATCTGAGACCAAGGACTAACAGACAGTTTGAATAAAGACCAGCTGGTATGTGAGAACAAGGACTAGCAGACAGTTTGAATAAAGACCAGCTGGTATGTGAGAACAAGGACTAACAGACAGTTTGAATATAGACCAGCTGGTATGTGAGACCAAGGACTAACAGACAGTTTGAATAAAGACCAGCTGGTATGTGAGAACAAGGACTAGCAGACAGTTTGAATAAAGACCAGCTGGTATGTGAGAACAAGGACTAGCAGACAGTTTGAATAAAGACCAGCTGGTATGTGAGAACAAGGACTAACACACAGTTTGAATGTAGACCAGCTGGTATGTGAGAACAAGGACTAACAGACCGTTTGAATAAAGACTATCTGGTATGTGAGAACAAGGACTAACAGACAGTTTGAATAAAGACCAGCTGGTATGTGGGAATAAGGACTAGCAGACAGTTTGAATATAGACCAGCTGGTATGTGAGAACAAGGACTAGCAGACAGTTTGAATAAAGACCAGCTGGTATGTGAGAACAAGGACTAACACACAGTCTGAATATAGACCAGCTGGTATGTGAGAACAAGGACTAACAGACAGTTTGAATAAAGACCAGCTGGTATGTGAGAACAAGGACTAACAGACATTTTGAATAAAGACCAGCTGGCATGTGAGAACAAGGACTAGCAGACAGTTTGAATAAAGACCAGCTGGTATGTGAGAACAAGGACTAGCAGACAGTTTGAATAAAGACCAGCTGGTATGTGAGAACAAGGACTAGCAGACAGTTTGAATATAGACCAGCTGGTATGTGAGAACAAGGACTAACAGACAGTTTGAATAAAGTCCAGCTGGTATGTGAGAACAAGGACTAGCAGACAGTTTGAATAAAGACTAGCTGGTATGTGAGAACAAGGACTAGCAGACAGTTTGAATATAGACCAGCTGGTATGTGAGAACAAGGACTAGCAGACAGTTTGAATAAAGACCAGCTGGTATGTGAGAACAAGGACTAACAGACAGTTTGAATATAGACCAGCTGGTATGTGAGAACAAGGACTAACAGACAGTTTGAATAAAGACCAGCTGGTATGTGAGAACAAGGACTAGCAGACAGTTTGAATAAAGACCAGCTGGTATGTGAGAACAAGGACTAACAGACAGTTTGAATATAGACCAGCTGGTATGTGAGAACAAGGACTAACAGACAGTTTGAATAAAGACCAGCTGGTATGTGAGAGATTGAATAAATACCAGCTGGTATGTGAGAATAAGGACTAGCAGACCGTTTGAATATAGACCAGCTGGTATGTGAGAACAAGGACTAACAGACAGTTTGAATAAAGACCAACTGGTATCTGAGACCAAGGACTAACAGACAGTTTGAATAAAGACCAGCTGGTATGTGAGAACAAGGACTAGCAGACAGTTTGAATAAAGACCAGCTGGTATGTGAGAATAAGGACTAGCAGACAGTTTGAATAAAGACCAGCTGGTATGTGAGAACAAGGACTAACAGACAGTTTGAATAAAGACTATCTGGTATGTGAGAACAAGGACTAGCATACAGTTTGAATAAAGACCAGCTGGTATGTGAGAGATTGAATAATGACCAGCTGGTATGTGATAATAAGGACTAGCAGACAGTTTGAATAAAGACTATCTGGTATGTGAGAACAAGGACTAGCATACAGTTTGAATAAAGACCAGCTGGTATGTAAGAGATTGAATAAAGACCAGCTGGTATGTGAGAAT
The DNA here is from genome assembly GCF_034236695.1 of Oncorhynchus nerka. Classification (NCBI taxonomy): domain Eukaryota; kingdom Metazoa; phylum Chordata; class Actinopteri; order Salmoniformes; family Salmonidae; genus Oncorhynchus; species Oncorhynchus nerka. Next base: position 29,403,562 of record NC_088399.1, read on the forward strand.
AAGGACTAGCAGACAGTTTGAATATAGACCAGCTGGTATGTGAGAACAAGGACTAGCAGACAGTTTGAATAAAGACCAGCTGGTATGTGAGAACAAGGACTAACACACAGTCTGAATATAGACCAGCTGGTATGTGAGAACAAGGACTAACAGACAGTTTGAATAAAGACCAGCTGGTATGTGAGAACAAGGACTAACAGACATTTTGAATAAAGACCAGCTGGCATGTGAGAACAAGGACTAGCAGACAGTTTGAATAAAGACCAGCTGGTATGTGAGAACAAGGACTAGCAGACAGTTTGAATAAAGACCAGCTGGTATGTGAGAACAAGGACTAGCAGACAGTTTGAATATAGACCAGCTGGTATGTGAGAACAAGGACTAACAGACAGTTTGAATAAAGTCCAGCTGGTATGTGAGAACAAGGACTAGCAGACAGTTTGAATAAAGACTAGCTGGTATGTGAGAACAAGGACTAGCAGACAGTTTGAATATAGACCAGCTGGTATGTGAGAACAAGGACTAGCAGACAGTTTGAATAAAGACCAGCTGGTATGTGAGAACAAGGACTAACAGACAGTTTGAATATAGACCAGCTGGTATGTGAGAACAAGGACTAACAGACAGTTTGAATAAAGACCAGCTGGTATGTGAGAACAAGGACTAGCAGACAGTTTGAATAAAGACCAGCTGGTATGTGAGAACAAGGACTAACAGACAGTTTGAATATAGACCAGCTGGTATGTGAGAACAAGGACTAACAGACAGTTTGAATAAAGACCAGCTGGTATGTGAGAGATTGAATAAATACCAGCTGGTATGTGAGAATAAGGACTAGCAGACCGTTTGAATATAGACCAGCTGGTATGTGAGAACAAGGACTAACAGACAGTTTGAATAAAGACCAACTGGTATCTGAGACCAAGGACTAACAGACAGTTTGAATAAAGACCAGCTGGTATGTGAGAACAAGGACTAGCAGACAGTTTGAATAAAGACCAGCTGGTATGTGAGAATAAGGACTAGCAGACAGTTTGAATAAAGACCAGCTGGTATGTGAGAACAAGGACTAACAGACAGTTTGAATAAAGACTATCTGGTATGTGAGAACAAGGACTAGCATACAGTTTGAATAAAGACCAGCTGGTATGTGAGAGATTGAATAATGACCAGCTGGTATGTGATAATAAGGACTAGCAGACAGTTTGAATAAAGACTATCTGGTATGTGAGAACAAGGACTAGCATACAGTTTGAATAAAGACCAGCTGGTATGTAAGAGATTGAATAAAGACCAGCTGGTATGTGAGAATAAGGACTAGCAGACAGTTTGAATATAGACCAGCTGGTATGTGAGAACAAGGACTAACAGACAGCTTGAATAAAGACCAACTGGTATCTGAGACCAAGGACTAACAGACAGTTTGAATAAAGACCAGCTGGTATGTGAGAACAAGGACTAGCAGACAGTTTGAATAAAGACCAGCTGGTATGTGAGAACAAGGACTAGCAGACAGTTTGAATAAAGACCAGCTGGTATGTGAGAACAAGGACTAACACACAGTTTGAATGTAGACCAGCTGGTATGTGAGAACAAGGACTAACAGACAGTTTGAATAAAGACCAGCTGGTATGTGAGAACAAGGACTAACAGACAGTTTGAATAAAGACTATCTGGTATGTGAGAACAAGGACTAACAGACAGTTTGAATAAAGACCAGCTGGTATGTGGGAATAAGGACTAGCAGACAGTTTGAATATAGACCAGCTGGTATGTGAGAACAAGGACTAGCAGACAGTTTGAATAAAGACCAGCTGGCATGTGAGAACAAGGACTAACACACAGTCTGAATATAGACCAGCTGGTATGTGAGAACAAGGACTAACAGACAGTTTGAATAAAGACCAGCTGGTATGTGAGAACAAGGACTAACAGACATTTTGAATAAAGACCAGCTGGTATGTGAGAACAAGGACTAACAGACAGTTTGAATATAGACCAGCTGGTATGTGAGAACAAGGACTAGCAGACAGTTTGAATAAAGACCAGCTGGTATGTGAGAACAAGGACTAGCAGACAGTTTGAATAAAGACCAGCTGGTATGTAAGAACAAGGACTAACAGACAGTTTGAATAAAGACTATCTGGTATGTGAGAACAAGGACTAGCATACAGTTTGAATAAAGACCAGCTGGTATGTGAGAGATTGAATAATGACCAGCTGGTATGTGATAATAAGGACTAGCAGACAGTTTGAATAAAGACTATCTGGTATGTGAGAACAAGGACTAGCATACAGTTTGAATAAAGACCAGCTGGTATGTAAGAGATTGAATAAAGACCAGCTGGTATGTGAGAATAAGGACTAGCAGACAGTTTGAATATAGACCAGCTGGTATGTGAGAACAAGGACTAACAGACAGCTTGAATAAAGACCAACTGGTATCTGAGACCAAGGACTAACAGACAGTTTGAATAAAGACCAGCTGGTATGTGAGAACAAGGACTAGCAGACAGTTTGAATAAAGACCAGCTGGTATGTGAGAACAAGGACTAGCAGACAGTTTGAATAAAGACCAGCTGGTATGTGAGAACAAGGACTAACACACAGTTTGAATGTAGACCAGCTGGTATGTGAGAACAAGGACTAACAGACAGTTTGAATAAAGACCAGCTGGTATGTGAGAACAAGGACTAACAGACAGTTTGAATAAAGACTATCTGGTATGTGAGAACAAGGACTAACAGACAGTTTGAATAAAGACCAGCTGGTATGTGGGAATAAGGACTAGCAGACAGTTTGAATATAGACCAGCTGGTATGTGAGAACAAGGACTAGCAGACAGTTTGAATAAAGACCAGCTGGCATGTGAGAACAAGGACTAACACACAGTCTGAATATAGACCAGCTGGTATGTGAGAACAAGGACTAACAGACAGTTTGAATAAAGACCAGCTGGTATGTGAGAACAAGGACTAACAGACATTTTGAATAAAGACCAGCTGGTATGTGAGAACAAGGACTAACAGACAGTTTGAATATAGACCAGCTGGTATGTGAGAACAAGGACTAGCAGACAGTTTGAATAAAGACCAGCTGGTATGTGAGAACAAGGACTAGCAGACAGTTTGAATAAAGACCAGCTGGTATGTAAGAACAAGGACTAACAGACAGTTTGAATAAAGACTATCTGGTATGTGAGAACAAGGACTAGCATACAGTTTGAATAAAGACCAGCTGGTATGTGAGAGATTGAATAATGACCAGCTGGTATGTGATAATAAGGACTAGCAGACAGTTTGAATAAAGACTATCTGGTATGTGAGAACAAGGACTAGCATACAGTTTGAATAAAGACCAGCTGGTATGTAAGAGATTGAATAAAGACCAGCTGGTATGTGAGAATAAGGACTAGCAGACAGTTTGAATATAGACCAGCTGGTATGTGAGAACAAGGACTAACAGACAGCTTGAATAAAGACCAACTGGTATCTGAGACCAAGGACTAACAGACAGTTTGAATAAAGACCAGCTGGTATGTGAGAACAAGGACTAGCAGACAGTTTGAATAAAGACCAGCTGGTATGTGAGAACAAGGACTAGCAGACAGTTTGAATAAAGACCAGCTGGTATGTGAGAACAAGGACTAACACACAGTTTGAATGTAGACCAGCTGGTATGTGAGAACAAGGACTAACAGACAGTTTGAATAAAGACCAGCTGGTATGTGAGAACAAGGACTAACAGACAGTTTGAATAAAGACTATCTGGTATGTGAGAACAAGGACTAACAGACAGTTTGAATAAAGACCAGCTGGTATGTGGGAATAAGGACTAGCAGACAGTTTGAATATAGACCAGCTGGTATGTGAGAACAAGGACTAGCAGACAGTTTGAATAAAGACCAGCTGGCATGTGAGAACAAGGACTAACACACAGTCTGAATATAGACCAGCTGGTATGTGAGAACAAGGACTAACAGACAGTTTGAATAAAGACCAGCTGGTATGTGAGAACAAGGACTAACAGACATTTTGAATAAAGACCAGCTGGTATGTGAGAACAAGGACTAACAGACAGTTTGAATATAGACCAGCTGGTATGTGAGAACAAGGACTAGCAGACAGTTTGAATAAAGACCAGCTGGTATGTGAGAACAAGGACTAGCAGACAGTTTGAATAAAGACCAGCTGGTATGTGAGAACAAGGACTAACAGACAGTTTGAATATAGACCAGCTGGTATGTGAGAACAAGGACTAACAGACAGTTTGAATAAAGACCAGCTGGTATGTGAGAGATTGAATAAATACCAGCTGGTATGTGAGAATAAGGACTAGCAGACAGTTTGAATATAGACCAGCTGGTATGTGAGAACAAGGACTAACAGACAGTTTGAATAAAGACCAACTGGTATCTGAGACCAAGGACTAACAGACAGTTTGAATAAAGACCAGCTGGTATGTGAGAACAAGGACTAGCAGACAGTTTGAATAAAGACCAGCTGGTATGTGAGAATAAGGACTAGCAGACAGTTTGAATAAAGACCAGCTGGTATGTGAGAACAAGGACTAGCAGACAGTTTGAATAAAGACCAGCTGGTATGTGAGAACAAGGACTAACAGACAGTTTGAATATAGACCAGCTGGTATGTGAGAACAAGGACTAACAGACAGTTTGAATAAAGACCAGCTGGTATGTGAGAGATTGAATAAATACCAGCTGGTATGTGAGAATAAGGACTAGCAGACAGTTTGAATATAGACCAGCTGGTATGTGAGAACAAGGACTAACAGACAGTTTGAATAAAGACTATCTGGTATGTGAGAACAAGGACTAGCATACAGTTTGAATAAAGACCAGCTGGTATGTGAGAGATTGAATAATGACCAGCTGGTATGTGAGAATAAGGACTAGCAGACAGTTTGAATGTAGACCAGCTGGTATGTGAGAACAAGGACTAACAGACAGTTTGAATAAAGACTATCTGGTATGTGAGAACAAGGACTAACAGACAGTTTGAATAAAGACCAGCTGGTATGTGGGAATAAGGACTAGCAGACAGTTTGAATATAGACCAGCTGGTATGTGAGAACAAGGACTAGCAGACAGTTTGAATAAAGACCAGCTGGTATGTGAGAACAAGGACTAACACACAGTCTGAATATAGACCAGCTGGTATGTGAGAACAAGGACTAACAGACAGTTTGAATAAAGACCAGCTGGTATGTGAGAACAAGGACTAACAGACATTTTGAATAAAGACCAGCTGGTATGTGAGAACAAGGACTAGCAGACAGTTTGAATAAAGACCAGCTGGTATGTGAGAACAAGGACTAGCAGACAGTTTGAATAAAGACCAGCTGGTATGTGAGAACAAGGACTAGCAGACAGTTTGAATAAAGACCAGCTGGTATATGAGAACAAGGACTAACAGACAGTTTGAATAAAGACCAGCTGGTATGTGAGAACAAGGACTAGCAGACAGTTTGAATAAAGACCAGCTAGTATGTGAGAACAAGGACTAGCAGACAGTTTGAATATAGACCAGCTGGTATGTGAGAACAAGGACTAACAGACAGTTTGAATAAAGTCCAGCTGGTATGTGAGAACAAGGACTAGCAGACAGTTTGAATAAAGACTAGCTGGTATGTGAGAACAAGGACTAGCAGACAGTTTGAATATAGACCAGCTGGTATGTGAGAACAAGGACTAACAGACTGTTTGAATATAGACCAGCTGATATGTGAGAACAAGGACTAGCAGACAGTTTGAATAAAGACCAGCTGGTATATGAGAGTTTGAATAAAGACCAGCTAGTATGTGAGAATAAGGACTAGCAGACAGTTTGAATAAAGACTAGCTGGTATGTGAGAACTAGGACTAACAGGCAGTTTGAATAAAGACTAGCTGGTATGTGAGAACTAGGACTAACAGGCAGTTTGAATAAAGACCAGCTGGTATGTGAGAGTTTGAATAAAGACCAGCTGGTATGTGAGAACAAGGACTAGCAGACAGTTTGAATATATACCAGCTGGTATGTGAGAATAAGGACTAGCAGACAGTTTGAATATAGACCAGCTGGTATGTGAGAACAAGCACTAACAGACCGTTTGAATATAGACCAACTGGTATGTAAGAACACGGACTAACAGACAGTTTGAATAAAGACCAGCTGGTATGTGAGAATAAGGACTAGCAGACAGTTTGAATAAAGACCAGCTGGTATGTGAGAACAAGGACTAACAGACAGTTTGAATAAAGACCAGCTGGTATGTGAGAACAAGGACTAACAGACAGTTTGAATAAAGACCAGCTGGTATGTGAGAACAAGGACTAGCAGACAGTTTGAATAAAGACCAGCTGGTATGTGAGAGTTTGAATAAAGACCAGCTGGTATGTGAGAATAAGAACTAGCAGACAGTTTGAATATAGACCAGCTGGTATGTGAGAACAAGGACTAACAGACAGTTTGAATAAAGACCAGCTGGTATGTGAGAACAAGGACTAGCAGACAGTTTGAATAAAGACCAGCTGGTATGTGACAACAAGGACTAGCAGACAGCAGTTTAGATTACTCCCTGCTGGGTTCTGGAGCCCTGTGTGGATTCTGGCTTCCTCCTTTCCCCCCCAAATCCTGCCACCTTGTCTTTAGGTAGGCTGAGCTGCCAGCAACGTGGCAGGATAGCAGCATTTGCAACTGCTACAACTTCCAACACCTCTCCCTCTTCTCTCTATCCTCATTTGTTCCCTCTTTATAAAACCTCTCCTGTTGCCTGCTTTCTCATTATGCTAGCAAGCTCCTCTCCTGTGTGGCTACATGCTGCTGGGAACAGACTCACTGGGCTTTTAGTGCACCTGTCACACTCTATCCCTTTGTCTCTCTCCCCATTATTTATCTCTCTTCTCTCTCTCTGTTTCTGTCTCTACCTCTCCCTCTTCCCCTTCTCTTCCTCCCTCTCTCTATTTCTCTCACCTTTTTCCCAATTTGTCTATTTCTCTCTCCCCTCTCTGTCTCTCTCTCTCTCATGCCCCCTGCTGTGTTCCTGGCAAGGCTGCCTTCACACAGGGTGAGGAGTGTTCCCTCTAAGTAGGACAGACTCTCTTCACAAGGCCTCATGGAACTCGTAAACATACTGTTTGCCTTCCTCCTATCAGATCAATCCTGTTTGCTCGTCCTCCTCGAATCTGGTTAAGTGGATTGAACTGGTACATGTGTACACACATATCTAGAAGAAAAATAAACGCACACCTATTAAGACGAGGTGCTGGCTAGCGGAGTAGAAAACTTGAAAATAAAAGAGAGCCGCACACTCTAGGAGCTCAGATGCAAAAATGTAATTACCAACGTTTTGACAGCCAAGCTGTCTTCATCAGGGTACACAAACACACGCATGCGTACACACACACGCACACACACAGATCCTGGAAGACATCCTGGAGATATTTTCTTGGAAGTGATGCGTTTGTGAACACATGACAATTGTAAAGCGGGCCTCATAAGAGCTATGGGATGGTGTTGAAACCTTGCTTATGTTATGCTCACACATTCAGCCTGGGCCTCTGAGTCACTTCCAGTAATATTTGCACATCATGCTAAAGGCACTGTGAGGAGACTGTATCTATCTGTGTGTGTGTACTTAGCACAGATGCAGGGGAAGGAACAATACAGTAGCATAATGAAATAAGAACACAAGCCCCTCTCCATTCTGTACATTGTGTGTTCCCGTTACCCAGCGTTAACCTTGTGGATTGATGGACTGTCTCCTCTCCACAGCCCCAAGGGAATGCTGGGATACTCATTAATGGTGCGGTGAGCGCTAATCTGCCTCTCCCTCCTCTGCCCCAATCCTTAGCTCTCAGAGGAAGAGTTAAGAACAAATTCTTATTTTCAATGACGGCCTGTTCAGGGGCAGAACGACAGATTTGTACCTTGTCAGCTCGGGGATTTGAACTTGCAACCTTCCGGTTACTAGTCCAGCGCTCTAACCACTAGGCTACCCTGCCGCCCCTTGGGAGTCCCATAGGGCGGTGCACAATTGGCCCAACGTTGTCCGGGTTAGGGTTTGGCCGGGTTAGGCCGTCATTGTAAATAAGTATTTGTTCTTAACTGACTTGGCAAGATAAATAAAGTTTAAATATATATATATATTTTGTTAAATAACTCTCTCATTTGCTCTCTATTGTTCAGTGTCTCGTTCTCTCTCTCTCTCTCTAACCACGTTTCTATCTACTGTTTTATGCGAGTAACTTCATACCATATAAAAGGTAAAAATCACAACAACTGTAATGGAATTGTTCGTTCGACATGGTGTGATCTTTTTGTGTCGGTAAAGTGAATTGTGCGGAAAAATGGCGGTGGACACTTTTATGTGCAAATATTGATATAATAACTATCATATCAAAGTAAACTTGGAGTTACGCAATGTTATGGTTTGTTGTCCTTCCACTACGACTTGCAAAACCATGCAGCTTATTAGGCTACAGCTGAAATAAGTTATGATGAAAGTGCACACTATGAGCTTGATGCTCATTTCCAATCAAATATGGAGAGTCTTATTCTGGGGACATGATGATCAATGCTTGACTGCTGTTTGACAAATAAAAATATTCTCACTCTTATCCATAACAATCTCATCATGTAGACTGTGAGCTGTTGTTGGATAAGGAAACACATTGAACTTTAGATTTATATTCAGTGCATGAAAACCTAAGTTACATTTTGTTTTGTGCACTGTCATCACGCACTCATTTTTATCCGCAACAATCTGTCGCCGATTGAATGGAAACCTAGCTTCCGTTTCTCTCTGTATATTTCTTTCTGTTTCTTGCTGACTGCTACTGGGATCGGAGCAGCAATGTGCCCTGATTTAAAAGTTGTGCACTATACAGGGTTAATTGGGTGCCATTTGGGATGCTACCCTGTCATGCTAGCTAGATGCTACTGTTAGATCTCAGTGAATAGGGTGGTTCCAAGCGTTAATAATGTGGCAATTTTAATTTCATGCTTGTTGATTTTATTTATCTCGTTCTCTCTTTCTAAGCAACCTAATGACTGCTGGCTAATTAGAACAATCTATAATCACCTCTGCTGTGAAATGTTTAGCTTTATGTCCCCCATAATTCTCCTTGGCACCGCAGTCTCCCTGACCATATGGAAAGACTACTGCACAAAAGCCTCTCTCGCTCTGTATAGAAGGCTTTATCTCCCTTCAACTGATGGGATCTTTGTCTCAATGTAGTGTGATCTAGTGTTGGCTAAAAGCCTCTGGTAAATGGCATTAAGTAAGTAGCCTTGTCAGAATGAGCCAGAATAGTGCAGGAATCTCCTGTTTCTGTAGCGTGAGGCAGCTTGATGTACTTCCCCTGGACAGGTTCATAATCTGTCGCAGGGTCTTACCCCCAATCCATTTCCTTAATGCTGAGTGCCAAGCAGAGAGACATCAGGTCCCATTTGTACAGTTTTAGGTAGAACTCGCCTGGGGAATCAAACCCACAACCTTCCAATCTCAGGGCAGACAATCTGCCCTGACAGCCTCTTCCTAGTGACATCCTTTTTACTGACTGCCAGTAGGAACTTCAAGAGGTACTTTTCGCTATTGTGTTAGTTATTAGGTATTTCACCCATGTACAAAGAAATTAATGTTTGTTCTATGTCAAATCCCATTATTTTTCCAATGTTAGATCTTATTTCTCCCCAGTAAGTTTAGATTGCGGGGCAAGTCCAAAAGCTATGAGAGTGGTCCGCCCTCAATAGACCGCATTCTCTCCAACAAGGGTGTAGTGAGCCAGTCTGTTTTGATTTCAATTTAGGTGTTATGAAGAAACGTATAACATTCTTCCAACAGAATTCTCTCCATGACCTTGAGTTGGTGGAGCTTTGTAGAGTCTCTAATATGTTCAACCATGTTTCATCAGTTATTTCAATGTTAAGTTCCTCCTCCCATTTCTTTTTGATATAGTTTGTAGAATGTTTCTTTGAGGATTGAATACCCAAGTAGAGATTTGAAATAGTTTTTTTGTTACTCCCCAAGTTGTATGCATTAGTGAATACTTGGATTAATTTTGGAGGTACTCAAGGGTCAGTCACTTTTATCTCCCTTAAGAAATAGTGTCGAACTTGTAGGTATCTGTAAAAATCTTGTTTATCCAAGCCATGTTTTTTACTTATGTCCTGGAAGTTATCTAGGTTCCCATTCCTTATAATTGTACTGAATGATGTGATGTCTTTCTGTGTCCATTGTTTAAACCTGCTGTCCTGAGTTGCAGGGATGAAGCTGGGGTCGTATGCGGGCCAACTCAGCAGTTTGATCTCGCTGTCTAAATTATTTTGCTTAACTACCCTAAACCATGTCTTCAGAGAGATATTAATCCACTGATTTTGTCTATTGTATATTTCTTTTAACATGTCCTTATTTCCCTAAACTGACTGTATGGGTATCTCTGTCAAAGTAGTCTCCATGTCTTTCCATTTGGATTCGTATTCTGAATTGCACCAACACACCAGAGGTCTCAATTGGGCTGACACAATAATCTTTTAGGTTTGGTAAGGCCATACCCCCACAGTTTTTTGGTAACTGTAATGTTGGTCTCTTACTGTTCCAGATAAACCTTGATATCCGTTTATCCCATTCCCTAAACTGTTTAGGCAGGATTTCTATGAGCAGTGATTGGAACAAATACAGTAACCTTGGCAGGATGTTCATTTTGATTGTTTCAATTCTACTACTAAGATCTAAGGGAAGTGAATTCCACCTGTCTAGGTCATCATATATTTTCTTGTTAATGTGATCGTAATTCATGCAATAAAGTTTGGGTGTATCTTTTGGTAAATTTACTCCCAGATATTTAATGGATGAAGAGGTCCAGGTGAAGTTATACCTACTCTTCAGCTCTTCCTGTGGGGTATAATTATATACTAGGGCTTGGGTCTTGTGTACGTTAAGCACATACTCTGAATATGTTCCAAATGTTTGTAAAACATCCATCAATCTAGGTACACTTGAGCCTGGGTCTTTAAGGAATAACAGAACGTCATCAGCATACATGCATGTCTTATGTTCACAGCCTCTTATGGTTATTCCCTCTAAGGTTGGGTCCTGTCTTATTGCCTGTGCTAATGGTTCGAGGTACAAGGAGATGAGTGTGGATTATAGCCTTGTCTTGCCCCTCGCTCTAATTTTATCGTTCGTGTCAAATGTCCATTTATCTTTATTCTAGCGGTCGGACATGAATACATGAATACAGTGTTTTGATGCACTGTATCACTTCTTTGTTGAAACCAAATCTTTCCATAACTTGGAATAGGTAATCCCATCTCACTGAATCAAATGCTTGTTCTGCATCTAGGCTGATTAATATTGCACTTGTCTTATTCTGAGTAATGTGGTCCATGATTTGTAGTGTTCTCCTTATATTGTCCTGTGTCTGCCTATTTTGTATGAAACCAGTTTGATCTCCGTCAATCAATTCTGGGATTATGTTCTCCATTCTTTTGGCTATTATTGATGCATATAGTTTATAATCTGTGTTAAGAATTGCGATTGGTCTATATGAACTGCATTCTTTCTTATCTTTACCCTCTTTTGGGATTACAGATATGATGGCCTCTCTCCATGACGGTGGGAGACCCCCTCCCTCAGAGTCCAGTTAAAACAGGCCTTAAGTAGAGGTGCTAATTGTTCTCTGAAGGTCTTGAACCATTCTGAAGGGAAGCCATCAGTGCCTGGAGACTTGTTGACTTTTAGTTGAGATATTGCTTTATTAATTTCTTCGGTGGATATTTCTAAAGTTAGTCTATCATTTTGTTCTGTCCCAATTGAGGGGAGATCAAGTGAGTTCAAAAAGTGCTCTATTGTCTGTGCATCTGCCTTCTCTGGTTGCTTGTACAGATTTGTGTAATATGATTCCAATGCATTCTGTATTTTATCTAATTTGCATGTGATCTTTTTTGTTTTGGGGTCTTTTATTTTGAAAATGGTATTCTGTGCTTGTTGTTTCTGGAGTCTCCATGCTAGTAATTTGGTTGCCTTTGAGCCTGCTTCATAATATCGTTGTTTCAGGAACCTAAGCTTTTTCTCTACTTCTTCTCTATAAATCTGGTCAATTTCCTGTTTTAACTTTTGAATCTCTCGTAATACAAGAGGGTCTTTGTATTGACTATGAGATCGTTCTAAGTTTCTTAGTGTTACTGTAATTTCAGCAGTTTCTGTGCTTTAATCTTTTTCTTGAGAGATGATATGGCTATGATCTTCCCTCTAATAACCGCCTTAGCTGCATCCCACAATATAGCAAGAGATACTTTCCCATTTTCATTATTCCTACAATCCTTAAGCCTGTATCTATCTGCATTGTACATAAAAAAGTAGTCTAATCTAGAGAATTCAGTGTGGTGGGCTGAGTAAAAAGTATATCGGTCTTGTGGGTGTCACGGCATACATCGAGCAGTCCTAGATCCTGCAGTATCCTATTGATCTTTTTGGCAACTAGACTCATTTTCCTATTTTGGTTTGTGCTGTACAATTTTGAGTTTAGAATTGTGTTAAAGTCCCCTCCACAGATAAGAGTGCCAGTGGTTTCTGTGGCAATTAAATCAAACACCTTCCCGTAGAAGAACATGTCACTCCCTGGGGGCACGTATACATTAAATAATGTAACTTCCTGTAGAAGACCATGTCACTCCCTGGGGGCACGTATACATTAAATAATGTAACTTCCTGTAGAAGACCATGTCACTCCCTGGGGGTGCGTATACATTAAATAATGTAACTTCCTGTAGAAGACCATGTCACTCCCTGGGGGTGCGTATACATTAAATAATGTAACTTCCTGTAGAAGACCATGTCACTCCCTGGGGGTGCGTATACATTAAATAATGTAACTTCCTGTAGAAGACCATGTCACTCCCTGGGGGTGCGTATACATTAAATAATGTAACTTCCTGTAGAAGACCATGTCACTCCCTGGGGGTGCGTATACATTAAATAATGTAACTTCCCGTAGAAGACCATGTCACTCCCTGGGGGTGCGTATACATTAAATAAGGTAACTTCCTTGTTATCCAGTTTACATTTAACAAGTATAAATCTACCCTCCTTGTCTTTTATTTCTGATATACTCAAAATTAACTGAATTTGGGATCAAGATTGCAACTCCCCTTCTACCCATTTTGTAAGGAGAAAAAAAAGTGTTCCTATATCCCATTTTCTTGAGTTTCTCGTGTTCAGGTGTGGATAAGTGAGTTTCCTGACAGAATAGTATGTCAACTCTCTCCCGTTTCATCTTTGCTATTACCTTTCTACTCTTGATGGCACTCCCCAGTCTGTTTACATTGAGACTTATGACCTTATATTCCCCATGATGCATCGATATAAATAGAAAACCCTGTGCACCATATCTGCCTGCTTATCATGAACCTAAAAATGAACAAAAAATCAAGAACGATAATAAAGTAAACCAAAGTGGGAAAATACTTTGGTATTTGGACTCCCATGTCAGAGGACTGTCTCTTGCCTCTGGGGTTTGAGGAGATGAGCCTGTCCGCAGGATGGGCCCCTCACTCAGATATGAAAATGCGTGACGTAGTCACAAACAAGACCTGGTGGAATTAACACATCGGTTAATTACAAGTGAAAACTATATCGGTCATGCTTGCATATCATGAATCCTCCCCTTGATATGCCCTTCTGTCGCCCTGTTGTCAATGTGTCATTAATCCTTAGCTAATATATATGTTATTACCGTGACGCTACTTAGTGTGTTCGTAAAGAACACATGCTTTTGGCTGCTCACCCTTGTTCTGCATTGGGGGAAAATAGGGGATATATTTTACCTATTGCAATGTCAACCGTAACAACCCAAAGTCTTAACAGATCGCGGTAACAATTCATTCTGTTAAATCCGATTCAGTGTCTTACATCTTCCCGTTGGAAATGCCTCAGTCTCTCTCGGATGTGAACGTCCTCTCGCCGAGGTGGTTTCCCTCTTTCTCCATGACCCTGCTTGTCAACAGTGATCCATGGGAGAGCCTGCTCGAGTCTTTCCGCTGGTGATGTCTCCTTTCTCCTGGCGGTATACTCCACTGGGAAGCCCCAGACTTCAGGTCCTCAGCCGCCTCATCTGCATGCTCGTATGTAACCGGGCCATTTTCCAGAAATACCCGCATTTTTGCTGGGTATGGTGTTTGGAAGCGAATACCCTTCTCTTTAAGTGCTTTCTTAATGGGGGTGTATTCTTTCCTTCTTTTCAGTATCTCTCCCGCGTAGTCATGATCAAAGAACCTTGGCCTTGGAAGTTAACAGGCATTTTCCAGGTTGCATGTAAGACTTTCTCTTTGACTGAGAATTCTAGGCACCGTACTACTATGGATTTTGGTGGGGCGCCGCTGGGGGGTTTTGAGGCCAGAGCTCGGTGTGCTCTCTCGATTCCCAGGCAGCGTAGCCTAGTGGTTAGAGCGTTGGACTAGTAACCGAAAGGTTGCAAGTTCGAATCCCCGAGCTGACAAGGTACAAATCTGTTGTTCTGCCCCTGAACAGGCAGTTAACCCACTGTTCCTAGGCCGTCATTGAAAATAAGAATTTGTTCTTAACTGACTTGCCTAGTAAAATAAAGGTTTAATAAAAAATTAAAATTCAAGTATGCCCTTGAATAGACCCTACACGAAGTTGGGCATAGAGTCTTTTTCTGCACCCTCTACTACGTTATAAAGTCTAATGTTGTTTCGACGTGAGAAACCTTTGAGTTCTGTCACTTTTGCCTGTAGTGCGTGTTGGCTTTTCAGTGACTGTTCAAGTATTTCCTTGACTGCGGAGTTCCATCTGTCCGTTTCCCCAATGCGCTGTTCTGCGTCCCCCATTCTTGTAGATATGCTGTGAAGTTCTAATTTGTTTTCTTCCAGTTTCTGGTTCATGTCCTTTTTGAACTCATTTAGTTATTTTCTTACATCTTCTCGAAGTTCCTCTCGTAAGCCTGTGAGTGCCTCGTGCAATTCCTCCTTCATCACCTCACGAAATGAGGGTTCTTTTGCTGCTGCTATCTTATTTCAGGTTCATCGACGATTATATCTTCTGCTGTCTTGTTACGGGCTGTTGTTGTAGCTCCGCGACCTTTTCCTTTTTTCCCCTTTTCCATTATAATGCTCAGAGTAAATACTTGAATTTAAGGGGGGGGGGGATTCAAATAGAGGTATGTTTAGCACAAAATATCTTACAAGTAGGGCCTCTTACTGTCTCATGTCACAATTCAATTCAAATGGCTCTATTGGCATGGAAAACATATGTTTACATTGCCAAAGCAAGTGAAATAGTAAACCAAAGTGATTAAAAAAATTAAAATAAACAGTAAACATTACACACAACCATTCAAAAGGAATAGAGGCACTTCAAATATCATATGGCTATATGCAGTGTTGTAACAATGTACAAATGTGACCGACCACCTTGATTCATTCTTATGTAGCAAAAATGTGAAATTGTGTTTTTTTTCATTGGATAAAAGCAAAAACACTACAAAATGGCATATCATACACTGCATTTTGTAAGATTAAGACTAAAAGTGGTAAAAGTAGTATTCTACAATAAGGGAAAATTTCAGGTAAACAGAAAGTGTCCAGATAGAAGTTATTTATAAATATTAGATAACGCTCACAAAGACACACTGGTCTAAATTGATGGGTCATGTGAAGGAAATGCCCTAACCACCAGCCACATCTTGCTAAGTGGATGGGTCTCTACAGGAGGTGGAAACGGTACAGCCAAATGGTTACTTGCATAGTAGCAATATCAGAAATAGAGTCAATATAAATAAAATATACAGTATGTACAAGAACAATATCAGTGATAGACGAGGTAGTTGTATGCATACAATCAGGGGTAAAGTGGCTGAGCAGTGGGATAAAAACGAATAGTAGCAGCAACGTATGGCGTGTGTGTTAGTAGTCATGTGAATAGAGGCACTGCAGATAGTGCTGATGACTGGTCCGTCCAAATCACGCATGAACAAGGGAATCTATATTCAGAGAGCCTGTTTGACTTTGGTGAAGGGCATGTGATGGCCATAGCCTCTTTGTCGCAAAACTCCCCTTTCTCCTCAAAACAATAAGTTTGTCTAGCTCTGTCCAGTCCAGGTGATGCTTGTACAGGCAGACAATCTATGGGAGGAAGCTGCTACCTGGTACCGATAGAGTCCGAACGCTCCTTGGCGACAACATCAGGCTCCAGAACATCGAAGCTGTAAAACAGGAAATAACAAAAAAAGGTAGAAGCCATTACAACATCAATTCACCTACCATGTTTAGATAAGAAGAATAACCTCCTATAATGCAATGAAAATGATATTCACCCGACGTGCTGGTATTGCTTGATCTATGGCAGCGGCCTGAAGTACAGAGTCAGGTGTTGTTGCCAGCCATATTTTTCCACCAGTGCCTCTTTGCTTGACATCATGGGAAAATCAAAAGAAATCAGCCAAGACCTCCGAAAAAAAATTGTCCCCATGTGCAGTTGCAAACTGTAGTCTGGCTTTTTTTATGGCAGTTTTGGAGCAGTCGCTTCTTCCTTGCTGAGCGGCCTTACAGGTTATGTTGATATAGTACTCGTTTTACTGTGGATAAATATACTTTTGTATCAGTTTCCTCCAGCATCTTCACAAAGTCCTTTGCTGTTGTTCTGGGATTGATTTGCACTTTTCGCACCAAAGTACATTCATCTCTAGGAGACAGAACACGTCTACTTCCTGAGCGGTATGACGGCTGCGTGGTCCCATGGCGTTTATACTTGGGTACTATTTTTTGTACAGATGATCATGATCGTGGTACTTTCAGGCATTTGGATATTGCTCCCAAGGATGAACCAGACTTCTGGAGGTATACAATTTTTCTGAGGTCTTGGCTGATTTCTTTTGATTTTCCCATTTATGTCAAGCAAAGAGGCACTGAGTTTGAAGGTAAGCCTTGAAATACATCCACAGGTACACCTCCAATTGACTCAAATGATGTCAGAAGCTTCTAAAGCCATGACATCCTTTTCTGGAATTTTCCAAGCTGTTTAAAGGCACAGTCAACTTAGTGTATGTAAACTTCTGACCCACTGGAATTGTGATACAGTGAATTATAAGTTAAATAATCGGTCTGTAAACAATTGTTGGAAAAATTACTTGTGTCATGCACAAAGTAGATGTCCTAACCGACTTGCCAAAACTATAGTTTGTTAACAAGAAATTTGTGGAGTGGTTGAAAAACAAGTTTTAATGACTCCAACCTAAGTGTATGTACATTTCTGACATCAACTGTGTATATATATATATACATATATATATATATATACATACATATACATACATACATATATATATATATATATATATATATATATATATATATATACATACATACATACATACATACATACATACATACATATATATATATATATATATATATATATATATATATATATATATACATACATACATACATACATACATACATACATACATATATATATATATATATATATAAAAAAAATAATCTGAAATAATCTGTCTATAAAAAATTGTTGGAAAGATTACTTGCATCATGCACAAAGTCGATGTCCTAACCGACTTGCCAAAACAATAGTTTGTTAACAAGAAATGTTGTGGAGTGGTTGAAAAATTAGTTTTAATGACTCCAACCTAAGTGAATGTTAACTTCCGACTTCAATTGTAGGTGTCAGGGAGACTGGGGAATAGTGGGCAGCTGGTGATTTATAACATTGTGTTGGGGGGGAGAGAGGCAGATAAAGATCTCAACTGGTGATTTGGCTGGCTGGGGCCCATTTGCCACAAAAACACTATTTTCAGCGGTAGTTTAGAAATAACGTTAATTATGAAAAATATAACTTTCCACACATGAAGCTACTAGAGGGAACTTTTGGTCATTGACTACAGGGAAAGGTTTAATTGTTTATTATTGTGACTCTTAATGTGGTCATGGCTATCTAAATGTTTATAGTGGTGGATTGCCTGTGTGGCCCTCTTGTGGTCATAGTGCCCCCTAAAAGGTGTGTCATTTGTCTTGTCACAGTAGTCTTTGGGGTCTTACTGTAGTTTCACAATTACAGTAGTGGTTGTGGACCTAGCTTCAAAGTCACAGTAGTCTTTGTGGTCGTAGTTTCACCAATGGTTGTGGTCAGTGTTACCCGTGTCTCTCACCTCATTAGAGCCATCTGAGTCACTGTAGTCTGGGCTCACCTTGAACCCGTTTCCATGGTATCCTGCACTGTCACAACGATCACATCGCTCATTAAACACTTAAAAATAGAAGGGGAGTGAGGAGGAGGGGCAGGCGGACAGCGCGGAGTGAGAGGAGCTACGTTGAGACTAATATGATCTGTGTTTGTCTGTTGTCAGTGAATCATCCCGTTTTGGTTGTAGCTTGTTGGATCGGCAGTAAAACATGAGGGGAGTGGAAGAGACTGGGCTCATGTCTCTGTGTGTGCATGTGTGCGTGTGTGTGTCTTTACTGAGAACAGACGGCTGGCTACACATTCCAGAGGCATCCGTAAGCTCTATGTGCAGTGAGACGGAGAGAAAGTGAAAAAGAGAGAAGGACAAATGGAGAGGCAAGGGCAGTGAGTGTGTAAATGAGATACATAGGGCTGATAGAGAGATATTGAGAGAGACATAGTTTCTTCCCGTTTTACACCGTAATAATATTCCAGTGTTCATCTCATGAACAAAACCAAGATGATAACCAGAGAGTAGTGCACTTAACATCACCTAGAACCGCAAAGAAAATGCTTTCCTTTTCAGAATTCTCTCAAGGCCCTTGTTCCTTGTGTTTCCCCCATTGTTCCAACCAGTTTGTACCTCGCTCTCCCTGTGTCTGCACTCTTAAAGGATTCAGAGTGCCTATTTAGTGCACTACTTTTGACCATGGCCCATAGGGCTCTGTTATGCACTATATAGAGAGAATGAGGTGCCATTTGGGATGCAACCCCAGTGTAATCTTTTACCATGCGTCTAGCACGGTGGCCTTTTTGTAGCTCTCCAGATCTGCTGGTGTGTGTGTTTATCTCTCCCATCATTGTGCCTCTACAGCACTTTTCCTCCTCCAGTGATGCAACCCTGTGGAATCTTTGAGGGGTAGGAATGGGTTTGGGCTTGAATCTGTTTCCCTGTGCACTGTCATTCTCCCAACCTCATAACTAGCTACCAAGTTTTATTAAAGTGCTGTGGTTGCAGGTTCACCTGCATCTGAAGCCTATTCCTTTGGGGTGTTTCTAAAGGCCACCAAGTGCTAACAATCTAAATCATGCGTGTGGAATGCTTGATAGTGCATGTGATGTAAACAGAGAGGTCTACTTTCTCTGGGATCAGATTATTGACTGGTTTTCATCAAGCTGTCCACTCAAGAGGAAGCTTCTCACTGTAACCAGTGCCTGGTTCAGGTTATTAATAAACCTACTAGGGTGTTGACAAACACTACAGGAACAAGATCATCCACGTGTATTGATCACAGGACTTTGTTCTAAAGCTGCATTTGTGCAGTGATCACAGTATAGCTATAACCAGGAATGCCAAAGTTCCAAAAGCTGGGCCTAAAATGGTGGATGAAAGATCATACAAAAGAATTTGCTGTGACTCTTATGTGGACAATGTAAAACAAATATGTGATTAATAAGGAGCATCTAGACATTGCACTTGATGAATTTGTGAAATTGATTCGTCCAATTATTAATAAACATGCACCTGTTAAGAAACTGACTGTTAGAACTGTGAACTGTTTATGGATTGATGAGGAATTTTAAAACTGTTTGAAAGAGATGGTAAAAGGAATGGCTATTAAGTCTGAAATTATGTGACTAAACTCCACAAAAAGAAGAAGAAACTGTATTTTGAAGCCAAGATTAAGGATATAAAGAATTCATAATAAAACAAATAATGCAAGAAAATCATTGTACATTTTAATTTTGTAAAGATAGTGTAATAGAGGTGGAAAACGTATTGTTATTGTTCGATAATAACAAACCTCCTGACATTGACAACTTAGATGGAAAGCTACTGAGGATGGTAGCTGACTCTATTGCCCCTCCTAGCTGTCACAATTTATTTGATTTTTTTCTCTAAGTCTAGAGTAAGGTGTTTGTCCTTAGGCCTGGAGGAAAAACCAGTGGTTGTAGAAGTGCAACAGCTCAGTACCTCGGGAGGAAATATCAGTTGGCTTTTCATAGCCGACCATTCAGAGGTTGAGACAGCAAGTGCCGTTCACCTTCGCACCCCTGGGCCAGACTACATTCAATCATAGGACCTACTGAAGAGATGATTCTACAGTATTGACTTAAAGGTCTAGACCGAGTCTGCGTCTCTCACATGGATAGGCAGACCATTCCATAAAAATAGAAAAAGCCTGCCTCCAGCTGTTTGCTTAGAAATTCTAGGGACAATAAGGAGGCCTGCGTCTTGTGACCGTAGCATACATGTAGGTGTGTACGGCAGGACCAAATAGAAGAGATAGGTAGGAGCAAGCCCATGTAATGCTCTGTAGGTTAGCAGTAAAATGTTGAAATCAGCCCTTGTCTTAACAGGAAGCCAATGTAGAGAGGCTAGCACTGGAGTAATATGATCACATTTTTGGGTTCTAGTCAGGATTCTGGCAGTCATGTTTAGCACTAACTGAAGTGTATATAGTACTTTATCCGGGTAGCCTGGAGAGTAGAGCATTGCAGTAGTCTAATCTTAAAGTGACAAAAGCATGGATTAGCTTTTCTGCATCATTTTTGGACAAAAGTTCTGATTTTTGCAATGTTACTAAGATTGATATATTCGTCAAAAGAGAGATCAGGGTCCAGAGTAACGCTGAGATTCCTCACAGTTTTATTTGAGACTTAATTAATTAATTAAATGTATTCAGAACCAACAGTAGGCCTCTTTGTTTCTGCGGACCTAGAACTAGCCTCTCTGTTTTGTCCGAGTTTAAAAGTAAAACATTTTCCGCTGTCCACTTTCTTATGTCTGAAAAAAAGGCTTCCAGGATAGGTCATTTTGGGGCTTCACCGTGTTTATTCGAAATGTACAGCTGTGTTTTGTCCGCATAGCAGTGAAATAACATTCTGTTTCCGATTGACATCCACAAGAGGTGGAATATATAGTGAAAACAATAGTGGTCCTAAAACGGAACCTTGAGGAACACCGAAACTTACAATTGATTTGTCAGAGGACAAATCTTCCACAGAGACGAACTGATCTTTCCGACAGACAAGATCTTAACCAGGCAAGAACTTGTCTGTGTAGACCAATTAGGGTTTCTAATCTCTCCAAAAGAATGTGGTGATTGATGGTGTCAAAAGCACTAAGGTCTAGGAGTACAAGGACCGATGCAGAGCCTTGGTCTGACACCATTAAAAGGTAATTTACTACCTTCACGAATACAGTCTCAGTGCTATGATATTGTCTAAAACCAGACTGAAGCGTTCCGTATATATTATTTGTTTTCAGGGAAAATAAATTGTTGAAGTGTCTATTTCTCAAACTAGACACTCTAATGTACTTGTCCTCTTGCTCGGTTGTTCACAGGGGCCTCCCACTCCTCTTTCTATTCTTATTAGAGCCAGTTTGCACTGTTCTTTGAAGGGAGTAGGACACAGCGTTGTATGAGATCTTCAGTTTCTTGGCAATTTCTCACATGGAATAGCCTTAATTTCTCAGAACAAGAATAGCTAGTTTCAGAAGAAAGGTCTTTTGAGCCATTTTGGTATTTGAGCCTGGAATCAAACATACAAATAAATGCTGATGCTCAGATACTCAACTAGTCTAAAGGCCAGTTTTATTGCTTCTTTAATCAGAACAACAGTTTTCAGCTGTGCTAACATTGCAAAAGGGTTTTCTAATGATCAATTAGACTTTGTAAATGATAAACTTGGATTAGCTAACACAATGTGCCATTGGAACACAGGAGTGATGGTTGCTGATAATTGGCCTCTGTACACCTATGTAGATATTCCATAAAAAAAATCTGCAAATATATATATATATATGGATGTGTATATATATATACACAGTTGATGTCAGAAATGTACATACACTTAGGTTGGAGTCATTAATACTTGTTTTTCAACCACTCCACAAATTTCTTGTTAACAAACTATAGTTTTGGCAAGTCGGTTAGGACATCTACTTTGTGCATGACACAAGTAATTTTTCCAACAATTGTTTACAGACCGATTATTTAACTTATAATTCACTGTATCACAATTCCAGTGGGTCAGAAGTTTACATACACTAAGTTGACTGTGCTTTTAAACAGCTTGGAAAATTCCAGAACATTATGTCATGGCTTTAGAAGCTTCTGATAGGCTAATTGACTTAATTTGAGTCAATTGGAGGTGTACCTGTGAATGTATTTCAAGGCCTACCTTCAAACTCAGTGTCTCTGTGCTTAACATCATGGGAAAATCAAAGGAAATCAGCCAAATTGTAGACCTCCACAAGTCTGGTTCATCTTTGGGAGCAATTTCCAAACGCCTGAAAGGTACCATGTTCATCTGTACAAACAATAGTACGCAAGTATAAACACCATGGGACCACGCTGCCTTCGTACCGCTTGGGAAGGAGCGGTACTAGAGATGAACGTACTTTGGTGCCAAAAGTGCAAATCAATCCAGGAACAACAGCAAAGGACATTGTGAAGAAGATGCTGAAGGAAACAGGTACAAAAGTATCTATATCCACATTAACAAGAGTCCTATATCAACATAACAAGGAAGAAGCCAGTGCTTGAAAACCGCCATAAAAAAGCCACACCACGGTTTGCAACTGCACATGGGGACAAAGATCGTACTTTTGGAAGAAATGTCCTCTGGTCTGATGAAACAAAAATATAACTGTTTGGCCCTAAATGACGATGTTTATGTTTGGAGGAAAAAGGGTTAGGCTTGCAAGCCGAAGAGCAGCATAATGTTGTGGGTGTGCTTTGCTACAGGAGAGACTGGTGCACTTCACAAAATAGATGGCATCAAGAGGATGGAAAAGTATGTGGATATATTGAAGCAACATCTCAAGACATCAGTCAGGAAGTTAAAGCTTGGTCGCAAATGGGTATTCAAAATGGACTATGACCCCCAGCATACTTCCAAAGTTGGAAAACAAAGTCAAGGTATTGGAGTGGCCTTCACAAAGCCCTGACCTCAATGCTATAGAACATTTGTGGGGAGGCTTACAAACCTTTTACACCAGCTCTGTCATGAGGAATGGGCCAAAATTCACCCAACATATTGTGGGAAGCTTGTGGAAGGCTACCCAAAACGTTTGACCCAAATTTAATGGCAATTCTACCAAATACTAATTGAGTATGTACACTTCTGACCCACTGGGAATGTAATGAAAGAAATAAAAGCTGAAATAAATCATTCTCTCTACTATTATTCTGACATTTCACATTCTTAAAATGAAGTGGTGATCCTAACTGACCTTAGACAGGGAATGTTTACTAGGATTAAATATCAGGAATTGTGAAAAACTGAGTTTACATGTATTTGGCTAATGTGTATGCAAACTTCCAACATCAACTGTATATACACACACACACATACATACAGTACCATTCAAAGGTTTGGACACACCTACTCATTCAAGGGTTTTTCTTTATTTTTACTGTTTTCTAAATTGTAGAATAATAGTGAAGACAACAAAACTATGAAATAACACATGGAATCATGTAGTAACCAAAAAAGTATTAAACAATCAAAATATATTTGAGATTCTTCAAAGTAGCCACTCTTTAACTTGATGACAGCTTTGCACACTCTTGGCATTCTCTCAACCAGCTTCACCTGAAATGCTTTCCCAACTGTCTTGAAGGAGTTCCCACATATGCTGAGCACTTGTTAGCTGTTTTTGCTTCACTTTGCAGTCCAACTCATCCCAAACCATCGAATTGGGTTGAGGTCGAGTGATTGTGGAGGCCAGATCATCTGATGCAGCACTCCATCACACTGCTTCTTGGTAAAATAGACCTTACACAGCCTGGAGGTGTGTTTTGGGTCATTTTCCTGTTGAAAAATAAATTATAGTCTCACTAAGCGCAAACCAGATGGGATGGCATTTTACTGTAGAATGCTGTGAGAGCCATGCTGGTTAAATGTGCCTTGAATTCTAAATCAATCACGTCCAGTGTCATCAGCAAATCATTCCCCCACCATCACACCACCTCCTCCATGCTTTACGGTGGGAACCACACATGCGGAGATCATCCGTTCACCTACTCTGTGTTTCACAAAGACATGACGGTTGGAACCAAAAATCCCCAATTTGAACTCATCAGACCAAAGGACAGATTTCCACCTGTCTTATATCCATTGCTCATGTTTCTTGGCCCATGCAAATATTTTCTTCTTAATGGTATCCTTTAGACCCTTCTGGGCTCCCGAGTGGCCCAGCGCTCTAAGGCACTGCATCTCAGTGCTAGAGGCATCACTACAGACACCCTGGTTTGAATCCAGGCTGTATCACATCCGGCCGTGATTGGGAGTCCCATAGGGCGGAGCACAATTGGCCCGCGTCGTCTGGGTTTGGCCGGTGTAGGCCGTCATTGTAAATAAGAATTTGTTCTTAACTGACTTGCCTGGTTAAATAAAGGCCTGATTCATGCAGTTTCCTATGACCAGTTGATGTTGAGATGTGTCTGTTACTTGAACTCTGTGAAGCATTTATATGGATTGCAATTTCTGAGGCTGGTAATGCTAATGAACTTATCCTCTGCAACAGAGGTATCTCTGTGTCTTCCTTTCTTGTGGCGGTCCTCATGAGAGCCAGTTTCATCATAGCGCTTGATGGTTTTTGCGGCTACTTGAAGAAACATTCCGAATTGACTGATATTCATGTCTTTAAAGTAATAATAGACTGTCATTTACCTTTGTTTATCTGAGCTTGTCACAACACAACTGATTGGCTCAAATGCATTAAGAAGGAAAGACATTCCACAAATTATATTTTAACAAGACACACCTGTTAATTGAAATGCATTCCAGGTGACTACATCATGAAGCTGGTTGAGAGAATGCCAAGAGTGTGCAAAGATATCATCAAGGCAAAGGGTGGCTACTTTGAAAAATATCAAATATATTTTGATTTGTTTAACACTTTTTTGGTTACTACATGATTCCATATCTGTTATGTCATAGTTTTTATGTTTTCATTCTTATTCTACAATGTAGAAAATAGTTAAAATAAAGAAATACCCTTGAATGAGTAGGGATGTCCAAACTTTGGACTGGTACTGTGTATGTGTGCATATATATATATATATATATATATATTATTATTATTAATCTGTCCTCGCTTGTCTTTCAATCATCCATGTGGGTTTGTATCTTCCTGATATTCAATAAGGAGGGGACTTGCAGCACGTGAAGACCTAAGTTCTATTTTAACACTTGGCTACGCAGACGCACGTTCATGCAAGCGAGCTGTGTGCACACGACATGTTTGGTTTGGGTGTAATACCTGCTCTCACCTTAACAAATTTATTTTTTATTTTACCTTTATTTAACTAGGCAAGTCAGTTAAGAACAAATTCTTATTTTCAATGATGGCCAAAGAACAGTGGGTTAACTGCCTGTTCTGGGGCAGAACGACAGATTTGTACCTTGTCAGCTCGGGGATTTGAACTTGCAACCTTTACTAGTCCAACACTCTAACCACTAGGCTACCCTGTCAACAACAGTTGTTTGTGCGTGTTTGTGTGTGTGTGTTCACATATTCGTGTGTGTGTGTGTTTATGAAATAGAAATACAGTAGTGAATGAAAAGTCACTTCAGAACTGTCTTTCCTTAAAGATGCTTGGCTTTGCTTTGATAGGGTACTACAGTAAAAGTGGTCGGTTAAAGTTTGAACAATGTTTTCTATTTGGTACTGCTGGTGAGCCATTGCCCAATACATTGCTCATTGACTGGAGGAACTATTGTTTTTAGACTTTCATTTCAAAATATGTATCAGTGCCTTATTTAAAATCAATAGCGAAGCTGACACAACAGTTTATCTTTTCACTTTATTTTCTCCTTACAATTATCCATCTACTGTCCCCAGAGAGGCTGGGGGAGACAGTCAGTCAGATA
Organism: Oncorhynchus nerka; assembly: GCF_034236695.1. Taxonomy (NCBI): domain Eukaryota; kingdom Metazoa; phylum Chordata; class Actinopteri; order Salmoniformes; family Salmonidae; genus Oncorhynchus; species Oncorhynchus nerka. Next base: position 29,429,650 of record NC_088399.1, read on the forward strand.
TTGGGAGAGAGAATGATAAACTACAGAGAATGAGAGAGAAGTTATAGAGATAAAGAGACAAAAGCAAGAGTAACGGATGATGAAGTGAAACAGAGAGGCTGATGCTGGACATTCATCCTGTGTGTGGGCAGAGAAAGTGACAGCTGAGAGACAGATGGTAAGATGGGAATAGTATGTGTGTGTTCACACAAACACTTCGTTTTTTTGTCAGGGACCATGGACAAGAACATTTAGCTAGATAGTCCCTGGGCAAAAAATCATCAATGGCGCTGGAGAGGATGGTTGACATTTTACATGCTCCTAACCAACTGGTATTTTGTTCATTTTTTTGCGTTGTTTTTAACTTGTTTTTAAAACTTATTTTGCACATAATGTTTCTGCTATCGTCTCTTATGACCGAAAAATAACTTCTGTACATCAATAGCAATTACTCACCTCGAACTGGAAGAAACTTTTTCCTTTCACGAGTCCGACGAGAAGGATAAACTGCTTTTCCGGGAACATGCCCAAATCCCCGTAATTTGCGTGAGGAAAAGACAGAGAAAAAGGGGGCGGAGGTCGGGCTGCCTTCTGAGAATTTGTTAGCAAGCGAGTAAACTCCCACTGCCATCCATTCTATTGGCCAACGTGCAATCATTGGACAATTAAATCAATGACCTACGATCAAGATTATCCTACCAACGGGACATTAAAAACTGTAATATCTTATGTTTCACTGAGTCATGGCTGAACGACGACACGGATAATATAGAGCTGGCGGGATTTTCAATGCACCGGCAGAACAGAGAAGCTATGTCTGGATAGACGAGGGGTGGGGGTGTGTGTCTATTTGTAAGTAATGATGTCTAATATTAAAGAAGTCTCGAGGTATTGCTCGCCTGAGGTAGAGTACGTTATGATAAACTGTAGACCACACTATCTACCAAGAGAGTTCTCATCTATATAATTCGTATCAATTCACCACCACAGACCGATGCTGGCACTAAGACCGCAATCAACCAACTCTATAAGGCCATAAGCAAACAAGAAAATGCTTATCCAGAAGCGGCACTCCTAGTGGCCGGGGACTTTAATGCAGGCAAACTTAAATCCGTTTTACCAGCATGTCACATGTGCAACCAGAGGAAAAGATCTCTAGCCCACCTTTACTCTACACACAGAGATGTATACAAAGCTCTCCCCGCCCCCCATTTGGCAAATCTGACCATAATTATATCCTCCTGATTCCTGCTTACAAGCAAAAACGAAAGCAGAAAGTACCCGTGACTCGCTCAATACAGAAGTGGTCAGATGACGCGAATGCTACGCTACAGAACTGTTTTGCTAGCACAGACTGGAATATGTTCCCGGGATTCATCCAGTGGCATTGAGGAGTAAACCACCTCAGTCACCGGCTTCATCAATAAGTGCATCAATGACGTCATTCCCACAGTGACCATACGTATATATCCCAACCAGAAGTCATGGATTACAGGCAACATCCGCATCGAGCTAAAGGCTAGAGCTGCTGCTTTCAAGGAATGGGACACTAATCCGGACACTTATAAGAAATCCTGCTATGCCCTCAGACGAACCATCAAACAAGCAATGCGTCAGCTTTGGATTAAGATTTAATCGTACTACACTGGCTCTGACACTCGTCAGATGTTTTTTATTTTTTAATTTTTTATTTCACCTTTATTTAACCAGGTAGGCCAGTTGAGAACAAGTTTTCATTTACAACTGTGACCTGGCCAAGATAGAGCAAAGCAGTGTGACAAAAACAACAACACAGAGTTACACATGGGACAAACACATGTACAGTCAATAACACAATAGAAAAATCTGTATGCAGTGTGTGCAAATGAAGTAAGGAGGTAAGGCAATAAATAGTCCAATAGTGGCGAAGTAATTACAATTTAGCCATTTACACTGGAGTGATATACTGTATGTGCAGATGAGGATGTGCAAGTAGAAATACTGGTGTGCAAAATAGCAGAAAAACAAAAACAAAATATGGGGATGAGGTAGGTAGTTGGTTGGATGGGCTGTGTACAGCTGTAGCGATCGGTAAGCTGTTCTGACAGCTGACGCTTAAAGTTAATGAGGGAGATATGTCTCCGACTTCAATGATTTTTGCAATTCGTTCCAGTCATTGGCAGCAGATAACTGGAAGGAAAGTCGGTCAAAGGAGGTGTTGGCTTTGGGGATGACCAGTGAAATATACCTGCTTGGAGCGCGTGCTGACCATGGTGACCAGTGAGCTGAGATAAGGTGGAGCTTTACCTAGCAAAGACTTATAGATGACCTGGAGCCAGGGGGTTTTGCGATGAATTTGTAGTGAGGGCCAGCCAACGAGAGCATACAGGTCGCAGTGGTGGGTAGTATATGAGGCTTTGATGACAAAATGGATGGCTCTGTGATAGACTGCATCCAATTTGCTGAATAGAGTGTTGGAGGCAATTTTGTAAATGATATCGCCGAAGTTAAGGATCGGTAGGATTGTCAGTTTTACAAGGGTATGTTTGGCACCTTGAGTGAAAGAGGCTTTGTTTTGTTTGAAGAGGGGGTGACCGCAGCCGCTTTCCAATCTTTAAGAAGCTCAGACAATACGAAAGAGAGGTTGAACAGACTAGTAATAGGGGTTGCAACAATGGCAGGCGGATCATTTTAGGAAGAAAGGGTCCAGCTGATTTGTAGGGGTCCAGAGTTTTTACCTCTTTCAGAACATCAGCTATCTGTATTTGGGTGAAGGAGAAGTGGTGGGAGGGGGGGGGGGGCTTTGGCCAGTTGCTGCGGGGGGTGCAGAGCTGTTAGCCGGGGTTGGGGTAGCCAGGTGGAAAGCATGGACAGCTGTAGAGAAATGCTTATTGAAATTCTCAATTATTGTGGATATATCAGTGGTGACAGTGTTTCCTAGTATCAGTGCAATGGGCAGCTGTGAGAAGGTGCTCCTATTCTCCATGTACTTTAGTGTCCATAAACTTTTTGGAATTAGTGCTGCAGGATGCAAATTTGTTTTTCAAAAAGCTAGCCTTTGCTTTCCTAACTGACTGTGTGTATTGGTTCCTGACTTCCCTGAAAAGTTGCATATCGTGGAGACTATTCGAAGCTGGTGCAGTACGCTACAGGGTGTTTTTGTGCTGGTCAAGGGCTGTCAAGTCTGACGTGAACCAAGGGCTATATCTGTTCTTAGTTCCACATTTTTTGAATGGGGCATGCTTATTTAAGATGGTGAGGAAAGCACTTTTAAAGAATAAGAAGTCATCCTCTACTGACGGGATGAGGTCAATATCCTTCCAGGAAACCCGGGCCAGGTCGATTAGAAAGGCCTGCTCGCAGAAGTGTTTTAGGGAGCGTTTGACAGTGATGATGGGTGGTCGTTTGACCACGGACCCAGGCGATGATCGCTGAGATCCTGATTGAAGACAGCAGAGGTGTATTTAGAGGGAAAGTTGGTCAGGATGATATCTATGAGGGTGCCAATGTTTACGGATATGGGGTTGTACCTGGTAGGTTCCTTGATAATTTTTGTGAGCTTGAGGGCATCTAGGTTAGATTGTAGGATGGCCGGGGTGTTAAGCATATCCCAGTTTAGGTCACCTAGCAGTACGAAACTCTGACAATAGATGGGGCAAACAATTGACATATGGTGTGCAGGGCACAGCTGGGAGCTGAGGGGGTCTATAACAAGCGGCAACAGTGAGGGATTTTTTTCTGGAGAGGTGGATCTTTAAAAGTAGAAGCTCAAACTGTTTGGGTGTAGACCTGGATAGTATGACAGAACTCTGCAGGCTATCTCTATAGTAGATTGCAATTCCACCCCCTTTAGCATTTCTGTCTTGATGGAAAATGTTGTAATTGGTGGCTGGGCTTGAAAGATGTGGCTTGGCTTGAAAACTATTACAGACTACAAAGGGAAACTCAGACACTAGCTGCCCAGTGACGCGTGCCTACCAGATGAGCTAAATGCCTTTTATGCTCGCTTCGAGGCAAGCAACACTGAGGCATGCACTAGAGTGCCAGCTGTTCTGGACAACTGTTTGATAGCGATCTCGGTAGCCAATGTGAGCAAGACCTTTAAACAGTTATCATTCACAAAGCCGCGGGGCCAGACGAATTACCAGGACGTGTACTCAAAACATTCAAGGATACCAACAGGCAAGTGTCTTCAGCCTCTCCCTGACCAAGTCTATAATACCTACATGTTTCAAGCAGACCAACATAGTCCCTGTGTCCAAGGAGACGAAGGTAACCTGCCCAAATGATTATTGCCCCGTAGCACTTACGTCGGTAGCCATGAAGTGCTTTGAAAGGCTGGTCATGGCACACATCAACAGCATCCTCCCGGATACCCTAGATCCACTCCAATTCGCACACCTCCCCAACATCATTCACCAATGACGCAATCTCAACCGCACTCCACACTGCCCTTTCCCACCTGGACAAAAGAAACAACTATGTGAGGATCCTGTTCATTGACTACAGCTCAGTGTTCAACACCTTAGTTCCCACAAAGCTCATGACTAAGCTAAGGACCTTGGGACTAAACACCTCCCTCTGGATCATAGACTTCCTGATGGGCCGCCCCGAGGTGGTATGGGTAAGCAACAACACGTCTGCCACGCTGATCCTCAACACGGGGGCCCCTCAGGGGCGCGTGCTCAGTTCCCTCCTGTATTCCCTGTTTACCCACGACTGCGTGGCCAAAGATGACTCCAACACCATCATTAAGTTTCCTGACGACAAAACAGTGGAAGGCCTGATCACCACCAACAATGAGACAGCCTATAGGGTGGAGATCAGAGACCTGGCAGTGTGGTGTGGTCCCTGAGCATGACAAAGGAGCTGATCGTGGACTACAGGAAAAATTCTGGGCCGATCAGGCCCCCATTAACATTGAGTTTCAAGTTCCTTGGTGTCCACATCACCAATGAACTATCATGGTCCAAACACACCAAAACAGTCATTAAGAGGGCACTACAACACCTTTTCCCTCCGCAAATTCTGCAGCTGCACCATCGAGAGCATCCTGATCGGTTTCATCACCCACTGGTATGGAAATTGCTCGGCATCTTACCGTAAGCTGCTACAGAGGATAGCGTGTATGGCCCAGTACATCACTGAGGCCAAGCCTCCTGCCATCCAGGACCTATATAATAGGCGTTGTCAGAGGAAATCCTAAAAATTGTCAGAGACTCCAGTCACCCAAGTCATAGACTGTTCTCTCTGCTACCTCACTGCAAGCTGTACCGGAAACTCCATTTCTAGGACCATAAGGCTCCTTAACAGCTTCTACCTCAAAGCCATAAGACTGCTGAACAATTAATTAAATAGCCACCGGACTATTTACCTTGACCCCCCCCCCCCCCCCCTACATTTGTTTTGTACACTGCTGCTGCTCGCTGTTTATTATCTATGCATAGTCACTTCATCCCCACGTGCTTCAAGATGGCCACCATTGTTCCAGTACCCAAGAAGGCAAAGGTAACTGAACTAAATGACTACTGCACATCATGAAGTCATCATGAAGTGCTTTGAGAGACAAGTCAAGGATCATATCACCTCCACCTTATCGGCCACCCTAGACCCACTTCAGTTTGCATGCCGCGCCAACAGGTCCACAGACGATACAATCGCCATCTCTCTGCACACTGCCCTATCCCATCTGGACAAGAGGAATACCTATGTAAGAATGCTGTTCATTGACTACAGCTCAGCATTCAACACCATAGTACCCGCCAAGCTCATCATCAAGCTGGAGGCCCTGAGTCTCAACTCCGCCCTGTGCAATTGGGTCCTGGACTTTCTGATGGGCCACCCCCAGGTGGTGAAGGTAGGAAACAACATCTCCACTTCGCTGATCCTCAATACTGGGGGCCCACAAGGGTACATGCTCAGCCCCCTCCTGTACTCCCTGTTCACCCACAACTGCGTGGCCGTGCATGCCTCCAACTCAATCATCAAGTTTGCAGACGAGACAACAGTCGTGGGCTTGATTACCAACAACGACGAGACAGCCTACAGGGAGGAGGTGAGGGCACCCGGAGTGGGGTGTCAGGAAAACGACCTCTTACTCCACGTCAACAAAACAAAGGAGATGATTGTGGACTTCAGGAAACAGCAGAAGAGGTACCCCACTATCCACATCGAAAGGACAGCAGTGGAGTCTTTAAAAATGTCTCTGTGTACACATCACAGACAGACTGAAATGGTCCACCCACACAGACAGGGTGGTGAAGAAGGTGCAACACCGCCTGTTCAACCTCAGGAGGCTGAAGAAAATTGACTTGTCACCCAAACACCTGACACACTTTTACAGATGCGAGAGCATCAATCGAGAGCATCCTGTCGGGCTGTATCACAGCCTGGTACGGCAACTGCACCTCCCTCAACTGCAAGGCTCTCCAGAAGATGGTGTGGTCTGCACCGCATCACTGGGGGCAAACTACCTGCCCTCCATGACACCTACAGCACCCAATGTCACAGGAAGGCCAAAAAGATCAAGGACAACAACCACCCAAGCCACTGCCTGTCACACCGAGGTCAGTACAGGTGCATCAAAGCTGGGACCGAGAGTCTGAAAAACAGCTTCTATCTCAAGGCCATCAGACTGCTAAACAGCAATCACTAACTCAGAGAGGCTGCTGCTTGCATTGAGACCCAATCACTGCAGAGAGGCTGCTTTAATAAATGGATCACTAGTCACTTTAAACAATGCCACTTTAAATAATGCCACTTTAATAATGTTTGCATATCTTACATTACTCATATGCATATACTGTATTTTATGCCATCTATTGCACCTTGCCTATGCCGCTCGGCCATCGCTCATCCATATGTACATATTCTCATTCACGCCTTCAGATTTGTGTGTATTAGGTAGTTGTTGGGGAATTATTCAATTACTTGTTAGATATTACTGTAACTAGAAGCACAAGCATTTCGCTACACTCGCATTAACATCTGCTAACCACGTGTGTGAGCAATAAAATTTGATTTGATTTTGATTTGAAACGTCTAGGGGCAACACCGGCTCATCCATGAAATGGTAGGCCACACAAGCTCACAAAACAGGACCACTGAGTGCTGAAGAGGTCGGCATGTAAAAATTGTCTGTCCATTGCAACACTCACTACCGATTTCTAAACAGCCCCTGGAAGCAACGTCAGCACAAGAACTGTTAGTCGGGAGCGTCATGAAATGGGTTTCCATGGCCAAGCAGCCGCACACGAGCCTAAGATCACCATGCGCAATGCCAAGCATCGGCTGGAATGGTGTAAAGCTCGGCGTCATTGGACTCTGGAGCAGTGTATACTCGTTCTCAGGTGTGAGCCTCTTAGTTTCAGTGACGGGAAAGCGAGGTCCATACAGAAATGGTTAGTCGAGATCAGTGTGGAAGAACTTGACTGGCCTGCACACAGAGCCCTGACCTCAACCCCATCGAACACCTTTGGAATTAATTGGAACGCCAACTGCGAGCAAGGCCTAATCTCCCAACATCAGTGCCCAAGCTCACTAATGCTCTTGTGGCTGAATGGTATCAAGTCCCTGCAGAAATGTTACGACATCTAGTGGAAAGCCTTTCCAGAATAGTTATAGGGGCTGTTATGGCAGCAAAAGAGTGACCGAGTCCATATTAATGCCCAGGGTTTTGGAATGAGGTAGTCGCCGAGCAGGGGTCCACATACTTTTGGCCATGTAGTGTATTCACTATAGGTCTCACATCTTTATCTGTTACTGCATCTGTTACTGCACTATTGATCGTTAGCATACATGAATGTGTTCTGATTAGGTGACGAACCAGGTCCCTATGGGTTAATGACTGAGCTGTTAATTACCCTTGTTAAGCCAGTATCTTCCCCCTGCCACCTTCCCTTAATTGCCCAGTACAAGCCATTGGTCAAGAGGTCTTAGTGTAGGTCTTATCTAAACAATGGAATCCTCACCCTATGGCCAACTCTGGAGACTAAGATTGATCCAGGAAGTTTTAGGAGGGTAGAGAGGGCACCAGGCTACCCACTGCATTATTAATATTCTCTGCAACAATCACAATCTGAGGCCTTGTCCCGAATGGCACACTGTCTTCCCAATATAGTGTTCGACATTAGGGACCACTTTTTATATTGTGAATTGGGTGTCATTTGGGATGCACACCGAAAAAATTATGATGCAGTTTTTTCATGGAGAGCTCATGGGTAGTTCAAATGACAGGTTATTGCAGATACAGTACACTTCCGATCTGCATTAACCTTTCTTTTTTATGTTTATTTTTGCCGTGTCTCTATGCACACACACACATTAGCACACACACTTTCCTTTTCTCATGTTTTTGTTCCACTTTACTTTTTAAAAATACATGTTTTATAGTATTACTGATATTGATAACTGCATTGTTGGGAAAGAGTAAGCAAGAAAGGCAGTTCACTGTACTTGTGCACGTGACAATAAAAACGTGAATATAAATCAACATGGAATAAGAGAAGTGTGTAACATTACAGCAGACCTAGCTGGATTAGAGTCCAATAATCCACTGGAGCATATCGTACCAATACATACAGTGGGGAGAACAAGTATTTGATACACTGCCAATTTTGCAAGTTTTTCTACTTACAAAGCATGTAGAGGTCTGTAATTTTTTATTATACGTACACTTCAACCGTGAGAGACGGAATCTAAAACAAAAATCCAGAAAATCACATTGTATGATTTTTATTGCATTTTATTGCATGAGTATTGCATACGTATTTGATCACCTACCAACCAGTAAGAATTCCAGCTCTCACAGACCTGTTAGTTTTTCTTTAAGAAGCCCTCCTGTTTTCCACTCATTACCTGTATTAACTGCACCTGTTTGAACTTGTTACCTGTATAAAAGATACCTGTCCACACACTCAATCAAAAAAATTACAGACCTCTACATGCTTTGTAAGTAGGAAAACCTGCAAAATTGGCAGTGTATCAAATACTTGTTCTCCCCACTAACTATGAGTACAGAAAAAAAGGTGTGACTGTCCCCATAGGAGAACCCTTTAAATAACTATTTTTGGTTGCAGGTAGAACCAGAGTTCTACATAGAACCCAAAATAATTCTACCTGCAACCAAAAATCTTTGTTCTATGGGGACAGCCAAGGAACCCGTTTGGAACCCTTTTTTCTCAGTGTACTGGGAAACTAGTCAGGCAGACAGGCTGATACAGTGCCTTGCAGAAATATTCATCCCCCTTGGCGTTTTTCCTATTTTGTTGCATTACAACCTGTAATTTAAATGGATTTTTATTTGGATTTCATGTAATGGAAATACACAAAATAGTCCAAATGACTTGTTTCAAACTAAAAAATTAAAAACTGTAAAGTGATGCGTGCATATGTATTAACACCCTTTGATATGAAGCCCCTAAATAAGATCTGGTGCAACCGATTTCCTTCAGAAGTCACATAATTAGTTAGATTGCTGTGGGGATGTTTTTCATCGGCAGGGACTGGGAAACTAGTCAGAATTGAAGGAATTATGGATGGAGCTAAATACAGGGAAATTCTTGAGGGAAACCTGTTTTGGTCTTCCAGAGATTTGAGACTGGGACGGAGGTTCACCTTCCAGCAGGACAATGACCCTAAGCATACTGCTAAAGCTTCACTCGAATGGTTTAAGGGGAAACATTTAAATGTCTTGGAATGGCCCAGACCTCAGACCAATTGAGAATCTGTGGTATGCTTAAAGATTGCTGTACACCAGCGGAACCCATCCAACTTGAAGGAGCTGGAGCAGTTTTGCCTTGAAGAATGGGCAAAAATCCCAGTGGCTAGATGTGCCATGCTGATAGAGACATACCCCAAGAGACTTGCAGCTGTAATTGCTTCAAAAGGTGGCTCTACAAAGTATTGACTTGGGGGGGGGTGAATAGTTATGCACGATCAAGTTTTCTGTTTTTTTGTCTTATTTCTTGTTTGTTTCACAAGAAAAAATATTTTGCATCTTAAAAATGGTAGGCATGTTGTGTAAAGATCAATTTTATTTCCAGGTTGTGAGTCAATAAAATAGAAAAATATGCCACAGGTGGTGAATACTTTCGCAAGCCAGTGTAGACAGGCAGGCAGACAGCTCCAGACCAATATATAGGCCAGACCTCAGCCTGTGTCTCTCCCAGCAGGGGATTGGCTTGTCAGGCTAGTTTGGCTTTCCACAATTTTTTCCAATTGGCTGTTTAGAAACAGTAGTTTGGTGTTGTATTACACGGTTGTTATACAGTGATAGAAGCCCCAAGGTCTCTCTGTTCTGCACATGGTACCTGGTGGATCTGATTTGGTGGTTGGTTGACTGACTGTGTGGGAGTGTGTTTACCGGTAAGAAGACATTTATTTTAGTGTTAAGTAGCGTATATTGATGTTTTTGTGTACAAGCAAGTACAGCAAACATGTCAGATATAGATGTTATGCAGATGTTGTACATTGACCAACTGCAAACATTAAGAGGATACGTAATACTCATACACCTTTTTCTTTGTCTTTCTTTCCCACTCTGTCTGTGTGTGTGTGTGTGTGTGTGTGTGTGTGTGTGTGATTGTGCGTGCGTGTGTGCGTGCGTGCGTGCAGGCTAACGATGCCTCGGGGAACACCTGGAACTGGCTCTACTTCATCCCCCTGATCATCATCGGATCCTTCTTCATGCTCAACTTGGTCCTGGGTGTCTTATCAGGGTAAGTCTGACCAAACATATACACACACACACACACACACACACACACACACACACACACACACACACACACACACACACACACACACACACACACACACAGACGTACGGAGCCCTGTCTCCCACTGTTAAGGTATGGTGTGGAAGAGGTCAGCTCACAGATGAAAGGGTTGCAAAGTTCTTTAAATATGCTTACACGCACACACCTATGCATGCACTCACACATGCACACACACCAACTCTTTCCTTAGGCCCAGATAAGGTTCTGCTTCCCCATAGGAACCCAGTTCTTTCTAGACAAATGACAATGTATATGGAATGAGCCCTGTTGAGACGGACCCAGTGTGTGTAGAGGAGTGTTTCTCACTGTCAGAGACAATGAGACCGACACCACTGAGTTCAAAGAGAAGAGCAAGGGACACGCTTAAGATTAAAGACCTGGCCATTTTAAAACACAGGAGAGAGAGCGAGAGAGTGAGAAGAGAGAGAGAGGGAGAAGAGAGAGAGAGGGGGTTAAAGAGAGCAAGTCGGGGGAGGGAGGGAGAGAAGGAGAGTGAGAAGAGAGAGAGAGGGAGATAAAGAGAGCAAGTCGGGGGAGGGAGGGAGAGAAGGAGAGTGAGAAGAGAGAGAGAGGGAGATAAAGAGAGCAAGTCGGGGGAGGGAGGGAGAGAAGGAGAGTGAGAAGAGAGAGAGGGGGTTAAAGAGAGCAAGTCGGGGGAGGGAGGGAGAGAAGGAGAGTGAGAAGAGAGAGAGGGGGGTTAAAGAGAGCAAGTCGGGGGAGGGAGGGAGAGAAGGAGAGTGAGAAGAGAGGGAGATAAAGAGAGCAAGTCTGGGGAGGGAGGGAGAGAAGGAGAGTGAGAAGAGAGAGAGGGGGTTAAAGAGAGCAAGTCGGGGGAGGGAGGGAGAGAAGGAGAGTGAGAAGAGAGAGAGGGGGTTAAAGAGAGCAAGTCGGGGGAGGGAGGGAGAGAAGGAGAGTGAGAAGAGAGAGAGAGGGGGTTAAAGAGAGCAAGTCGGGGAGGGAGGGAGAGAAGGAGAGTGAGAAGAGAGAGGGGGGGTTAAAGAGAGCAAGTCGGGGGAGGGAGGGAGAGAAGGAGAGTGAGAGAGAGAGAGGGGGTTAAAGAGAGCAAGTCGGGGGAGGGAGGGAGAGAAGGAGAGTGAGAAGAGAGAGAGAGGGGGTTAAAGAGAGCAAGTCGGGGGAGGGAGGGAGAGAAGGAGAGTGAGAAGAGAGAGAGAGGGGGTTAAAGAGAGCAAGTCGGGGGGAGGGAGGGAGAGAAGGAGAGTGAGAAGAGAGAGAGAGGGGGTTAAAGAGAGCAAGTCGGGGAGGGAGGGAGAGAAGAAGGAGAGTGAGAAGAGAGAGAGAGGGAGATAAAGAGAGCAAGTCGGGGGAGGGAGGGAGAGAAGGAGAGTGAGAAGAGAGAGAGAGGGAGATAAAGAGAGCAAGTCGGGGAGGGAGGGAGAGAAGGAGAGTGAGAAGAGAGAGAGGGGGTTAAAGAGAGCAAGTCGGGGGAGGGAGGGAGAGAAGGAGAGTGAGAAGAGAGAGAGGGAGATAAAGAGAGCAAGTCGGGGGAGGGAGGGAGAGAAGGAGAGTGAGAAGAGAGAGAGAGGGGTTAAAGAGAGCAAGTCGGGGGAGGGAGGGAGAGAAGGAGAGTGAGAAGAGAGAGAGGGGGGGTTAAAGAGAGCAAGTCGGGGGAGGGAGGGAGAGAAGGAGAGTGGGAGATGACTAATTTTAGCTCTTTTCAGTGTCATTTCAGTTGAGATGCATTTCCTGTCAGTTGGAGGAATTCAAAATGAATGCGGTATCATCAGTATAATTTTATGTTACCCAAAAGTGACACCGTCTTCTCAGTGCCATCTCTTTGTTAGCTAAACCACTGGAGTGATGGCTGAGTTTCTATTGTGGTAAGCTGTGGAATGTGAGAAGGGAGGCTCTACAAGATGGCCATGGATCTTGAGGCTAAAGGCGTCCGCATACTTTGGTTCGGCTGGTGTCCAGCTCGCATACTCCCTTAAAACACCTTCGCTTGAAAAACAAGAAAAAGCAGCAATAGTACTGTTTGTCCATCTTGAGACGTTGTAACCAAAAATACTGAGAATAAATGAGATCTTAGTTGCACAATTTTACATCTAACTAAGCTGTTTGGTGCAGTATTTCTCAAGTGAAAAAAGTACCATGAAAACAATTTGTCTGTCGCTGAATGACAACAAACACTTAGCTGAAGAATCCCTACTGTTGACCAATGACGACGAAGGGGTGTAGATTTTGGCTCCGAATTTCGGCTTGCCTCGAGAATTTGGGGATTTGTACGAACAGACGAAAACCCCCCCGAAGACCAAAACGAACAAAAGCGTCACAAAATGACATCATAATATATGCACAAACTGTTCCAAATTGTTTCAGATGGGAAGCATGCCTTTGGGTTCAGGAAGGACAGAAGATATGGAGGACGCACGCACACACAATGCACACACACACACACACACACACACACAAAACAGAGGAGAGCTAGCCATTCACTGAGTAGGAGATTAGGCTTCCCAGAAAATGTAAACATAGCACCTGACCAGAAACATGTAGCCATACTACGTTACTCTTAACAGGATGTCTCCTTGTAGGGCTGATCGGAGACATTGTATGCCTGTGTGTTTGTGCGTGGGTGAATAATGCATCCCATATTAAAAGAGACTAAAGAGAGAGAAACAGGGAAGAAGACATTCATCCATGTCTGTTTCTCTCTGAGTTTGGCCCTTCAAAGAGCACTTTCATGATCCATTCCTCCCAGAGAGGAGAGGAAGAGTGGAACACACACAGAGGCTGAAATGCCATAGAAATGTGTGTGTCCATATGTGTGTGTGTGTGTTTCACAGGGAGTTTGCCAAAGAAAGAGAGCGTGTGGAGAAGAGGCAGGACTTTCTAAAGCTGCGCAGACAGCAGCAGATAGAGAGAGAGCTGACAGGATACCTGGAGTGGATATGCAAGGCAGGTCAGGCTCACCTCCACTTTTTCTAATCCGTGTGTGTGTTTTCCACATTTTGTTACATTACAGCCTTATTCTATAATGGATTAAAACATTTCCTTCATCAATCTACATACAATACCCCATAATGACAAAGCGAAAACAGGTTTTTAGTGTATATTGAGTGACATTTCAGATGTATGTATGGGGACAGAGAAAGAGTTAGTCATTTAAAAATAATGTAACTCGTTAGATGATTTGTGAAGCCAAATTTTACTCCTGAACTAATTTAGTCTTGACTAAACTAAGGGGCTGAATACTTATGCTTTTTTTTAGTTATACACTTCTTTATGATTATAAAAAATATAAAAAGCCCCCTTTTTCTCCCCAATTTCGATCTTGTCTCATCGCTGTAACTCCCCAATGGGAGGCGAAGGTCAAGTCATGCTCCAAACCCGCCAAACTTCGCTTCTTAATACCCGCCTGTTTAACCCGGAAGCCAGCTACACCAATGTTTCGGAGGAAACAACATTCAACTGCCGACCGAGGTCAGCCTACAGGCACCCGGCCCGCTACGAGTAGTCGCTAGAGCGCGATGAGCCAAGTAACGACCCCCCTGGTCAAACCCTCCCCTAACCTGGATGACGCTGGGACGATTGTGCACAACCCTATGGGACTACCGTTTTAATCCCACTTTGTAACACAATAAAATGTGAAGGAATCCAAGGGGTCTGAATACTTTTGCAAGGCATGTGTGCATTGTTACTTTAAATGATGGTGATGTGTATGCACTGTACATGGGTATGTAGAGTCTTAGAAAAAAGGGCCCTACCTAGAACCTAAAAGGCTTATTTGACTGTCGCCATAGTAAAACCCTTTGAAGAACCATTTTTGGTTCCAGGTAAAACCCTGTTGTTCCAGGTAGAACTATTTTTCGGTTCCATGTAGAACCTCTTCCAAAGAAAAACCCAGAAGGGTTCTCTCACGGGGACAGCAGAAAAACCCTTTTGGAACCCTTTTTTTTCTAAGAGTGTACAGTTTGTGTGTGTGTGTGTGTGTGTGTGTGTGTGTGTGTGTGTGTGTGTGTGTGTGTGTGTGTGTGTGTGTGTGTGAGAATGTGTGTGAGCATGTGAGTATGTGTGTGTGTGAGCATGTGAGTATGTGTGTGTGTGTGACATGGTATATAACCCTGTCCTCTCCTGTTCCAGAGGAGGTGCTGCTGGAGGAGGAGGATGAGAACGCGGAGGAAAAGTCCCCTCTGGACGGTGCGTGGTACAAGAGGAAACATAACCTCCCAGGTGAAAAGAGGGCTAGAGGTCCACGCTGTGGCCTTTACCATGGTAACCTACTGGACTACCATGGTACCTTATGGTAAAACAGGCACAGTTAGATACTATTCACCATTCTCATGAATTAGCCTCGCCCATTTTCAGATTCAGACTATTTTGCACCATGTCATTCTGTGGTATATAAATCGCTCAATTCGATTCATGCCATATTCAGGGTTCCATGAATGTGGTCTGGTTCTCTTTCACCTGGGTTATATGGATTAATACACTATTACAATGTGATAGAGTATCAATGAGCGATTACTAAGATCCAGGGAGACTGCTGTAATGAGATGCTGGTCTCATTCTCTCTCTCTATTCAGTCTTTCTCGCCCTCTATTTCTATCCTTTATTTCTTAAACTTTCCATCTATGTATTCCCCTTCACTCCACTCTTCTTGCCCTCTCTTCTTTTTTCATCTTCTCTGTTGTGGGCAGTTCTCTTCTTGTTCTCTATCACTACCCCTTCTCTCTCACTCCCCCTCTCTCTCTCTTCACCTCTCTCTCTTCTCTCCTTCCCTCTTCTTTCTCCCTTTCCCCTTCTCTCTCACTCCCCCTCCTCTCTCTTCTCATTCTCTGTCATCTTCTCTCCTTCCCTCTTCTTTCTCCCTCTCCCCTTCTCTCTCACTCCCCCTCCTCTCTCTTCTCTTTCTCTGTCATCTTCTCTCCTTCCCTCTTCTTTCTCCCACTCCCCTTCTCTCTCACTCCCCTCCTCTCTCTTCACCTCTCTCTTCTCTCCTTCCCTCTTCTTTCTCCCTTTCCCCTTCTCTCTCACTCCCCCTCCTCTCTCTTCTCTTTCTCTGTCCTCTTCTCTCCTTCCCTCTTCTTTCTCCCTTTCCCCTTCTCTCTCACTCCCCCTCCTCTCTCTTCTCTTTCTCTGTCCTCTTCTCTCCTTCCCTATTCTTTCTCCCTCTCCCCTTCTCTCTCCGTCCCCCTCCTCTCTCTTCTCTTTCTCTGTCCTCTTCTCTCCTTCCCTATTCTTTCTCCCTCTCCCTTCTCTCTCCGTCCCCCTCCTCTCTCCTCTTTCTCTGTCCTCTTCTCTCCTTCCCTCTTCTTTCTCCCTCTCCCTTCTCTCTCACTCCCCCTCCTCTCTCTTCTCTTTCTCTGTCCTCTTCTCTTCTTTCTCCCTTTCCCCTTCTCTCTCACTCCCCCTCCTCTCTCTTCTCTTTCTCTGTCCTCTTCTCTCCTTCCCTATTCTTTCTCCCTCTCCCCTTCTCTCTCCGTCCCCCTCCTCTCTCTTCTCTTTCTCTGTCCTCTTCTCTCCTTCCCTATTCTTTCTCCCTCTCCCCTTCTCTCTCCGTCCCCCTCCTCTCTCTTCTCTTTCTCTGTCCTCTTCTCTCCTTCCCTCTTCTTTCTCCCTCTCCCCTTCTCTCTCACTCCCCTCCTCTCTCTTCTCTTTCTCTTTCCTCTTCTCTCCGACTTGGACGGTTCTTCCTGCTCCTTCTGGAGTCCAGTCATGTCCCAGCTGTTACTCCCCCCAGCCCCCTGCAGCAGCATGTTGTGTTATGTCCATACTCTCAGCCAATTAGGTCTGGTGTGGGAGCCAGGGTTAATTAGGGGGATTTAGAGAGATGACTTAATTGGATTAGGGCTGTACGATACATACGCGCACACACAAACACACAAGCACAAATCTACACACACACTCACACACATTTCTCAGGTTAGATGACAGAACTGATGGCTGGTCTACGTATTTTGTCTACATCTTCCTTTGTTTAATAACTTAATTACATGATGCAGATTATTATGCCACTGAATAATATTGTTAAAGTTGAAAATGTCGACGTGGCCAAGGGATATTGAATGGCAGGTTCAAGTTCTATTGACACATGCACAAGTACAGTCAAATGCTCAACTTGCAAGATCTATACAACAGGCAGTAATCAATGTCAAAATAGTATAATTCATAAAATAACACATTTATATAATAAAGAAAACATGAGAAATAAGAAACGTTTAAATGTTTTTACAATGTGCAGGAATACTGGAGTATATGAAGTAGATATGTAATGTTTCCACCTCGCCCATCTGAGTGCAAGCGAGCTAATATAAGACAGGTAAATTGCCGAACCTGACGTTAGGGCTGGAAAATGCCAGTGTACCTGTTTTTACATGACAAAATAATGTGCGTTTGACACTAGCACCGCCTTAACGCCAGCCGGAAGGGTTTTGTATACTAGTAATATACTAGTGGTAATATATACAGTACCAGTCAAAAGTTTGGACACATACTCATTCAAGGGTTTGAAGACATCAAAACTATGAAAGAACAGATATGGAAACATGTCATGTTAAACAAATCAAAAAAGTGTTAAATAAATGTAAATATATATTTATTTTAGGTTCTTCAAAGTAGCCACCCTTTGCCTTTGACAGCTTTGTACACTCTTGGTATTCTCTCAACCAGCTTCATGTGGAATGCTTTTCCAACAGTCATGAAGGAGTTCCCACTTATGCTGAGCACTTGTTGGCCACTTTTCCTTCACTCTGCAGTCCAACTCATCCCAAGCCATCTCAATTGGGTTGAGGTCAGGTGATTATGGAGACCAGGTCATCTGATGCAGCACTCCATTACTCTCCTTCTTGGTCAAATAGCCCTTACACAGCCTGAAGGTGTGTTTTGTGTCATTGTCCCTCTACAAACTTCACTGGACATTATGCAAACTGGAAAGCACATATCCTTGCGAAAATAATTTACACATATACGGTGACTGAGTTCATAAGGAAGTGTGTAAGAAATGTAGTACCCACTGTGTCTATTAAAACCTACCCTAACCAGAAACTGTGGATAGATGGTAGCATTCGTGCGAAACTGAAACGAACCATCGCATTTAACGATGGCAAGGCGACTGGTAATATGGCAGAATATAAACAGTGTAGTTATTCACCCCGCAAGGCAATCAAACAAGATAAAGATCAGTATAGAGAGAAAGTGGAGTCTCAATTCAACGGCTCAGACACGAGACGTATGTGGCAGGGACTACAGACAAAAACGGACTACAAAAGGAAAACCAGCCAAGTCGCCGAGACCGATGTCTTGCTTCCGGACAGGCAAAACACATTCTTCGCATGCTTTGAGAATAACACTACCACCGACGCGGCCTACTGCCAAGGACTGTGGGCTCTCCTTCTCTATGGCCGACGTGAGTAAAACATTTAAACATGTTAACCCTCGCAGGGCTGCCGGCTTTGACTGCATCAGAAGTCGCGTCCTCAGAGCATGCGCAGACCAGCTGGCTGGTGTGTTTACGGGCATATTCAATCTCTCCCTATCCCAGTCTGCTGTCCCTACATGCTTCAAGATGGCCACCATTGTTCCTGTATCCAAGAAGCTAAAGGTAACTGAAGTTAATGAATATCGCCCCGTAGCACTCACCTCTGGTACCATGAAGTGCTTTGAGAGACTAGTCAAGGTTCATATCACCTCTACCTTGCCTACCACCCTAAACCCACTTCAATTTGCTTACCGGCCAATAGATCCACAGACGATGCAATTGCCATCACTCTGCACACTGCCCTCTCCCATCTGGACAAGAGGTCCTGGACATCCTGACGGGCCGCCCCCAGGTGGTGAAGGTAGGAAACATCACCTCCACTCCGCTGATCCTCAACACTGGGGCACCACAAGGGTATGTGCTCAGCCCCCTCCTCTACTCCCTGTTCACCCATGACTGCATGGCCATGAACGCCTCCAACTCAATCATTAAGTTTGCAGATGAGACAACAGTAGTAGGCTTGATTACCAAAAATGACGAGACAGCCTACAGGGAGGAGGTGAGGGCTCTGGGAGTGTGGTGCCTGGAAAACAATCTCACTCAACGTCAACAAAACGAAGGAGATGATCGTGGAGGTAAGGAGACAGTAGAGGGTGCACCCCCCTATCTACATCAATGGGACCACAGTGGAGAAGGTGGAAAGTTTCAAGTTCCTTGGTGTACACATCACTGACAAACTGAAATGGACCTCCCACACAGACAATGTGATGAAGAAGGTGCAACAGAGCCTCTTCAACCTCAGGAGGCTAAAGAAATCTGGCTTGTCACCTAAAACCCTCACACATTTTTACAGATGAACAATTGAAAGCATCTTGTCGGGCTGTATCACCGCCTGGTACGGCAACTGCACCACCCGCAACCATAAGGCTCTCCAGAGGGTGGTGCGGTCTGCCCAACGCATTACCGGGGGCAAACTACCCGCCCTCCAGGACACCTATAGCACCCGATGTCACAGGAAGGCCAAAAAACAAAAGACATCAACCTCCCGAGCCACTGCCTGTTTATCCCGTTATCATCCAGAAGGTGAGGTCAGTAAAGGTGCATCAAAGCTGGGACCGAGAGACTGAAAAACAGCTTCTATCTCAAGGCCATCAGACTGTTGAACAGCCATCACTAGCACATTAGAGGCTGCTGCCTATAGGTACAGACTAGAAATCACTGGCTACTTTAAGGAATGGAACACTAGTCATTTTAGTCATGTTTACGTATCACACATCACTCATCTCATCTATACTGTATTTATACTATTATATGGTATCTTAGTCACTTAATAATGTTTACATATCTGGCATTACTCATCTATGATATGTATGTATGATATGTACAGTTGATGTCGGAAGTTTGCATACACCTTAGCCAAATACATTTAAATTCCCTGTCTTAGGTCAGTTAGGATCACACTTTATTTTAAGAATGTGAAATGTCACAATAATAGTTGAGATAGTGATTGTTTTCAGCTTTTATTTCTTTCATCACATTCCCCATTTGTCAGAAGTTTACATACTCAATTAGTATTTGGTAGCATTGCTTTTAAATTGAGTCAACCATTTTGGGTAGCATTCCACAAGCTTCCCACAACATAGTGGGTGAATTTTGTCCCATTCCTCCTGACAGAGCTGGTGTAACTGAGTCAGGTTTGTAGGCCTTCTTACTTGCACACGCTTTTTCAGTTCTGCCCACAAATTCTCTATAGGATTGAGGTCCGGTATTTGTGATGGCCATTCCAATACCTTGACTTTGTTGTCCAACTTTGGCAGTATGCTTGGGGTCATTGTCCATTTTGAATACCCATTTGTGACCAAGCTTTAACTTCCTGACTGATGTCTTGAGATGTTGCTTCAATATATCCACATAATTTTCCATCCTCATGATTTGATCTATTTTGTGAAGTGCACCAGTCCCTCATGCAGCAAAGCACCCCCACAACATGATGCTGCCACCCCCGTGCTTCACGGTTGGGATGGTGTTCTTCAGCTTGCAAGCACCCCCCCTTTTCCTTCAATCATAATGATGGTCATTATGGCCAAACAGTTCTATTTTTGTTTCATCAGACCAGAGGACATTTCTCCAAAAAGTAAGATCTTTGTCCGCATGTGCAGTTGCAAACCGTAGTCTAGCTTTTTTATGGTGGTTTTGGAGCCGTGGCTTCTTCCTTGCTGAGCGGCCTTTCAGGTTCTGTCGATATAGGACTCGTTTTACCGTGGGTATAGATACTTTTGTACCGGTTTCCTCCAGCATTTTCACAAGGACCTTTGCTGTTGTTCTGCACTTTTCTCACCAAAGTATGCTCATCTCTAGAAGACAGAACGCGTCTCCTTCCTGAGCGGTATGACGGCTGCGTGGTCCCATGGTGTTTATACTTGCGTACTATTGTTTGTACAGATGAACGCGGTTTCTTCAGGCATTTGGAAATTGCTCCCAAGGATGAACCAGGCTTGTGGAGGTCTACAATTTTTTTTCTGTGGTCTTGGCTGATTTCTTTTGATTTTCCCATGATGTCAAGCAAAGAGGCACTGTGTTTGAAGGTAGGCCTTGAAATACATCCACAGGTACACCTCCAATTGACTCTAATGATGTCAATTCGACTTTCAGAAGCTTCTAAAGCCATGACATAATTTTCTGGAATTTTCCAAGCTATTTAAAGGCACAGTCAACTTAGTGTATGTAAACTTCTGACTCACTGGAATTGTGATACAGTGAGTTAAATAATCTGTCTGTAAACAATTGTTAGAAAAATTACTTGTGCCATGCACAAAGTAGATGTCCTAACCGACTTGCCAAAACTATAGTTTGTTAACAAGAAACTTGTGGAGTGGATGAAAAATGAGTTTTAATGACTCCAACCAGTGTATGTAAACTTCCGACTTCAACTGTATATACTGTTTTCTATACTATTCTACTGTATCGTAGTCCGTTCGCTCTGACATCGATCGTCTATATTTATGTACTCTTAATTCATTCCTACTTAGATTTGTGTGTATTGGGTATATGTTGTGTAATTTCTTAGATATTACTTGTTAGTAATTACTGCTCTGTCGAAGCTAGAAGCACAAGCATTTTGCTACACCAGCAATAATATCTGCTAATCGCTTGTATGTGACCAATGCATTTTGATTTGATTTGAAGAAACTTTAAAAGTTATTTTAGTTTTCCGCATAGACTGACCTTCATGTCTTAAAGTAATGATGGACTGTCATTTATCTTTGCTTATTTGAGCTGTTCTTGCCATAATATGGACTTGGTATTTTACTAAATAGGGCTATCTTCTGTATACCACCCCTACCTTGTCACAGCACAACTGATTGGCTGAAACGCATTAAGAAGGACAGGAATTCCACAAATGAACTGTTCATTGAAATGAGTTCCAGGTGACTACGTCATGAAGCTGGTTGAGAGAATGCCAAGAGTGTGCAAAGCTGGCATCAAGGCAAAGGGTGGCTACTTTGAATAATCTCAATATAAAATGTATTTTTTGGTTACTACATTAATCCATGTGTTATTTCATTGTTTTGATGTCTTCACTATTGTTCTACAATGTATAAAATAGTAAAAATAAAGAAAAACCCTTAGGCGTGTCCAAACCTTTGACTGGTTCTGTATATCACACAAGGACAATATTCACAAATTCTACAGCACAATGGCAGAGTCATGTCTCAAGTGTACAACTAATAATGCCTCAATAATCCATGCTTTCTGGGAATGCTATATAGTCCAGAAGTTGTGGGCAGACCTAAAAAGTTGGCTGTCAGAATGATTACAATGTAAACTTACATTTAATCTGTCTCTCTGCATATTTCAAGACATGGCATATGGGGCTGTAGTGAGATACTCAATGGCCTGGACAATTATTTTCTCATCACTCATCTTGAAAAACGTATACTAAGTATTTGGAAGTCAGTCAATTCACCATCATTGACACACTTTGGAGGGAATCCAGGACTTTTGATTGGAGAAGCATCCAAAGCATTTCATGATGAAGCCGGTGACGAGGGTGGTTAGATCGACAACGCTATCGGTGGAGTCCCGGAACATGTTCCTGTCAGCGCTAGCAAAGCAGTCCTGTAGCATTGCCATCTATTCGGACAACCATTTTTCAATGGAGCGCGCCCTGTTTACCTCCTGTTTTGAGCTTTTGTCTATAAAGGGGAAGCAGGAGTATAGAGTCGTTGTCAGATTTGCCGAAGGGGGACAAGGGAGGGCCTTGTGTGCTTGCTTGTGAGTAAAAGTGGTCCAGGACTTTATTACCCCGAGTGGCAAAGGAGAATTGTTGTTAGAAGTTGGGCATCACTTGTTTTAGTGATGCGGAATTATATTATTTGCATCAAGAAAAGCAAGCTTTGGGTGCATGGTTTCCTGCATGTTTATAGCCTCGTACAGTTTGTCAAGTGCCAGCTTTTTGTTGATTTCCTGAGGTGGAATGTATACAGCAGTTACGATATCAGAGGAAAACTATCTCGGGAGGTAGAAGGGTTGGCATTTGACCATCAGGTATTCCAAGACGGGTGAACAATAGGTCGAGACTATCGCTAGAGTCAGAACACCAGTTTGTTGATGAAGAGACATATCCGTCCCCCTCTGGTTGTCCCTGAATCCGATGTCCTGTCCCCTCGATGAATATCTTGTACAAATGCCATTTTTCAGTAAAACAGAGGAAATTGTAGTTACGAGCGTCACATTGATAGCAAATCCGCAATTGGAGGACATCCATCTTATCAAGTGACTATGCACATTGGGGATATGTGCCTTCCTCAAGGGCACATCGACAGATTCTCCTTGTCAGCTTCGGGAGTTGAACTAGCAATCGTTCGGTCACAGGAACCCTGCTCTAACCACTAGGCTACTTGCTGCATGGAGTGCAGGTGACTGCATTGTGCAAATGCCAAACATTGCTGACCGAGCAAAGATACAGTTGCTGGAAGGGATGGAGAGAAATGAAAGGACAGATTTATAGGTAAAGATCCAAACGCTGGAGCGTTGTCAATCTGTCTGTCGTTCTTTTAAACACCTTATCGGTTCTCTCTATTTCACCATTTACTCATAACTCTCCAGAGAATTAAGATGTTGCTCCGATCCTCATTCATAGAGAACATAAGCAGAGCTCATTTTGCCTCTGAGCAGAGCATTGAAGAGGTACTCTAGATTCTAGAAGGGTTGTAAGAGCTTTTGTGACATTGATGGTCATGTGACGATCACATTCATGCACTGCAGTTTTTTATTTCAAGGCTGACTTGAAGCGGAAGCTAGAATCGGTGAATGAAGAATTTGATTGATGCCCACTATTCATTGCATCCAATTAGCCCACACATATGGGGGAGGGGTATGGTGGGTGTGTGCGTGCGTGCGTGCGCTTGGCAGCACATACATATGTGTGTATGTAAATGTCCATGTGTGTGTACATGTCCTTATTCCTGCCTCTCTGCTGTGCTGTGTATGTGCAGTGTTGAAACGAGGCAAGGTAAAGAAGAGTAAGAATGACCTGATTGGTGCTGAGGAGGGAGAGGATCACTTCACTGACATGTCCTCTGTTGGTAAGACTCAACCATCCTGTACTCCTATCTGACTGACCAGTCAACTGTCTGACTGACCCCAACTTTCACATTTGACCTTAACTGACTAAATCAACCTTTGGCTAACACTGACCTTTTAGATAAGTCCTTGAGCTTGTCCTCACAGCTTGTACCTTATCTAAGCTATTGGGAAAATGTGTCATGTTCCCTCTCTGGTGACCTTTGGGCCTATTAAAATGTTTTCCTATTCTCATGCATCTTTTTAATGCCTCGATGTACTTAGCTGTTGTCTCTGGTATGTAAACACAAATAACAACACTTGTTGTACAAGGAAACTCTACTCACAGTATCATAGTCAGAGGTTTTGCTTGTTTTACTGATTCTTTGTATCAAATCAATTTGTATTGGTCACATACGCATGTTTAGCGGGTGTAGTGAAATGCTTGTGTTTCTAGCTCCAACAGTGCCGTAATATCTAACAATTCACAACAATACACATAATACACACATACCTAAAAGTAAAAGTGTCATGGGGATGCAGGCTTTACACAGTCACCCAGAGGTTAGGTTCATTAAATGTTCTTATTATAAACAAACTATAACTATAACTCCAGGATAATGGAATTAGAGTTTTAATATTAATGAAATTCAGTTTGCTTCACAGAAAAAATCTGTAATTGGGGGAAATCCTCCTAACCATGATAATTGCAATGATTTAGTGCATTCACATTAAAAGCACCAGCTGGATTCCTTTCCTGATAACCTCCAGTGGCTGTTTTACATCTAAATGAATGTCATGGGGATACAGCCTTTACACAGTCAAATCTTATATCTACATTTTTCCTGTTCTAGACTAAAGATCCAATTTCACTCTCATTGAGGCAGATTACATAACCTTTTAATGCAAAAAATGGCACATTTTCAGAGTGGAAAGTGAGAATTGAGGATACATTTTTGCCTTAGTCATTTGCGTCTTATCCATTTTAGTCTTAGTCGTGAATGTCTTTCAATTAGCAAAGAAGCTTGGATTTATTCAGGTGGAATGTAGCGCGAGAGTCTAAATATGGAGCTTCTAGTGCGGTTGATTACAGCCTGAAGTAGCCTCAATACTCTTATACTGTTCCCCCTCAGATTCAGAAATACAGACTTAATGCTGGATGCCAATAGTTTTCTTTGTAAACTATTAGAACATGTAATATAATGTTCAAATCACCCTAGACTTGCGGATGATGACTTGATAATGATGAACAGTAAATCCCTTTAGGGAATGTGACGTGATGTATGGCATGATACACCTTTCTGTGCTGACTTCCCTACTTTCCCTAGCCCCCCCAGGCTCTCCGTTTGGCCGAGCCAGCGTGAAGAGCAGTAAGCTGGAGAGCTCGTCCTACTTCCGCCGCAAGGAGAGGAGAATGCGCTTCTTCATCCGTCGCATGGTCAAAGCCCAGAGCTTCTACTGGGTAGTACTATGTCTGGTGGGCCTCAACACCCTGTGTGTGGCCATCGTCCACTACGACCAGCCTGAGTGGCTCACCACTGCCCTCTGTAAGTCACACACACACACGTGTATGCACACCAGGCACGTGCACACACACAGATGCCTACACACACATGCACAAATACACACACATTCACAATCAAATGGATGATTATTAGTAGCTGATGCATTTAGTCATTGATGGTTCTCCATCCCCCTGGAACCCCAGACCTGGCAGAGTTTGTGTTCCTGGGTCTGTTCCTGTCTGAGATGAGCCTGAAGATGTATGGCCTGGGAGCCAGGAACTACTTCCATTCCTCTTTCAACTGCTTCGACTTTAGTGTAAGTCACCATAAATGCCTGCGCAATACCTTTAAGAGCTAATTAATCTGTCTCAGATACAGATGCTTACTTAATTTGACTTACATGGCAACTGGATACATTTTTTATATGATAATTAAATGTTGAATTGTTTGATGTTAAATGTTGAATTGAATCAATTGATTGAATTGATTGGTCCTCTGTAGCTCAGTTGGTAGAGCATGGTGCTTGTAATGCCAGGATAGTGAGTTTGATTCTCCGGACCACCCATACATAAAATGAATGCACTCATGACTGTAAGTTGCTTGGGATCAAAGCGTCTGCTAAAAAGTATTTAGACCCCTTGACTTTTACCACATTTTGTTACGTTACAGCCTTATGCTAAAATTGATGAAATAAATAAAAATCCTCAGCAATCTACACACAATACCCCATAATACCCCGTTAAAAACAGGTTCTTAATTTTTATTGCAAATGTATTAAAAACAAAAAACATAACTTATTGACATAAGTATTCAGACCCTTTGCTATGAGACTCGAAATTGAGCTCAGGTGCATCCTGTTTCCATTGATCATCCTTGAGATGTTTCTACAACTTGATTGGAGTCCACCTGTGGTAAATTCAATTGATTGGACATGATTTGGAAAGGCACACACCTATCTGTATAATGTTGACAGTTGATCAAAAAACCAAGCCATGAGGTCGAAGGAATTGCCCGTAGAGCTCCGAGACAGGATTGTGTCGAGGCACAGATCTGCGGAAGGGTACCCAAACATTTCTGCAATATTAAAGGTCCCCAAGAACACAGTGGCCTCCATCATTCTTAAATGGAAGACGTTTGGAAGTCCCGGCCAAACTGAGCAATCGGGGGAGAAGGGCCTTGGTCAGGGAGGTGACCAAGGACCCGATGGTCACTCTGACAGAGCTCCAGAGTTCCTCTGTGGAGATAGGAGGACCTTCCAGAAGGACTACCATCTCCGCAGCACTCCACCAATCAGGTCTTTATGGTAGAGTAGCCAGACGGAAGACACTCCTCTGTAAAAGGCACATGACAGCCCGCTTGGAGTTTGCCAAAAGGCACCTAAACACTCTCAGACCATGAGAAACAAGATTCTCTGATAAAACCAAGATTGATCTCTTTGGCCTGAATGCCAAGCATCACTTCTGAAGGTAACCTGGCACAATCCCTATGGTGAAGCATGGTGGTGGCAGCAGCATGCTGTGTGGATGTTTTTCAGCAGCAGGGACTGGGAGACTAGTCAGGATCGAAGCAAATATGAACGGAGCAAAGTTCAGAGAGCTCCTTGATGAAAACCTGCTCCACATTGCTCAGGACCTCAGACTGGGGCGAAGGTTTACCTTCCAACCGGACAACAGCCTTAAGCACAAAGCAGAGACAACACAGAAGTGGCTTCGGGACAAGTCTCTGAATGTCTTTGAGTTGCCCAGGCAGATCCCAGACTTGAACTCAATCGAACATCTCTGTTGAGACCTGAAAATAGCTGTGCAGCGACACTCCCCATCCAACCTGACAAAGCTTGAGAGGATATGCAGAGAAGAATAGGAGAAAATCCCCAAATACTGGTGTGCCAAGCTTGTAGCGTCATACCCAAGAAGCCTCGAGGCTGTAATCACTGCCAAAGGTGCTTCAACAAAGTACTGAGTAAAGGGTCTGAGTACTTATGTAAAAGTGATATTTCCGTTTGAAAGGTTTAATAAATTAACAAAAAATGTATTCAATATTGTTTTTGCTTAGTCTTTATGGGGTATTGAATGTAGATTGATAGGGGGAAAAAGTCATCTTTAACATTTTAGAATAAGGCTGTAACTTACCAAAATGTGAAAAAAGTTGAGGGGTCTGAATACTTTCTGAAGGGACTGTGTGTATGTATACAGTACCAGTCAAAAGTTTGGACACACCTACTCATTCCAGGGTTTTTCTTAGTTGTTTTACTATTTTCCACATTGTAGAATAACTGACACAACTGATTGGCTGAAAGATGGAAATAAATTCCACAAATGAACTTTTAACAAAGCACAACTGTTAATTGAAATGCATTCCAGGTGACTACCTCATGAAGCTGGTTGAGAGAATGCCAATAGTCTGCAAAGCTGGCACCAAGGCAAAGGGTGGCTACTTTGAAGAATCTCAAATATAAAATATATTTTGATTTGTTTATCAATTTTTTGGTTACTGCATGATTCCATGTGTTATTTCATGGTTTTGATGTCTTCGCAATTATTCTACAATGTAGAAAATAGTCAAATTAAGAAAAACCCTTGAATGAGTAGGTGTGTCCAAACTTTTGACTGGTAGTGTGTAATCAGTGACAGTGATTAGCTGCTGAGTAACAAGTAGTAGCTACTTTGTTACAGTAGCTCTTTCGCCTTTTCTCCTGTTCTCTTCTCCACAGGTGATAATAGGGAGTATACTTGAGGTGGTGTGGTCTATGATCAAACCAGGGGCATCCTATGGCATTAGTGTGCTGAGGGCTCTTCGTCTGCTCAGGTTATTCAAATTTACCAAGTGAGTGAACACACATTTCTCATACAAGATATCAACATACATTCAGAATCAAATGTGGTGACAATATGAATAATTTTTCCTAAGAGCAATGTTTAGCATTGTCCCACTCTGTCAGTCTATAATCCTATTAAAATTAGATTGCAATCATTTTATACTCACTAGATTAGTCAATAATCATGTGATTCACAACAAAAATGGAAAATGTGGATCTATTTACCGGTAGTACCACAATCAACCCTCCCATCATCCTTTCCTCCCTATATTCTCCTTGTCCATTCACCACTATCTCCATCTCTTTCTCTCTCTCTTCCTCCTTTCTCTTCTCTCTGCTTTTCCCAGGTACTGGAACTCCCTGAGGAACCTGGTAGTGTCTCTTCTCAACTCAATGAAGTCCATTATCAGCTTGCTCTTCCTCCTCTTCCTCTTCATCGTTGTCTTTGCCCTGCTGGGCATGCAGCTTTTCGGAGGACAGTGAGTATTCCCTACACACTCCTCCATGGAACCTGACCCTTGACCCCTAACTTTTCACCCCTGTCTCCTCTCTGATCCTACACACACCACACCTACCTACCTACCTGATCGCCCCTCTCTCTCTCTCTCTCTTTCTCTCTCTCTCTCTCTCTGTCCGTCTCTCTCTCTCTCTCTCTGTCCGTCTCTCTCTCTCTCTCTCTCTGTCCGTCTCTCTCTCTCTCTCTCTCTCTCTCTCTGTCTCTGTCTCTCTCTCTCTCTCTCTGTCTCTAACCCCTGATCCAGTAGCTTTAAAACCGGACTGTGTAAAACCTCCTGATCTGTGCTACGATGTGTTAATGAAAGGCCTGGCTCTAACCCAGCTCTGCCTGCCGACAGCCACAAACACACCATCTGGTGGGACACTGTTTATCATTTAGACCGGAGGCCAGCCAAAATACCTTCCTCATTGTTTAGTCTGGTTTACACAGTTTATGTTGTTGTTAGATTTTGTACCTCAGCGCTCTGAGTCAAAATAAGCTACCTTTCCCATTATATCCTCAACATTGTAGCAGGTAAGAGGTTAGAGCTCTTGAGGGAAACTCCTGTGTCATATTCTCACCTGTCTTCCAGAATGACGGCATTGGCGGGTGCTGCGCTCCAACTGGGCTATTTGGAGGGAGAAAGAGAGATGGTTGCCATGGTCTCATGCTCATTTAAAACTGGCTGTCCCGTCATAATTGCCACGTTAGTCTAGGCTGATGGATATGTGTGAAAACACTCTGACATGCACATGGTGCTCAGCTGTTGGGCCACATGCCTATCGTGATGAGTCACATAATCACCTATGTTCCGACTCCTTATGAAAAGACATGGGAGACAGAGAAAAGGCATTAATAGACTTCTATATTTGAGCTCAGACAGTTAATGATTGAGTTGATTATACACTGCAGAGGTTGCATCCCTATCAGCCAGCCTCAGACAAATGTCTCATTAAAATCCAGGGAGGTAGGGAAAGTAAACGGTTTGAGAGAGCAGTCTCCTGCTCCACAGGGATTTGAAAAGCTCAAATCAATTGCTCATATTTTTTATTTCACCTTTATTTCACCAGGTAGGCCAGTTGAGAACAAGTTCTCATTTACAACTGCGACCGTGCCAAGATAAAGCAAAGCAGTGTGACAAAAACAACAGAGTTACATATGGGATTAACAGTGTGTGCAAATGTAGTAAGATTAGGGAGGTACGGTAATAAATGGCCCAAAGAGGCGATTTGCTATTTACAGATGAGCTATGTACAGGTGCAATGATCAGTAAGCTGCTCTGACAGCTGATGCTTAAAGTTAGTGAGGGAGATATAATTCTCCAGCTTCAGCGTCTAGTGCTTTGGGAACAGAGAATTAAAGGAGCAAATTTCTGGGCGCGGTATAATAGATTCAGGGCATAATGTACAGACAAGGGTATGGTAGGATGTGAATACGGTGGAGGTAAACCTAGGCGTTGAGTGACGATGAGAGAGGTTTTGTCAATGGAGGCACCAGTTGAGCCAGGAGAGGTCTCCGCATGTGTGTGTAGAAGAGCTATCTAAGGCATGTTGATCGGGATTGAGGGCTCTACAGTGAAGAAGATCTAGCCGAGACAGCAGTAGACAAGGCATATCGACATTAGAGAGAGGCATAAAGTAATCACAGGTGTTGGTCGGGAGAGCTAAGACAACGGGTAAATGGCGATGAATGGGCAAAGCGGGTCAGTTAGGTACATATAGGGCCTGAGTTCGAGGCTGGGGCCGACAGATAAACAAAATGAGGTACCGTGTTATTGAAACAGTCCAAGGGGCATCAGCTGTGTAGCCGAGTGATCATAGGGTCCAATGAACAGCAATAGGTGAGTCAGGGGGCCGTTCGGTAGTCACTACTACGCTAGACAAGCGAGGGACACAGTGTTCAGAAAAGCTAGCGGGCTGGGGCTAGCAGGTGGTTCTTTGGCGACATCGTAACGGAATAGCATGTTGAGAACACATTGGGCGATTACTTCGGCAGACCAGTCGTGATGGATCGGCGGGGTTCCTTGTCAACAGCAAAGGGTCCAGGCCAGTTGGCAAAATAGGTATTGTAGCCCTAGAATCAGCTGGTATATGGGCCTAGCTCGAGGCTAGCTCAAGGCTACTTGGTGCTTGCTTCGGGACAGAGGAGCTAGCTGGGATGATCCGGTGTAATGATCCAGAGCGGCAGAAATCCGGTGACGTGGTGGAGAGAATGGAATAAAAATAGCAGATCTGTACCACATTGGGTGAGGTGGGTTGCAGGAAAGTATATTTAGTTAGTAGATAGAAATTGAGATTAAAATATACAAGAAAAAAACTGCTATTTACACGGGATAAGACAAAGATAAACACACATCTGACTGCTACGCCATCTTGGAAATCAAATGCTCAAACCAAATGGTCATACGAACAATGGGGAGGATGGAAAGATAATGAAGTAGGAATTATTTTGGGGGGAATTGTGTTTAGTATTCATTTTTATTCACTTGTTGAAACCTGCCAAGTTGATGCAACTTGATTCCATTGATAAAGTAAGCTGAAATAACAAGGGATTTGTTTTTTAGATGCAACCAATTTTCTTCCCAGTGGTAGGCCCTTTCGTCTTAACTTCATTCTCATTGGTTATAAAGGATATTTTGTGGTTTTCATGTTAGATATAAACATTTGATTATTACTTACTCTATTAGATAGAGATGGTGTTTTATAGGTGTGCTTTGTATTGAATCCCTCACGTGTTTCAGGGAACCTCTCAAAACTCAAATTTAGAGTGTGGCCACTTTAATGGAAACGAATCCAACGCCTGCGTTCCCTTCTCGTTGTTAACTAGAGCATATTCCTCCCATTCTCCAAAGAGCAGAGCTATTGTCTCAGGCGGTGGGGGGTGGAGGAGGGGGTTGGGTGGCAGAATCCATCGCAGTGTATCAGAGCCTCCTCTCACAAGCCTCTGTTTGAGGATTGATTTAATGACGTCTCTGTAGATGCCTTGGGGTGCGAAACAACAACATCCAATCCCTATTATCAGAGTAAACACTGGAGTTCTGCACAGTGGCATCAGAGCATGCTGCCGCCACTGCCACCAGTGTGCCAACCTAGAAAGAGAAAGGGAACGAGGGAAAAGGCTGCATATCTGCAGGTGGACAATCGACAATTTACCACGCCCATGCTTAATATCTCTCTCACACACACCACCACCACCAATGGCTCTCTAAGCAGGGTTCATGAGTTGGTTATAGAGCTGGTTTCTGTGGTAACCCTAGGTGCCCTTCTCCCCATCCAACCACCCCATACCTTCCTTCCTCTGAAGCTCTTCTTCTCACACATCCCCATCACTTCCTCTGATGCTCTTCTTCTCACACGACCCCATCACTTCCTATAATGCTCTTCTTTTCACACGTCCCTATCACTTCCTCTGATGCTCTTCTCCTCACACGACCCCATCACTTCCTCTGATGCTCTTCTTCTCACATGACCCCATCACTTCCTCTGATGCTCTTCTCCTCACACGACCCCATCACTTCCTCTGATGCTCTTCTCCTCACACGACCCCATCACTTCCTCCGATGCTCTTCTCCTCACACGACCCCATCACTTCCTCTGATTCTCTTCTCCTCACACGACCCCATCACTTCCTCTGATGCTCTTCTTCTCACACGACCCCATCACTTCCTCTGATGCTCTTCTCCTCACACTACCCCATCACTTCCTCTGATGCTCTTCTTCTCACATGACCCCATCCCTTCCTATAATGCTCTTCTCCTCACACTACCCCATCACTTCCTATAATGCTCTTCTTTTCACACGTCCCCATCACTTCCTCTGATGCTCTTCTCCTCACACGACCCCATCACTTCCTCCGATGCTCTTCTCCTGACACGACCCCATCACTTCCTCTGATGCTCTTCTCCTCACACGACCCCATCACTTCCTCCGATGCTCTTCTCCTCACACGACCCCATCACTTCCTCTGATTATCTTCTCCTCACACGACCCCATCACTTCTGCTCACACATTGTCCTCTCACATCCCCATCACTTCCATCCTGATGCTCTTCTCCTTACACGTCCCCATCACTTCCATCCTGATCCTGACATCCATTGTACACATGCATATACACACACTCTCATTCAAATAAACACATACAAGAACACACACATACATGTAATAGTGCCAGACATGCACACAAACATTTAAAGTTGGCATTGCTGTTATGATTTCAGTTGTCCTTGATGTCCATTTTTTTGCATTGCTGTTTTCTTCTGTCTTTTCCTTTTTTCTCTTTAGTTCTTTCTCTTGGTTGTGGGGGTGGGGAATGGAATTAATTGTATTTTTATTTTTTTCTGGGGGGGGGGGGGCTGTGGGAGAGGTCTCGAATGGTTGAGGGACAGCTGTTGGGGAACTGTGGGGGTTTCTTGGAGGGTTTGGGTTTCACAAGATTGTGATCATGAAAAAGGAAATTATGACATATATTTCATATCACTATCATGCACACGCACCCTCACACATAAGGATGGCTCTGTTGTGGATACGTGTTTGATAGTGTCTTGATGCTGTATTGTTTGTCCTTCATGTTCTAATACTTTAATGTTACCCCTTCCTTGTGTTTTTTTGTAATAAATAATTATATATAATAACAAAAAGAATGGTCCACCACCCAAAGGACATCCAGCCAACTGTACACAACTGTGGGAAGCATTGGAGGCAACATGGGCCAACACCCCTGTGGAACACTTTTGACACCTTGTGTCATTCCACAATGAATTGAGGCTGTTTTGAGGGCAAAAGGGGGTGGGGGGGGCAACGCAATATTAGGAAGGTGTTCCAAATGTTTGTTATACTCAGTGTAGGACTCTATGTAACTGCTATTGCAAATGCTAAGGTAAGTCCATCAACATTGTTTTGATGGATATTGATATTGTTCAACAATTGACAAAACTGCATGAAAAAAAGTGCTCTTATGAAAATGTGCATCTTCTCTGAACACTGTATGAAGTGTAGAAAACAAATGATCAGTTTGTTGCAGGGGAAGGTGAGCATTTGACCGTGTTAGAATTGAAGGATCATCATAGGTAGCATGTATCTATAACATGGGGTTTGTGCTTGTTCTGTGGGATGACCATACATCCCTCCATTGCACCTTTATTTCATTCTCTCACTTCTTCACATCTTCTCCAGTTTCAAGACTGCGGACTCAGGTTTTGGCAGGTTTGTTCCTCAAAATGGAGGTCATTTTAAGATGGGGTGGGGGTTCTTGACAACTTGAGCATCATTTCCTCTGTGTGTGTGTGTGTGTGTGTGTGTGTGTGTGTGTGTGTGTGTGTGTGTGTGTGTGTGTGTGTGTGTGTGTTCCTCAAAATGGAGGAGGTCATTTTAAGATGGGGTGGGGGTTCTTGACAACTTGAGCAGCATTTCCTCTCTGTGTGTGTGTGTGTGTGTGTGTGTGATTGGTAAGGTCATACGAATTACCTGGATAATACTTGGGAATGTCTTATTGCTTACAGCCCATAATTATTTATTTACTCAATTTAAAAGTATCTGTTTTTAACCTCTATTCCGCTGAGCTTTGCATTGACTATAATGGAGGATTTTGACCTGTCTTGTTTTGTGTAATAACTATAGTCACAGCTACAGACACACAGCTACCTCTGATGTTCAGGTCTCTTCTACATGTCCTCATTCTCTGGCTGCATCCCAAATGGCACCCTGTTGCCTTTATAGTGTGCTACTATTGACCAGAGCCCTATGGGCCCTAGTCAAAAGTAGTGCACCATGAAGGGAATAGGGTGCCATTTGGGACGTAGACTGTCTGTTTTTCTGCACTACACCATGTAGATTGATCAGGCGTCACATCAGGAGTGCTGTGATGGTCGGAGCTATGGAGCTGTGTGGCTCCCTCCATGGTGGCTTGTGTTTCCTGGTGTTGCATGGCTCTGTATTATTTGATGACATATATAACAACCTTCACCGCCATCTCTGAAACCACTCCTCACCTGAAGCCTTGGAATGCACAGTGTCGATCCCCACATTCTCTCAGAACTCTATTGTACCTGTGTATAACATTATACACGGTTCTGTTGGTGTGTGTAGGAGTGTGTGTGTGTAAAGGTTTCAAAGAGCAGGTTTGACATAGAGAGTCAGACAGAGAGATAGAGACTGTAATGTAACTGTAACAAGGTACAGTAACAATGTGAATGCCTGGGTCTTGAACTCTGAGTTTCTTCTCCTAATTATGTCTACATCATACTGTCAAATCAAATCTTATTATCACATGGCCCGAATACAACAAGTGTAGACCTTACTGTGAAATGCTTACTTACAAGACCTTAACCATACAATGCAGAAAAATAAGAGATAAGAAAATATTTATAAAATTAACTAACTTCCGGCGCCGACTAAGATGGCCGCCTCGCTTCGCGTTCCTAGGAAACTATGCAGTTTTTTGTTTTTTTACGTGTTATTTCTTACATTAGTACCCCAGGTCATCTTAGGTTTCATTACATACAGTCGAGAAGAACTACTGAATATAAGATCAGCGTCAACTCACCATCAGTACGACCAAGAATATGTTTTCCGCGACGCGGATCCTGTGTTCTGCCTTACAAACAGGACAACGGAATGGATCGCATGCAGCGACCCAAGGAAACGACTCCGAAAAAGAGGGAAACGAGGCAGTGTTCTGGTCAGACTCCGAAAAAGGGCACATCGCGCACCACTCCCCAGCATTCTTCTTTCCAATGTCCAGTCTCTTGACAACAAGGTTGACGAAATCCGAGCAAGGGTAGCATTCCAGAGGGACATCAGAGACTGCAACGTTCTCTGCTTCACGGAAACATGGCTTACTGGGAAGACGCTATCCGATGCGGTGCAGCCAACGGGTTTCTCCACGCATCGCGCCGACAGAAACAAACATCTTTCTGGTAAGAAGAGTGGCGGGGGCGTATGCCTCATGACTAACGAGACATGGTGTGATGAAGGAAACATACAGGAACTCAAATCCTTCTGTTCACCTGATTTAGAATTCCTCACAATCAAATGTAGACCGCATTATCTTCCAAGAGAATTCTCTTCGATTATAATCACAGCCGTATATATCCCCCAAGCAGACACGTCGATGGCTCTGAACGAACTTTATTTAACTCTTTGCAAACTGGAAACCATTTATCCGGAGGCTGCATTCATTGTAGCTGGGGATTTTAACAAAGCTAATCTGAAAACAAGACTCCCTAAATTTTATCAGCATATCGATTGCGCAACCAGGGGTGGTAAAACCTTGGATCATTGTTACTCTAACTTCCGCGACGCATATAAGGCCCTGCCCCGCCCCCCTTTCGGAAAAGCTGACCAGGACTCCATTTTGCTGATCCCTGCCTACAGGCAGAAACTAAAACAAGAGGCTCCCACGCTGAGGTCTGTCCAACGCTGGTCAGACCAAGCTGACTCCACACTCCAAGACTGCTTCCATCACGTGGACTGGGACATGTTTCGTATTGCGTCAGATGGAAATATTGACGAATACGCTGATTCGGTGTGCGAGTTCATTAGAACGTGCGTCGAAGATGTCGTTCCCATAGCAACGATAAAAACATTCCCAAACCAGAAACCGTGGATTGATGGCAGCATTCGCGTGAAACTGAAAGCGCGAACCACTGCTTTTAATCAGGGCAAGGTGTCTGGTAAAATGTCCGAATATAAACAATGCAGCTATTCCTCCGCAAGGCTATTAAACAAGCTAAGCGTCAGTACAGAGACAAAGTGGAATCTCAATTCAATGGCTCAGACACAAGAGGCATGTGGCAGGGTCTACAGTCAATCACAGACTACAAGAAGAAACCCAGCCCAGTCACGGACCAGGATGTCTTGCTCCCAGGCAGACTAAATAACTTTTTGCCCGCTTTGAGGACAATACAGTGCCACTGACACGGCCTGCAACGAAAACATGCGGTCTCTCCTTCACTGCAGCCGAGGTGAGTAAGACATTTAAACGTGTTAACCCTCGCAAGGCTGCAGGCCCAGACGGCATCCCCAGCCGCGCCCTCAGAGCATGCGCAGACCAGCTGGCCGGTGTGTTTACGGACATATTCAATCAATCCCTATACCAGTCTGCTGTTCCCACATGCTTCAAGAGGGCCACCATTGTTCCTGTTCCCAAGAAAGCTAAGGTAACTGAGCTAAACGACTACCGCCCCGTAGCACTCACTTCCGTCATCATGAAGTGCTTTGAGAGACTAGTCAAGGACCATATCACCTCCACCCTACCTGACACCCTAGACCCACTCCAATTTGCTTACCGCCCAAATAGGTCCACAGACGATGCAATCTCAACCACACTGCACACTGCCCTAACCCACCTGGACAAGAGGAATACCTATGTGAGAATGCTGTTCATCGACTACAGCTCGGCATTCAACACCATAGTACCCTCCAAGCTCGTCATCAAGCTCGAGACCCTGGGTCTCGACCCCCCCTGTGCAACTGGGTACTGGACTTCCTGACGGGCCGCCCCCAGGTGGTGAGGGTAGGCAACAACATCTCCTCCCGCTGATCCTCAACACGGGGCCCCACAAGGGTGCGTTCTGAGCCCTCTCCTGTACTCCCTGTTCACCCACGACTGCGTGGCCACGCACGCCTCCAACTCAATCATCAAGTTTGCGGACGACACAACAGTGGTAGGCTTGATTACCAACAACGACGAGATGGCCTACAGGGAGGAGGTGAGGGCCCTCGGAGTGTGGTGTCAGGAAAATAACCTCACACTCAACGTCAACAAAACTAAGGAGATGATTGTGGACTTCAGGAAACAGCAGAGGGAACACCCCCCTATCCACATCGATGGAACAGTAGTGGAGAGGGTAGCAAGTTTTAAGTTCCTCGGCATACACATCACAGACAAACTGAATTGGTCCACTCACACTGACAGCGTCGTGAAGAAGGCGCAGCAGCGCCTCTTCAACCTCAGGAGGCTGAAGAAATTTGGCTTGTCACCAAAAGCACTCACAAACTTCTACAGATGCACAATCGAGAGCATCCTGGCGGGCTGTATCACCGCCTGGTACGACAACTGCTCCGCCCTCAACCGTAAGGCTCTCCAGAGGGTAGTGAGGTCTGCACAACGCATCACCGGGGGAAAACTACCTGCCCTCCAGGACACCTACACCACCCGATGTTACAGGAAGGCCATAAAGATCATCAAGGACATCAACCACCCGAACCACTGCCTGTTCACCCCGCTATCATCCAGAAGGCGAGGTCAGTACAGGTGCATCAAAGCTGGGACCGAGAGACTGAAAAACAGCTTCTATCTCAAGGCCATCAGACTGTTAAACAGCCACCACTAACATTGAGTGGCTGCTGCCAACACACTGTCATTGACACTGACCCAACTCCAGCCACTTTAATAATGGGAATTGATGGGAAATGATGTAAATATATCACTAGCCACTTTAAACAATGCTACCTTATATAATGTTACTTACCCTACATTATTCATCTCATATGCATACGTATATACTGTACTCTAGATCATCGACTGCATCCTTATGTCACTAGCCACTTTAACTATGCCACTTTGTTTAGTTTGTCTACATACTCATCTCATATGTATATACTGTACTCGATACCATCTACTGTATGCTGCTCTGTACCATCACTCATTCATATATCCTTATGTACATATTCCTTATCCCCTTACACTGTGTATAAGACAGTAGTTTTGGAATTGTTAGTTAGATTACTTGTTGGTTATCACTGCATTGTCGGAACTAGAAGCACAAGCATTTCGCTACACTCGCATTAACATCTGCTAACCATGTGT
The DNA here is from genome assembly GCF_034236695.1 of Oncorhynchus nerka. Classification (NCBI taxonomy): domain Eukaryota; kingdom Metazoa; phylum Chordata; class Actinopteri; order Salmoniformes; family Salmonidae; genus Oncorhynchus; species Oncorhynchus nerka. The sequence goes on from NC_088399.1 coordinate 29,468,012, forward strand.
ATGTGACAAATAAAATTTGATTTGATTTGATAAAGTAAAAAATAAAAAAGCAACAATAACGACGCCATATACAGGGGGTACCAAGAGTGTGCATACTATGTGTATTTGTACTGATAAACAGCAGGATTGAGATCTGTTGTTGCATTGAATTAGTTATAACTGTTTATTTGTTGGAGAAGAGTATGTCTGCCAGATGATGTCAGTTGGCAAACATGAAGTAATTCAGGGTTGTTGTAGCATATCCAATGACTGCAAATGTCATGATACTGGATTTACACATTTCAACTGCTGTGACCATAAAATGCACTCCGCTCAAACCTACATGTAGATGGAAACCCATGTATCTGATTCTGAACATCCTGCCTGTCCTCTCTCAGGCCAAACGTCTTCTATTTGACTCAATCTGTCCATTGTTCTTTGTCCAAGGTTTAATTTTGAGGAGGAGACGCCGACGACCAACTTCGACACTTTCCCGGCGGCCATTCTCACCGTCTTCCAGGTACTCGGTCTTTTCTTCTCTCCATTTAATGAACCAACTCATTTGGCTTTTCACTCTGGAGCTCTATCCTTCGGAATGTTGGACTAGATTAAATCATTGTGTTTTGAACTAAGATCATTTGCAATTAGTGGAATTTGTTGGTCTAACTACTTTTTGTCTCTGTCTCCAAATTACTCATCTTTCTGTTAGTCTGTGTTATACTTTTACTTAAAGTATTAATTGTTGAAATGTTGACCCTACATTATAACTAAATCTTTTGTATTCTTCATTTCATACACTGAACAACTCCCCAATTTTCTATTCTATCTCAACGGCCAATGGCAGATTTTGACTGGCGAGGATTGGAATGCAGTGATGTATCATGGTATTGAGTCCCAGGGGGGCGTACGGCGGGGGATGTTCTCCTCGGTCTACTTCATCGTCCTCACACTCTTTGGAAACTGTATCCTCTCTGACTCTCCGAGTCGTGCCACTGCATGGATATCAGAGATTTCATCTGCATGAAATATTCATATAGTTAAATATAAATATCTCATGTCAAGTGCTGCAATGAGAGCTGTAAACTTTGCCAAATTATTTCCGTGGGGGGGGGGGCATGCTCCTGGACCCCCTTAGGAGGGTTCCCCCAGTGAATTCTGTCCATTTCAACCTCGCACATTTCCACCACATCCGGTCTGTTGCTGATGCTTGGTTGCAATGCACCACGGCTCAGCCATGAAATCCACAAAAATGTAGTTTTTCCTGAGCTTAGTTCCAACCAGACACGCTCCTGAATGTCTTCTTAGCTATCGCCGTCGACAACCTCGCCAATGCACAGGAGCTCACCAAGGTAAGTTTGATGAACCCACAGAACCACATTCTACCCAGGGAACTTTAAAGAACAATACTGAATAAAATTACCCCTGGTAACCCATCCCTTATGGTTTATTGGTCCAGGATGAGGAGAAGCAGGAGGAAGAAGCCAATAAGAAGCTGGCCCTGCAGAAGGCCATGGAGGTGAAGGAGGTCAGCCCCATGTCAGCAGCCAACATCTCTATCGCTGCGTAAGTCGCCCACCCCCATGTTCTCTAAACATGGTCTTTCCTGTGTTGTCTTTCCCATATTGTCAAGTATCAGATATAGCTGGTTCTGCACATGGTCAATGTGCTGTTGGTGTCTTGGCTCTGATCACTGTCTCTCAATGTGTCTCTGTTGTGATTATCGCCTCTGTTCATTTGCATTCTCCTAACTACACAATTGACATGTCTGGCATGTTTCTGTCTACGTGTGTGTGCTTTGACGATGATCCTTCTCTTTCTGACAGGAGTAGATGATTGATCTGAAACAGATCTCCAGTCAGCAGCAGTTTCTCTGATTGGCCTTTCAGTCTTATTTCGTGATCATCAATACAACTAATTCATGCATTAGAGTCTGATGGAGTCAATCAGAACATTGTCAACATCAGCAATCTCCTATAACCTATTTACTGTATCTAACCAAGCAGCCATGCCCTCTCTCCACTGGGATTGGCTATAGGACTAATTCTTGAATTGTGTAATTTTCAGCATTAGGGATGTCATTATGTACTAGGTAAAGATGAGCTCTATTGACAACAGTACTCTATAAAGAATATTGACAAAACATTTTGACAGTCAATAAGTCATTGGTTTGTACATGACAATGCATCAGTAATGTCATTCTCAGCCCATGTGGGACACATCATCTATTAGATGTTTATGACATGTCCTCTGTGTCTTTCACTGTGAGCCCAATGACCCGGGCACGTATTGAAAAAGACCCTCAGAGTAGCAGTTTTGATTTAGGATCATTTTAGCCTTTACCACCATAATGAATAAGATAATATGGATAGGAGGGACCTGATCCAAGATCAGCACTCCTACTTTGAGATGCTTTGTGGATACGGGTCTAGGTCCGAATGGTGGTTAGTTTCAGGAAACAAATCTTTGAAAAAATGAATTCATCTCTCATGGACAGATGACCAAATTACACAATATTTTAGTTCTTAGTCAACCAAGATGAATAATGAATAAACACATTTTAGATTGACAGTAGCCTACTGCATCAATCCTGATGATTGCTTTTGAAGATGGATTTGCCATAAATAGCCACTTGTTTTATCTGTGCTTGTTACGTTTTATCTGTGCTTGTCCGTTGTTGGAATGAGACCAAGGCGCAGCGTGGTAAGCATACATGATGAACACCCCCCCCCAAAAAAAAGATACACGAACGTACCGTTCTGCAGGCTACACAGTAACTGTACAAAAACAAGATCCCACAAACTCAGGTGGAAAACAGGCTGCCTAAGTATGATCCCCAATCAGAGACAACGATAGACAGCTGCCTCTGATTGGGAACCATACCCGGCCAACAAAGAAATAGAACACATTTGCCCACCCAAGTCACACCCTGACCTAACCAAATAGAGAATAAAAAAGGCTCTCTAAGGTCAGGGCGTGACAGTGTTTTTATCTGAATTTTATCTTTTTAACATAGAATGATTAAACCTTAATATGGTTAATTTGTCTGTCTATTTCAAAGCTATGTTGATCCAGGCCATTTCTGAGGAAATTTTTCATTTTAGATATCTGCATAATGTGCAATTTTACAAGGCTTTTTACTTTTGATTAAGGGAATCCATAATCGTCTTATGATTACAAAAGTAATCATGATGTTTTTTAAACGAAGACCATTGTCTGTTTGATTGAAAACGTCACTCTTACGTTTGAAAGGCTTTGTAAACCCATTGTGTATTGAACTTTGCAAATCCACTTTGATACCATTTCTTTGATTACATTGACTTGAGTGTTATTTCTTCTGAAGATTTTCAGTTTTATGTCTTTGGTAACACTTCAGTGAAGGGGTTGTATCAATAAATATTTGCACCCCTCGTAGTCACTTGACCACAGTATGTAACCGTGTGTGGTGTACAGCACTACAAAGTACAGTACTACAAACTGTCAATACTGTATAGTGTACACTACCCCTACTGCTGAAGTGTTAACCACTATTGTAGTTGTTGCTCTGTTGGACTAGTCCTTCTTGTTCGTGGAGGGGACAGGTGGACAGACAGGCAGGCAGACAGACACTTTATGGAGTCCACCTCTCCCCACCACATCCTTTTGGTTTGTGTCTCATTCTTTCTTTCTTTTTGTTTTTATTGTTTTTGTTCTGAATGTGCAGTTTTGTAAAGCAAAATCGAGATGCACTCTCTCGCAGCTCGTCCGTCTCCAGCGTGCATTCACCGTGAGTTTTTGCTCTCTGTTACAATGTTACAATATTTTTACGCCCTCTCCTCTCCTTCCCCGTCCTCTCGCCCATACCTGCCTCCTCCTGCTTCCCCTTTTGCCTTGTTCCTCCTCTCCTTTCCCCCCTCTTCCTCGCCCCATCCACTTCTCCATCTCTTCTTTCCCCTCCTCCTCCACCTAGCCTTCCAATCCCTCTATTAAATCACTCTCTCCATTCTTGTGATCCTTCCAGTCTTCCCAGAGTGTTGAGATACGCTTGAAACTGGAGAACCCAGTGGTGGCTCACTGGTGGCTCTCATTATAGATTGAGATTTCAATTAATAATACTTATCTTATTTACTGAAGTTAAGGCAACTGTGTGTGTGTGTGAGTGTAAATGCATGTACGTAAATGCATGTATGTGAGCATGACTGAGTGTGTGTGTGTGTGTGTGTGTGTGTTTCTGAATACTGAATATTTCATTGTGCATAGCACCAGCTTTCGTCTCCACTGTGTTGATGTCAGAAATGATGAGAGTTTAACCTGAGCTTTTGTGAATAATTGCTATATAAATATTAAATGTCTTGGAGCCCGGTCAATTCCCAAGATATTTTGTCAGTTTTACAGCTTGTGTTTTTTTATACCCCGGGGTTTCACTTCTTCAACACACTGGGTGAGGACCAAACAAATTATAGTACAGTAGCCAAGAGGTAGTATGCCATACTAGACAAATCAAATAAAGTGAAACATAGCATTACGTTGATTTAACCTCTGACCTCTTTGAAATTACATGAATTTGGCTTAATAATTTTTGACAATTAGTAACAACTCTCATTTCTAAACGTTGTGGTGTTGTTGTTGCTAATCTGTGTGTATGTTTCTATCTTGTCCACTGTAATCTCTCTCTCATACCAAAATCACAGCTTACATTATTTGTCTATGCCTTGCATACTTGTTTGTCTGTCTGTCTATTGCTTTTGTTGTCTGTTTTATCTATTCCCCTGCCCGTCGAGTCTTGAGTTACAGGTGACACAAAGAATGCAACTTTACTAGTCATACATACATACAGTTGAAGTCAGAAGATTACATACACTCAGATTGGAGTCATTAAAACTAGTTTTTCAACCACTCCACAAATTTCTTGTTAACAAACTATAGTTTTGGCAAGTCGTTTAGGACATCTACTTTGTGCATGACACAAGTCATTTTTCCAGCAATTGTTTACAGACAGATTATTTCACTTTTAATTCACTATATCACAATTCCAGTGGGTCAGATGTTTACATACACTAAGTTGACTGAGCCTTTAAACAGCTCGGAAAATCTCAGAAAATGATGTCATGGCTTTAGAAGCTTCTGATAGGCTAATTGACATCATTTGAGTCAATTGGAGGTGTACCTGTGGATGTATTTCAAGACCTACCTTCAAACTCAGTGCTTCTTTGCTTGATATCATTATAAAATCAAAAGAAATCAGCCAAGACCTCAGAAAACAATTGTAGATCTCCACAAGTCTGGTTGATCCTTTGGGAGCAATTTCCAAATGCCTGAAGGTACCCCGTTCATCTGTACAAACTATAGTACGCAAGTGTAAACACCATGGGACCACGCAGCTGTCATACCGCTCAGGAAGGAGACGCGTTCTGTCTCCTAGAGATGAACGTACTTTGGTGCGAAAGGTGCAAATCAATCCCAGAATAACAGCAAAAGGACCTTGTGGAGATGCTGGAGGAAACAGGTACAAAAGTATCTATATCCACAGTAAAACGAGTCCTATATCGGCATAACCTTAAAGGCCGCTCAGCAAGGAAGAAGCCACTGCTCCAAAACCACCATAGAAAAGCCAGACTACAGTTTGCAACTGTACATGTGGACAAAGATCGTAATTTCTGGAGAAATGTCCTCTGGTCTGATGAAACAAAAATAGAACTGTTTGGCCAAAAATTACCATCGTTATGTTTGGAGGAAAAGGGGGAGGCTTGCAAGCCGAAGAACAACATCCCAACCGTGAAGCACGGGGGTGGCAGCATCATGTTGTGGGGGTGCTTTGCTGCAGGAGGGACTGGTGCACTTCACAAAATAGATGGCATCATGAAGGAGGAAAATTACGTGGATATATCGAAGCAATATCTCAAGACATCAGTCAGGAAGTTAAAGCTTGGTCGCAAATGGGTCTTTCAAATGGACAATGACCCCAAGCATACTTCCAAAGTTGTGGCAAAAGGGCTTAAGGACAACAAAGTGAAGGTATTGGAGTGGCCATCACAAAACCCCGATCTCAATCCCATGGAAAGTTTGTGTGCAGAACTGAAAAAGCTTGCGCGAGCAAGGAGGCCTACTAACCTGACTCAGTTACACTGTCATGAGGAATGGGCCAAAATTCACCCAACTTATTGTGGGAAGCTTGTGGAAGGCTACCCGAAACGTTTGACCCAAGTTAAACAATGTAAAGGCAATGCTACCAAATACTAATTGAGTGTATGTAAACTTCTGACCCACTGGGAATGTGATAAAATAATTTAAAGTTGAAATAAATCATTCTATCAACTATTATTCTGACATTTCACATTCTTAAAATAAATTGGTGATCCTATCTGACCTAAGACAGGGAGTTTTTACAAGCATTAAATGTCAGGAATTGTGAAAAACTAAGTTTAAATGTATTTGGCTAAGGTCTATGTAAACTTCCGACTTCAACTGTATATTCATACTGTACACACAGAGTCATACAGTCAAAAACATGTGTACATAGAAACCATCTTTGAAATGATTCCTTCGGGCCTCCCGAGTGGCACTGCGTTCTAAGGCACTGGATCACAGTGCTTCAGGCATCACTACAGACCCTGGTTTGATCCCAGGCTGTGTCACAACCGGCTGTGACCTGGAGTACCAAAGGGCGGTGCACAATTGGCCCAGCGTTGTGCGGGTTAGGGGAGGGTTTGGCCAGGGGGGCTTTACTTGGCTCATCGCGCTCTAGCGACTCCTTGTGGCAGGCCGGGCTCCTGCAGGCTGTCTTTGGTCATCAGTTGAACAGCAAATACTCCCCATAGTAAACGTGTCATTTACCATGCTTGGGTTTAAAACATGCTCACCCAAACCCTTTACAGATTCACACATGGCCAGTGTGCATCCCAAATGGCACCACCCTATTCCATAGTACACTACTTTTGACCAGGGCTCTGGTCATAAGTAGTGAACTATATAGGGCATATGGTGCCATTTCAGATGCAGCCCATGTGTGAATCTGTAGAGGGTTTGGGTGAGCATGTTTTAAACCCAAGCGTGGTAAATGACAAGTTTACTATGGGGAGTATTTGTGTTGGCACATCCATAAAGACCATCTTGTGTCTCGAGCCAGCAAAGTCCCACTGCTGTTTGTACAGCAACTCAGACCATATGGGAGAAATTAGCGATTTGTTTTGTGTGCAAGTTGTGAAGCTCAGATGCTCATGGGTTGATATGCTTGTGCTATGGATGACAGTGTTTTCTTAAACACCATTAATGCCAAAATAGGAGAGCTACAGGTGAGCTGCTACTTCACTCTAACACCCTGTATCCCTCTCACCCCTCATATCCGTTCCCCTCACCTGTCCATTGGCCCTGCAGTAAGGAGCAGCAGAGAGCCAATAAGATAATGTCAGTGTGGGAGCAGCGCACCAACCAACTGCGTCGAAACAACCGGCGAGCCAGCTCCGAGGCTCTGTTCAACGAGCTGGACCCCGAGGAGCGTCTGCGGGTCTCTTCCACCCTCCACCTGCGTTCCGACATGAAGACCCACAACGACCGCCCCCTAGTGGTGGAGCCAGGTAACGGGGACAATCCCCGACCCCCCGAGGAGGACAGAGACGGAGCAGACCCCCAGCAAGAGGGTGGAGACCCCCACGGTCCACAGCCACGCAAGCACTACCGTCACCGGGAGAGGAACGGGGAGAATGGGGAGAGCAGGCATCACACCCACCACAGCCGCAGTAGGGACCACTGCCACCCAGACGGGCCCCGATCCAAAGAGGGCAAGGTGGAGAGGAACCATAGTCGAGAGGGGGGGCAGGGCCACAGGCACCATCACCAGGCTGAATCCCCAGAGGAGGGGGTTAACGGAGGGGGAGAGGGAAGGGAATACCGCCACCACCACTCCGACAGACAGGGGAACCGGGCCCTGGCTACCAGGGACAGACTGGAGAGCAGGGGCCGGGGCCACAGGGAGGAGAACGGAGAAAGGAGGAAGCACCGCTCACGCATAGTCAGGGCCCAGTCAACACTGGATGGAGACGAGTGTAGAGAGAATGGAGAGAGAAATGGAGACAGGGACCAAGGACACAGGTGAGACCAGTGCTGACTGACCAACACATTCTCAATGTGCTTTAATTACCTCTTTTTACTAAGTCATCACCGCAGAGCTTCACTGATGTGCACAGGCTGTGTTTTGAATGTTTTGCAGGGACAGGCAGACCGACTCTCAAGGGGAGAGCTTGGCCACCAGTCCTGTGCAGCCTCCTGCAGGTCTGCAGGCTGGAGAGAAGCAAGAGGATGCTGACAACCAGAAGAACAGCCACAGAGCCAGCCAGGCAGGCCTGAACAGCAACACTGTCCACATCCCTGTCACCATCACCGCCCCATCCAGAGAGACCACCATCATACCCAGTCAGTACCCTAGTCTCTATCTTAGTCCAGGAGTTTTCTAACTTTTCTTGCCCAGGGACCCACTGCCAAGGCAAACCAGCGACCCAGGGATCCCCCCATCATATGTTAGCAAAACAAATTGTGAATGATAACGGCAAGTAGAAGTAATTAACATTTAATAATGATAAGCAGTTTCATTTTTCTGACCACCTCACAGTTCATTGGAAGAGGAAGTGTAAACTCTACATAGTCTATTACCTAGAAAGGCATCTTCGCGGCGTGGAGAAAGTGTTGCTGTTGTAAAGCACATTTTCAGCAATTCTTCAAATTTTCTCATTGAACTCATTGAAAATTTTGAAGCCAATTTTCAGAAATTCTACACACTTTGGCATAGAGCTGAGACAATTTTGCCAATTCTATTTTGCCATGGCTAATGCTGTGTTCCTCTGCTCAAACATTAGAACAATTTTAATGGACATTTATTTTTATAATTCTCCCTGACTGTCTAGCTTTTATTTGATTGTTAGTTTTCAGAGATGATATTATTAATAAATATAGTTAAAACTTTTTTCTGTGCTTTCTGTCTGTTTTTAGTCTTTAAAGTTGACACTGAAATAGTTTTTCCATCCTGTAAATTGCCACTTAAACGGCCTGCTTAAGAATTGTCTCCATATTAAAGGGATAGTTCAAGATTTTGGCAATGAAGCCATTTATCTATTTCCCTAGAGTCAGATGAACAGGAACAGTTTGCATGCTAACTGTTCCTGTAGGCTTCCAGTCATTGCACTAAGCCCAGTTAACATGGGCTAGTGAAACAACCTCTAACTTCCTTCATGCTGGACGCAGTGACATAACAATGGTGGAAAAAAATCCCCACAACCCCTAGGGGGCCGCGGACCCTAGTTTGAAAACCCCTGCCTTTATCAATACCTCAGTCTGTACCCCAGTCAGTTCCCCACTGTGTTATGTTTCTCTTAGCCATAGGCTGCAGGGGAAACACTTGGGTGAAAGTGTAGTGTAACATTAGGTTAGTATGACTGATCAGTGCCTGATCAGCTATGTGTTGGTTATGTTGTAGTGAAGGTCTATCATGAGTTCTTTCTCTGAGTGTAATCTCTCTCTCTCTCAATCTCGCACTCACTCTCTCTTTGATAGTGGATAACATAGACTGTGAGAACCTCCCCCTGAACGAGGAGAAGAAGGACATGGAGGAGGAGCTGAAGAACGGCCCCAAACACATTCTCCCCTACAGCTCCATGTTTGTGTTTGGACAGACCAACCCGTAAGTCATGTCCTGAGACAGGGAACCTGTTGGCTAGTAAGACTAGTCTGGGCTCAAACTGTTTCTACATTTCTCTATTGGGTGCCACTCAGTATTACGTCAGCGTTTTGAGAGGTTATGTTGAGTGCACTCAGTGAGATTACCTGTGCTGTTCAGGGTGCGTCGGCTGTGCCACTACGTGGTGAACCTGCGTTACTTTGAGATGTGTATCCTGTCGGTCATCACCATGAGCAGCATAGCCCTGGCTGCTGAAGACCCTGTGCAGGCCAATGCACCACGCAACAACGTGAGTCCTGCAAGAGTACACACACACACACACACACACACACACACACACACTGCTGGGTATTTGGGTACGGAGGCCTGAGGAGCAGCTCCTACTAGCGCTAAAGGAATTGCATCCAAATCCCAGAACCCCCTCAGTCTGACTGACTGACTAGCTGATTCATTAGGCCTGATTGAGCTGCCAGAAGCTTCTAGAATTTCTGCTAATATCACCTGAAAGTTATACTTTGTGAGAGTGCTACAGAAACAAAAATAGTCATAAATATGAGCTGAGTGCTGCTAAGTTGATTGCCTGCTGTGTGTCTTGAGGAAGAGGAAAGAAGACGGGCTGTGTGACTGAACATTCAATCATTTGCAGGTGCTCAAGTATCTGGACTACGTCTTCACAGGAGTGTTCACCTTTGAGATGGTGATTAAGGTGAGAGGTCATACTGGTGAAATGGTTGGAAATAGACATACAACAGTTTCCTCCGTTTGAACACACAGAGGTACTCTCTTAGGTTGCAGCTAGAATTAGCTCCACTGTAATGCGGTAGCACTGGTATTACAGTTTATCCAAGACCAGGGCTCCTTGCTGAAGTGGTAACATTCATCCATTAACATTCATAATGTGGATCATCTTCCTTATGACTTTAACTCTGTGTGTAGATGATAGACCTGGGACTGCTCCTTCATCCTGGTTCTTACTTCCGGGACCTGTGGAACATCCTGGACTTTATTGTGGTCAGTGGAGCTCTGGTGGCGTTCGCCTGCTCGTAAGTAAACACTTGACATACTGTTTGTTCTTGTGCCAGCTGTAGGTGGGGTTAAAGGGGCAATCTGGGATTCGAAAAACCAAACAAAGCAGGGACCTCACCATTTGTTTTGGTAAAAAGCTGAGGAATGGGGCTGGAGAAATTGAAAATGTATGTTCCAATCCCAGATTGCTCCTTTAAATTGATTACAGTATTAGTACTGTTTCAAATCCTTTTTCAGCCAACAGCACCTCTCCCCTAGGTTGTCACTTCACAGTCAACACACTGACTCTCCAGCTGACGCATCTACAAATATGCCAGTCTGGGAGGTGCACTCACTCACCCGCCACAGCCCAAAACATTCCCCCAAATCATCCTCTCTGTACAGCTCTGAGGGGCTCTAAACCACTTTGCCTGTGGTTATTTGCCAAAATGGGTTGTTGCTCAAACTCTTCTTTTAACCTTTAATCACCCCTCCCATCTGTGTAGTAGGGTGTGTGGGATTTGTTTAATGAGCGTGAGGTTAAGCTGGGGAGGTGGGCGGGGGCTTCGTCTTAGTGCTAATGTACAGCAGTTGTTCTCTCCCTCCCTGGTACTGAGAGGGAAATGTTATCAGGTGCTTCTATGGCAAGTAACACACACAGTCTCAGACATGCGCACACACAAGCACAAGCACACACATGCACACACACAAAGACAATAAAGGGAGGTGAAATCCAGTCTTTCCAACCAGTAAAAGGAAATGGTGTATTCTCTCCCACAACCAGCTCAGTCAGTTATTTTGCACCCCAGTGGTGTCATGGTGGGGCTAATGTGTAATAAATAACCTGTGAAGTAGTCTATTGTACCACATTTGTATTGCTGTTGTCTATCTTACTCTTCTCTCTTTTTTCTGAACTGTAGCCTATTGTATATGGATGGTTTTCTGTGTCGCTGACTGTCTCTTTCTCATTTAATTCTGTCCCTCCATCTTTCTCTTTTGTGGCTTGGATTGCTTTCAGGAGCTTCATGGGGTAATGCCTTTGTTTGCCTGCTTTTTTCCCTTTGTCTCTTTTGTCTTTCTTGACAGTTTATCTCTCTGTCTCTCTCTCTGTCTCTCGTTCGGTTTGTCTCTCTGTCTGTTTCTCTGTCCATCCTAGTCAACAGAGCCTATGCCCAACATGTAGCCAGCAGCCTCACGCTCATTTATCAAGCTTTTTGATTAGTTAGCCTGTATTAGAGGTCGACCGATTATGATTTTTCAACGCCGATACCGATTATTGGAGGACCCCAAAAAAAAATCTGATACCGATTATTCGGCCGATTCTTTACATTTATTTGTAATAATGACAATTATAACAATACTGAATGAACACTTATTTTAACTTAATATAATACATCAATAAAATCAATTTAGCCTCAAATAAATAATGAAACGTGTTCAATTTGTTTTAAATAATGCAAAAACAAAAAGTGTTGGAGAAGAAAGTAAAAGTGCAATATGTGCCATGTAAGAAAGCTAACGTTTAAGTTCCTTGCTCAGAACATGAGAACATATTTTTTATTTTTTATTTAACCTTTATTTAACCAGGCAAGTCAGTTAAGAACACATTCTTATTTTCAATGACGGCCTGGGAACAGTGGGTTAACTGCCTGTTCAGGGGCAGAACGACAGATTTGTACCTTGTCAGCTCGGGGGTTTGAACTCGCAACCTTCCGGTTACTAGTCTAGGCTACTCTGCCGCTGGTGGTTCCTTTTAACATGAGTCTTCAATATTCCCAGGTAAGAAGTTTTAGGTTGTAGTTATTATAGGAATTATAGGACTATTTCTCTCTATACCATTTGTATTTCATTAACCTTTGACTATTGGATGTTCTTATAGGCACTTTACTATTGCCAGTGTAACAGTATAGCTTCCGTCCCTCTCCTCGCTCCTCCCTGGGCTCGAACCAGGAGCACAACGACAACAGCCACCCTTGAAGCAGCGTTACCCATGCAGAGTAAGGGGAACAACTACTCCAAGTCTCAGAGCGAGTGACGTTTGAAACACTATTAGCCCGTACCCCGCTAACTAGCTAGCCATTTCACATTGGTTACACCAGCCTCATCTCGGGAGGTGATAGGCTTGAAGTCATAAACAGCGCAATGCTTGACGCACAACGAAGAGCTGCTTGCAAAACGCACAAAAGTGCTGTTTGAATGAATGCTTATGAGCCTGCTGCTGCCTACCACCGCTCAGTCAGACTGCTCTATCAAATCATAGACTTAGTTATAACATAATAACACACAGAAATACGAGCCTTAGGTCATTAATATGGTCGAATCCGGAAACTATCATCTCGAAAACATTATTTCAGTGAAATACGGAACCATTCCGTATTTTAAGGGGTGGCATCCATTAGTCTAAATATTCCTGTTACATTGCACAACCTTCAATGTTATGTCATAATTACGTAAAATTCTGGCAAATTAGGCGGCCCAAATTAGGCGTCCCAAACTGTTGCATATACACTGACTCTGCGTGCAATGAACGCAAGAGAAGTGACACAATTTCACCTGGTTAATATTGCCTGCTAAGCTGGATTTCTTCTAGCTAAATATGCAGGTTTAAAATATATACTTCTGTGTATTGATTTTAAGAAAGGCATTGATGTTCATGGTTAGGTACACATTGGAGCAACGATACGCACCACATCGATTATATGCAACACAGGACACGCTAGATAAACTAGTAATACCATCAACCATGTGTAGTTAACTAGTGATTATGATTGATTGTTTAATGCTAGCTAGCAACTTACCTTGACTTACTGCATTCGCGTAACAGGCAGTCTCCTCGTGGAGTGCAAAGAGAGGCAGGAGGTTAGAGCGTTGGTCTAGTTAACTGTAAGGTTGCAAGATTGAATCCCGCCAAGCTGACATGGTGAAAATCTGTCGTTCTGTCCCTGAACGAGGCAGTTAACCCACCGTTCCTAGGCCGTCATTGAAAATAAGAATGTGTTCTTAACTGACTTGCCAAGTTAAATAAAGATTAAATAAAGGTGTACAAAATAATAATAATTAAATCTGCCAAATCGGTGTCCAAAAATACCGATTTCCGATTGTTATGAAAACTTGAAATCGGCCATTCCAATTAAATCGGTCGACCTCTAGCCTGTATAGCTACGCATCTATAGATTCACCCTCATTATATTACTGTAGATTATTGGGTCACATTCCATTTGGATAGTCCCATATAGATGCTCTACAGATGGTCATCATACTATCTGTTGAAAAGCAACTGCTTGCTAAGGTTACAGTTAGGGTTAGCTGTAGAATAAGAGTTAGGGTAGGGGTTAAGATTAGGATTAAGTTTAGGGTTGGGATAGGGTTATGGTTCGGTTTAGTGGATGGTGTTGTTGAATGTTATTGAACATCTACAAACCATCTAAATGGGACTGTCCAAATAAATAGTTTCCTGCTATTCTGACCATTTGCATATGTTCACTTATTTACTCTTCCATTGAAAATTCACACTCACTCATTATTGAGAGGGTGTTTTTGCATGTTTTTTTTATTTTATTTTAAATTTGACCTTTATTTAACCAGGCAAGTCAGTTAAGAACACATTCTTATTTTCCATGACGGCCTGGGAACAGTGGGTTAACTGCCTGTTCAGGGGCAGAACGACAGATTTGTACCTTGTCAGCTCGGGGGTTTGAACTCTAGTCCAACGCTCTAACCACTAGGCTACCCTGCCGCCCCAAACAGTAGTTTGATTTGATGTAGGTGCGTTTGAGGTGTGTGAGTGTGTGTGCCTCTTCACTGTGTGCGTGTGAATGGCTGTCTATATGCACATACATCCTTGTGTGTGCGTGCACGTGTGTATGTGCATGTGGGTGAGTGTGTCTGTGCGTGTGAGTGCGTGCATGCATGCGTGTTTGTGGTAGTTGTCCCATAATGCTGTCTCAGTAGGGTATGTATGTTTGTTCCTCTCCTGGTGCTGTGGGATGCTGATAGGGAGGTTATCTGGAGGATACACTTCCTCTCCCTAGCTGCTCACCTCACAGACAGACAGACAGACAGACAGACAGACAGACAGACAGACAGACAGACAGACAGACAGACAGAACTGTGTCTCTTGTCGTACGTCATGTCTTGTCCTCCTTAATGCCATCTCACTGGAAAAACTCTCTGTCAGAAAATGAGTCCCAAATGGCATCCCATTTACCAATGTAGTGCACTTATTTTGACCAGGCCCAATATGGCTCTGGTCAAAACTAATGCACTATGTAGGGAACAGGGTGTAATTTGGAACTCATTCTGGGTCTTCTTGTCAGAAACAGGAGATGGACAGCTAAAACTGTCCTTTTACTATTTTTTTCAGTCTGTTAGGTTTCTGCTCATTTTTCACTTGAACTTAGTAAAATCCTTCCGTGTGCTTGTCATTATCTGTTTCTTTCTGCTGTGTTTTGATGTTCTTATTAAGTCTTAAGGATAACTAGCACCACAGTATCTCCATGCCTATTCAACAGTAGTAGTGGTAGTAGTAGTAGTATTATTGGCTTAAAGTGTTTATTTTGCTCAGTGTTTCTGTATATTTCTGCCTTTTTCTTTGTCTCTATGAAGCAGCCTTAATATCTTATGTGCTTTGGGTTTGTTCTCTGTGATTCGTGACGTGTGTTTGTTTGCGTGTGTCCTGTTTATCATTGCTTTTCTTCATCAGATCGCAACAAAGCGTGGCCAGGTGGGGACCTACCCTCTCTCTGTCATTGACCCCTGACCCCAAAAACGTTCCCCTATCAACCTCCTCCATCGCATTCCAAAACGCTCACTTTCTCTGCTGGATACCCATTCCACCTCTTACGCTCTCAATGAACTAATCCCAGTCCCAATGAGGAACTATTGGAGACCCAGTAGCTTTCAGAAGACAATCACTGATCAGATTCATCTCTGTCCCTTGTTGCCATTGTGTGCCGACATGCCAAAGCAAAGGACAGTTGTACAATGCCAACATTTACAGTTGGAATTAGAATGAAAGTATATCAAATTAATACTAATATATTTATAGTGCATTCGGAAAGAATTTAGGCCACTTTGCTTTTTCCACATTTTGTTACGTTACAGCCTTATTCTAAAATGGATTAAATCGTTTTTTCCCCCTCGTAAATCTACACACAATACCCCATAGTAACAAAGCAAAAACAGGTTTTTAGAAATGTTTGCAAATGTACACTACCATTCAAAAATGTGTGGTCACTTAGAAATGTCCTTGTTTTTGAAAGAAACGCACATTTTTTGTCCATTTAAAATAACATCAAATTCATCAGAAATACAGTGTAGACATGGTTAATGATGTAAATGACTATTATAGCTGGAAACGGCAGATTTAAAAAAAATCATATCTACATAGGTGTACAGAGGCCAATTATCAGCAACAATCACTCCTGTGTTCCAATAGCATGTTGTGTTAGCTAATCCAAGACTATCATTTAGAATAAAAAATATATATAATTTTTTATTTTATTTTACCCTGTTTTCTCCCAATTTCGTGGTATCCAATTGTTTTTAGTAGCTACTATCTTGTCTCATCGCTACAACTCCCGTACGGGCTCGGGAGAGACGAAGGTTGAAAGTCATGCGTCCTCCGATACACAATCCAACCAAGCCGCACTGCTTCTTAACACAGCGCGCATCCAACCCAGAAGCCAGCCGCACAAATGTGTCGGAGGAAACACTGTGCACCTGGCAACCTTGGTTAGCGCGCACTGCGCCCGGCCGCCCACAGGAGTCGCTGGTGCGCGATGAGACAAGGATATCCCTACTGGCCAAACCCTGGAGCATCAGCATTTGTGGGTTCAATTACAGGTTCAAAATGTCCAGAAACAAAGAACGTTCTTCTTAAACTCGTCAGTCTATTCGGGTTCTGAGAAATGAAGGCTATTCCATGTGAGAAATTGCCAAGAAACTGAAGATCTTGTACAACCCCGTGTACTACTCCCTTCACAGAACAGTACAAACGGGCTGTAACCAGAATAGAAAGAGGAGTGGGAGGCACCGGTGCACAACTGAGCAAGAGGACAAGTACATTAGAGTGTCTAGTTTGAGAAACAGACGCCTCACAAGTCCTCAACTGGCAGCTTCATTAAATAGTACCCGGAAAACACCAGTCTCAACATCAAATCAAATCAAATCAAATGTATTTATATAGCCCTTCGTACATCAGCTGATATCTCAAAGTGCTGTACAGAAACCCAGCCTAAAACCCCAAACAGCAAGCAATGCAGGTGTAGAAGCACGGTGGCTAGGAAAAACTCCCTAGAAAGGCCAAAACCTAGGAAGAAACCTAGAGGAACCAGGCTATGTGGGGTGGCCAGTCCTCTTCTGGCTGTGCCGGGTGGAGATTATAACAGAACATGGCCAAGATGTTCAAATGTTCATAAATGACCAGCATGGTCGAATAATAATAAGGCAGAACAGTTGAAACTGGAGCAGCAGCACAGTCAGGTGGAAGTTGAAACTGGAGCAGCAGCATGGCCAGGTGGACAGTGAAGAGGCGACTCTGGGATGCTATCCTTCTAGGCAGAGTTGCAAAGAAAAAGCCATATCTTAGACTGGCCAATAATAATAAAAGAATAAGATGGGCAGAAGAACACAGACAATGGACAGAGGAACTCTGCCTAGAAGGCCAGCATCCCGGAGTCACATCTTCACTGTTGGCATTGAGACTGGTGTTTTGCGGGTACTAATTAATGAACCTGCCAGTTGACGACTTGTGAGGCGTCGGTTTCTCAAACTAGACACTCTAATGTACTTGTCCTCTTGCTCAGGAACTCTGGAGATCATCGGGTTCTTGGGCACCTCCCAACCAAGGCCTTCTCCCCCGATTGCTCAGTTTGGCCGGCCGGCTCTAGGAAGAGTCTTGGTGGTTCCAAACTTCTTCCGTTTAAGAATGATGGAGGCCACTGTGTTCTTGTGGACCTTCAATGCTGCAGCAATGTTTTGCTACCCTTCCCCAGATCTGTGCCTCGACATAATCCTGTCTCGGAGCTCTACAGACAATTCCTTCCACCTCGTGGCTTTGTTTTTGCTCTGACATGCACTGTCAACTGTGGGACCTTATATAGACAGGTGTGTGCATTTCCAAATCATGTCCAATCATGCATTTAACACAGGTGCACTCCAATCAAGTTGTTGAAACATCTCAAGGATGATCAATGGAAACAGGATGCACCTGAGCTCAATTTTGAGTCTCATAGCAAAGGGTCTGAATACTTAAGCAGATAAGGTATTTCTGTTTAATTTTTTTTTATACATTTGCAAAATGTTCTAAAAACCTGTTTTCGCTTTGTCATTATGGGCTATTGTATATAGATTGATTGGGGGGTCTGTAACGTAATAGATCTGGGACTGCTCCTCCATCTTTATCTTAAATAGTGAAGGAGTTAGCGAGAAGGGCAGATCAGGGAGAGTGAATCGTGTTTCTGGGTTGAGAGAGCAGAAGGTTCGGAATAATGCTCATGTTCTACTGGGAGGCAGATTATTGTAAACAGGAAATGCTGTGCTCTCTCTCTCGGAAAGGGGCAACCAATAAGGCTGTAGTCATGGTGACCGAGGATAACCTCCTCGCATCTGGCTGCTGCAGCTGCACACACAAGGCATATCAGGGCTGATCTGAGCTACTTAATGTGAACACACACACACACATCTATTCTTCCTGCCTACAGCTCTTCTGAAAGCTATTGAGGAATGGTTCACTCGCCATCTAGACGTGTTGAGACCCTGGATTGATATGGGCGGGGGTTGACTTACCGGATTGCATGCTGGGGTAACCAGATCTTCAGTGCATGACTGTTGCATGCCAGTGTATTAGACCTAAAGCTCCCATTGGGTAAGAAAAAGTCAACACGCCCATTCTGTGTGGAACCATGCTTCTGTTTTCCCTAGTTATTGAGGTAGTTGTCTCCACTGAATACACCTAGACTAACTCATTATGGGTTCAGTCCTTGAGATGGGTGCACAACACATACTGTATAGCTCCAGTTTACGTGCCAATCTTCCATTGACGGCAGTGTGAGATTTATTCCAAAGTATGAGGTGTGTACTTCAGTTCAGTATGCACCTCAAGTCATGATTTCAAACTGTATAGTGCAGTACATTGCACGGTGCTCCACTGAGAGTGGAAAGGCAGGGTTGCTCTCTCATCCCCTCTAGCAGAATCATGGATGGGTTACAACTTCCTATAGTCAGTTCTTCTTTGGAGCCTCCTAGTCCTCCTCCACTGGCTGTCTGGGCCTTATTTCACACTGAATTTAGGAGCTCCAGCCCCATCTATATTGATGGACAGAGAGGACTGACTGATTTCTGCCTGTGTAAGAGGGGAGATATGCACTCTAGAGAGTTCTCTACAGAGGCATTATCAACCTGCCGAGGAGCTGTGACCACACACACACACACACACACACGCACACGCAGTCTTGTACAACTAACCTTGTGGGGACACACAATTCAGTCCCATTCATAATCATATTTTCCCTAACCCTTATCCTAACCTTTACCCGGAAATCTAACCTTAACTCTAACCCCCCTAGAAATAGCACTTGACCTTGTTGGGACTACTAGACTGCTGGTCCCCACAAGTATTGTTAAACGCGTCCACACTAGACATGCTCACACACACACTCATACACACACACTAAGTATGTAAACTCATAATAAACACACAGAATATACGATGGTGACAGTATATGGACAGCCACAGTGTGTAAATGTGACTGGTAGATTATTGTATTGACACCACACTGTACATCTGGCTCCTGAGGACGGTACTGTATATTGTCGCTAACAGGTCCTAAATGATTGTTTTGTAACCCGCCATTGTGGCAAGAACATCAGTGGTTCCTGCAAAGAAGCTCGTCCCTGACTCAGGGCTGGTTTCTTTGTATCTTTTTCTACCACTGTGTATGTCTGTTATTCTACAGAAATACCAGTGGATAGTGTATTGTAGTCCTTTGTCCTATTATGTGATTGCTCCCTGTATTGCTCTTAAAATATGATTCAATAGCTCTATTGCTCTGTGTAGGTATGTTTCTGTATAATAACCCATCAACTCACATGCATGTACTCTACTAACTCTATTGTACTCTACTAACTCTATTGTACTCTACTAACTCTATTGTACTCTACTGACTCTATTGTACTCTACTAACTCTATTATACTCTACTAACTCTATTGTACTCTACCAACTCTATTGTACTCTGCTGTACTCTACCAACTCTATTGTACTCTACCAACTCTATTGTACTCTGCTGTACTCTATTGTACTCTGCTGTACTCTACCAACTCTATTGTACTCTACTGTACAATATTGTACTCTACTGTATTCTACCAACTATATTGTACTCTACCAACTATATTGTACTCTACCAACTCTATTGTACTCTACCAACTCTATTGTACTCTACTGTACAATATTGTACTCTACTGTACTCTACCAACTCTATTGTACTCTACTGTACTCTACCAACTATATTGTACTCTACTGTACTCTACCAACTATATTGTACTCTACCAACTCTATTGTACTCTACCAACTCTATTGTACTCTACTGTACAATATTGTACTCTACTGTACTCTACCAACTCTATTGTACTCTACCAACTCTATTGTACTCTACTGTACTCTACCAACTATATTGTACTCTACTGTACTCTACCAACTATATTGTACTCTATCAACTCTGTTGTACTCTACAAACTATATTGTACTCTACTAACTCTACTGTACAATATTGTACTCTACTGTACTCTACCAGCTCTATTGTACTCTACCAACTCTATTGTACTCTACCAATTCTATTGTACTCTACTGTACTCTATTGTATTCTACTGTACTCTACTGTACTCTACTAACTGCTGAATATACCTACTAGAACTTGTAACTGCAAGGATGGGTGGTATTTGATCTATACATGTGTGCCTTAAAGAGAGAGAGTTTAATGAATACCGTGTTTGCCAAAGGAGGCTGGTGGGAGAAGCTATAGGAGGATGGGCTCATTGTAATGGCTGGAATGGAATGACTGGTATGGTATCAAATATATGGAAACCACATATTTTACTCCGTTCCATTTATTCCATTCCAACAATGAGCCCGTCCTCCTATAGCTCCTCCCACCAGCCTCCTCGTATGTGTGTGTGTGTGTGTGTGTGTGTGTGTGTGTGTGTGTGTGTGTGTGTGTGTGTGTGTGTGTGTGTGTGTGTGTGTGTGTGTGTGTGTGTGTGTGTGTGTTTGCGTGCGTGCGTGTGCGCGCGCGCGTGCGTGCGTGCGTGGTCAAAAGGTAAGGTAGTGGTGAGAGCCTGTGGGCCACAGCATAATGCCTACTCTCCTTTTGTTTGGTCTATAGTCACTAACTGTGGGCTTGCTCTGTGCAGAGGAACTAAAGGCAAGGACATCAACACCATCAAGTCTCTCAGGGTGCTGCGAGTTCTAAGGCCTCTGAAGACCATCAAACGACTGCCAAAACTCAAGGTAGCTACATCTGTTACCTGTTCGCTCCGCTCTGACACAACAGAAAAGCCACTTCCATGGCCAGTTAGTCAAACAAACACATACGGATGCATTCACGAACGTACACACACACACACACACACACACACACACACACACACACACACACACACAGAAATTGCAGCAGCAGCCAGTGGATGAATAACTCCCAAGTGATTTGTACGAGATATAAACTAATACATTAATCACATCAGTGGGAGAGAAGAGGAGGGTGAGATGTAATGACTGATATCCACAGTGTCTATCTTCATTTACCAGTTAATCATCCTCTGCCCGGTGACAAATGGGGAAAAATGCTAATCTGTCTCACTCTTTTCAGGACCCCAGCTCTGATCTTGTCTCACAAGGACTAGACCAAAGTAATTGATGTGTGGAAAGGTAGTTGATCAGACCAAAGATAGCAGCACATCCTGTTGAAGTAATTGATGGGTTGATTGAGATAGATCAGGGTTAGCAGGGAGGTAAGCCCTTCTACTCCCTACCTCTGGTCCAGGGCGTTACATGCTGCTTGCTGAGGCTGAAGGCTCAGTGTCAGCAAGCTGCACGTAACACACGGGACTAGAGCTAATCACTCTCATACACTTAGCTATTTGTACTGAGTGACATGAGTGACATAAAAAATAACTTACTTCAGGGAGCAGCTCTGTGAGTTACTGTCTCATTCATCCCTGCAGATACATATTAATTGGGAAGATTTCAAAACATGCCATGACAGGTAGACAGTCATTCAAACCACAAATTGATCAACAGAGTGCTGCGTAGAGACTGTGTGCATGTGTCTAGATGGGTGTTCACATGCATGGTAACGTGTTTGAGTGATTGTGTGTACCTCTATTTATTGGTGTGTGTGTCCTCCTCCAGGCCGTGTTTGACTGTGTGGTCAACTCTCTGAAGAACGTGCTCAACATCCTCATTGTCTACATGCTCTTCATGTTCATCTTCGCTGTGATCGCTGTGCAGCTCTTCAAGGGCAAGTTCTTCTACTGCACCGACGAGTCTAAAGGTCTGGAGAAGGACTGCAGGTACAGTACACACTCACACCATTGACACTGACTGGTATTGGATATGCCCTTACAAAAAAGAAACATGACAAAGTCACGAGAGAACAAATCACCTGAAAAATGTGAATACATATGTTTTATATAATATATAGTTGAAGTCAGAAGTTTACATACACTTAGATTGGAGTCATTAAAACTAATTTATCAACGACTCCACAAATGTCTTGTTAACAAACTATAGTTTTGGCAAGTCGGTTAGGACATCTACTGTGTGCATGACACAAGTACCTTTTCCAGCAGTTGTTTACAGACAGATTATTTCACTTCTAATTCACTGTATCACAATTCCAGTGGGTCAGAAGATTAAATACATTAAGTTGACTGTGCCTTTAAACAGCTTGGGAAATCCCAGAAAATGATGTCATGGCTTTAGAAACCTCTGATAGGCTAATTGACATAATTTGAGTCAATTGGAGGTGTACCTGTGGATGTATTTCAAGGCCTACCTTCAAACTCAGTGCTTCTTTGCTTGACATCATGGGAAAATCAATGAAATCAGCCAAGACTCTGTCTCCTAGAGATGAACGTACTTTGGTGCGAAAAGTGCAAATCAATCCCAGAACAACAGCAAAGGACCTTGTGAAGATGCTGGAGGAAACAGGTACAAAAGTATCTATATCCACAGCGAAATTAGTCCTATATCGACATAACCTTAAAGGCCACTCAGCAAGGAAGAAGCCACTGTTCCAAAACCACCGTAAAAAAGCCAGACTACGGTTTGCAACTGCACATGGGGACAAAGATCATACTTTTTGGAGAAATGTTCTCTGATCTGATGAAACCAAAATAGAACTGTTTGGCCATAGTAACCATTGTTATGTTTGGAGGAAAAACGGGGAAGACTTGCAAGCCGAAGAACACCATCCCAACCGTGAGGCACGGGGGTGGCAGCATCATGTTGTGGGGGTGCTTTGCTGCAGGAGGGACTGGTGCACTTCACAAAATAGATGGCATCATGAGGGAGGAAAATTACGTGGATATATCGAAGCAATATCTCAAGACATCAGTCAGGAAGTTAAAGCTTGGTCGCAAATGGGTCTTCCAAATGGACAATGACCCCAAGCATACTTCCAAAATTGTGGCAAAATGGTTCAAGGACAACAAAGTCAAGGTATTGGAGTGGCCATCACAAAGCCCTGACCTCAATCCTAAAGAACATTTTTGGGCAGAACTGAAAAAGCGTTTCCGAGCAAGGAGGCTTACAAACCTGTTACACCAGCTCTGTCATGAGGAATGGGCCAAAATTCACCCAACTTATTGTGGGAAGCTTGTGGAAGGCTACCCGAAAAGTTTGACCCAAGTTAAACAATTTAAAGGCAACGCTACCAAATACTAATTGAGTGTATGTAAACTTCTGACCCACTGGGAATGTGATGAAAGAAATAAAAGTTGAAATAAATCATTCTATCAACTATTATTCTGACTTTTCACATTCTTAAAATAAAGTGGTGATCCTAACCGACCTAAGACATGGAATTTTTTACAAGCATTAAATGTCTGTAATTGTGAAAAACGGAGTTTAAATGTATTTGGCTAAGGTGTATGTAAACTTCTGACCTCAACTGTATATGGATTCGTATGCTTCATTTATAAGTCCATAAATCTATGTAGCAACTAAGGATTTCCCCTTTAAAAGGCAGTGACCATCATACAGCAGAACTGTCTCCATTTGAACATTATCCATTAACCTGCCCCATTTATTCTGTCTACTCTTCCACGAATGTCCCACAAAATCGTTCCTGTCTCGCATTTGGGCTTTTTAGATGTGGTCGCCTTAATTCCCTCAATGGAACATTGCTACTGCAAAATGTTAACACCATCTTTTCACATGTGAAAATTAGATGTTTGCAGTTGGAGTGTTTTTTGTGAATATAGCTTGTGCCAATTTACCTACAAGATAACAATACAATACTGTGTTATTCTCTTTCTCTTTTTCTTTCTTTCTCTCTTTCTCCTCTTTCTCCCCCCGTCCCTCTCTTTCCATCGTTCATCAGGGGTAAGTTTCTGGACTATGACGGTGATGAAGTGGCGGCCCAGGATCGTGAGTGGAGGAAGTATGAGTTCCATTACGACAATGTGCTGTGGGCCTTCCTCACCCTATTCACCGTCTCCACCGGGGAGGGCTGGCCAATGTGAGTAGCCCACACCAGCCAATCAGCTGTAGAGAGAAGCTCAGGCCAGCCAATTACCTGTAAGGACCTTGTCACATAACCACAGGCTAGCACATCACTGGTAATGAGCTACTCACATAACCACAGACTAGGTAGCCAATCAACTGTGAAGAGAAATACAGGCCAGCCAATCCCCTACATGTGGCCTACTTACATTACTACCGACTAGCCAGTCACTGGCAATGGCCTACACACATAACCACAGGCCACTCAATCACCTACACATCACCTATTCACATAACCACCGGCTAGCCAATTAGCTTCCCAAATAATTCCAGGCAGACTAGAGGGTTCCTATCGGGTCCATTGACCCCTATTGAATGTACACAGTGTCCTCAACAAGACGAGCATCCCATTTCACATCCATTCCAAAGGACAAAGTGCCAATGATGTGGGGGAAATAAATTATCTCAGGTGAGACTAGGTGGGGTGGAATCCAGTGGGAGAGGTGTGTGTGTGTGCGTGTGTAATGGCGTGCGTGTGCTGAGGTAATGTTCAGGAGGAGACAGCGCTAGTCAGTATGATGGCCTTCATCATTTGCACTAATTTATGGCATGTAGAACCTGACCAGGGTTGGAGTTGAGGACACCACAATGTCTTAAGTGCTCTCCTCAGCTAGTCAGTCATTCATCTTCTCTCTCTGTCTCTCTCCACAGCTCCTTCCTCAGGGAAATCATTACCCCAAGTACAGGGTTTAACAAGGGCTACACAATAAAATGTGAAAGAGCTAACTAGCGTTAGATTAATCTTGAAATCAAAATGGCTCTATTCCCTGTGACTCAGCGTATAGGGCTTGAGAAGGGGTACTACAGCTCTTTTTGCTATTCTCAGAAATTAATATAAAGCAGAATATCTTCAAAACATCAGTGTTTTTAGTTTTATTTACACATTTGCTGCATATCTGTTTTTAATCATATTCAAAAAACTCATTTTTTGTTGTTGTTATGCAAACTGGTAAACATTCATATATTCCCTGCTTCATAATATTATTCCCTGCTGTACTCAGTTATGGAAGATGAAAGATGAATATTGGACATATTTTATTCCAGTAAATGTATTGCTTTTTTCCCCACAGCCTGCTTGTACATCACATATTCTTGTGTGCCCTCCCTGCCATGGCTGCCTAGTGGTGTATGTATAGGTTAAAACAATTAAGCTAGTTAGGCTTAGATAGTATTAGGATAGTTTCCTCTAGGTACAGATCTGGAATCAGCTTCCTCTACCCAAATCCTTACTTTAACCATTAATGGGAAAAATGCAAAAGTGACCCTCTGTGTTTACCTGTTTTCTCCAGGGTCCTAAAGCATTCTGTGGATGCCACCTATGAGGATGAGGGTCCCAGCCCAGGCTTCCGTATGGAGACCTCGATCTTCTATGTGGTCTACTTTGTGGTCTTTCCCTTCTTCTTTGTCAACATCTTTGTGGCTTTGATCATCATCACCTTCCAGGAGCAGGGAGACAAGGCCATGTCAGAGTGTAGTCTGGAGAAGAATGAGGTACACAAACACAAACAAACAGACACACACACACACACACACACAAACCTTCCAGGAGCCGGGAGACAAGGCCATGTCAGAGTGTAGTCTGGAGAAGAACGAGGTACACAAACACAAACAAACAGACACACACACACACACACACACACAAACCTTCCAGGAGCCGGGAGACAAAGCCATGTCAGAGTGTAGTCTGGAGAAGAACGAGGTACACAAACACAAACAAACAGACACACACACACACACACACACACACACAAACCTTCCAGGAGCCGGGAGACAAGGCCATGTCAGAGTGTAGTCTGGAGAAGAACGAGGTACACAAACACAAACAAACAGACACACACACACACACACACACACAAACCTTCCAAGAGCCGGGAGACGAGGCCATGTCAGAGTGTAGTCTGGAGAAGAACGAGGTACACAAACACACACAAACCCTCCAAGAGCCGGGAGACAAGGCCATGTCAGATTGTAGACTGGAGAAGAACGAGGTACAGTATGCTGTCTGAACACACGCTGGACCACAGAGATAGAGAGATACACACGCACACAAACTCACACATACACAAGCAGAGAGACAAATACACACATACACAGAGAACAGACACACTCTCACCTAGTTGTCTGGCACCCAGTAGAAGGTAACTCACGTGCACCAACAATTATTAACACAAGGCCAAGTCATTTCTGCCTCTCCTCTGTTGAAACCGTCCCAGTGTTGGATCTCTCAACACTTTTCATAGCACCTGTGGATATATTTCAGTTGATTTCCTTGCTAGCCTGTTGTTTCCCTCAGAAGGCATCAACACAAAAGAACAGCAACCCTCAGCAGAAGCAACCAGCCCAGTGTAGTCCATCCAGCTGTATCTTAATTTCCTACATCACTGAGGTTCACTCTACAGTATGTCCCAAATGGCACCCTATTCCCTTTTATGGCGCACTACTTTCGACCAGAGCCCTGTGGGCTCAAAAGCAGTGCACTATGTAGTTACTATTAAACACTCCTGGAAACTGTTATGTTGCATGCCAGCACTTATCAGACGTTAGTTCAGCCTTTGATCTTTTTCATTTGATTTGTACATTGGTCCTTTTTTATATATTATATCAGATATGATTAGGGGGGTGAGTGAGTGAGTTTGACAAACTCTCACCTCATCCCTCTCCCTCTTTCTCTCCCCTCCCTCCCTCCCTCCCTCCCTCCCTCCCCCTCCTCCAACACAGAGAGCTTGTATTGACTTTGCCATCAACGCCAAGCCTCTGACGCGCTACATGCCAGCAGACAAGCAGTCGTTCCAGTATAAGATGTGGCAGTTTGTGGTGTCGCCACCCTTTGAGTACTCCATCATGACCATGATCGCACTCAACACTGTGGTGCTGATGATGAAGGTCAGTGATGCTTCCCACACACCATCAGCAATGTGTCCATTGTAGAAACAATGGTCCCGTTCCAGGCTGTATACATTATAGACGCATGCCAGATCTCAGAATGCCTGGATAACTGTACACATCAAATGATATTGCAATTGGATGCCCCTCTGCACAGTCAATAATGTGGCACACAACCATTGGTTGATGCAATTTTATCGTCTGCTATGAAGTCAGCCTGCAACGCAACCTATAACTGGATATAAGCATTGCAAGTTGCCCTTGATCACTGACGCAGGGTCAGAGCATTTGTCATAAAATGGGAAATCTGATCCTAGATCTGTTATAAGGGGAATTTCTACCTTGAGTGGGATAACTTTGGGACAGGTAATCAGTATAATTTGGATGGATACATTGAACGTATCCGTTGTTGATCTATAAGCAGCCTCTCTGTTGCTTTGACCTTATCCACATGGTTGATCCATTTGGCTTATCTCCAGGTATTGACCTTTACAGGTCTGTCAGACTGAGGGATAGTGCTGTTGCGGTGTCCGTATTACCACCATACTGGCAGCCATGAGTCATGACCACATTAAAAATCCACGGACTACCAGGCCATCAGGGCCTATTGGCCTGGTAGTCAGGGCTCTATCGTCTCTCTATCAGGTCCTAACGGCCTGGTAGTCAGGGCTCTGTCGTTTCTCCATCAGGTCCTAATGGCCTGGTAGTCAGGGCTCTGTCGTTTCTCCATCAGGTCCTAATGGCCTCAGGGCTCTGTTGTTTCTCCATCAGGTCCTAATGGCCTGGAAGTCAGGGCTCTATCGTTTCTCCATCAGGTCCTAATGGCCTCAGGGCTCTGTCGTTTCTCCATCAGGCCCTAATGGCCTGGTAGTTAGGGCTCTATCGTTTCTCCATCAGGTCTTAATGGCCTGGTAGTCAGGGCTCTATCGTTTCTCCATCAGGTCCTAATGGCCTGGAAGTCAGGGCTCTATCGTTTCTCCATCAGGTCCTAATGGCCTCAGGGCTCTGTCGTTTCTCCATCAGGTCCTAATGGCCTGGTAGTTAGGGCTCTATCGTTTCTCCATCAGGTCTTAATGGCCTGGTAGTCAGGGCTCTATCGTTTCTCCATCAGGTCCTAATGGCCTGGAAGTCAGGGCTCTATCGTTTCTCCATCAGGTCCTAATGGCCTCAGGGCTCTGTCGTTTCTCCATCAGGTCCTAATGGCCTGGTAGTTAGGGCTCTATCGTTTCTCCATCAGGTCTTAATGGCCTGGTAGTCAGGGCTCTATCGTTTCTCCATCAGGTCCTAATGGCTTGGTAGTCAGGGCTCTGTCGTTTCTCCATCAGGTCCTAATGGCCTGGTAGTCAGGGCTCTGTCGTTTCTCTATCAGGTCCTAATGGCCTGGTAGTCAGGGCTCTATCGGTTCTCCATCAGGTCCTAATGGCCTCAGGGCTCTGTTGTTTCTCCATCAGGTCCTAATGGCCTCAGGGCTCTGTTGTTTCTCCATCAGGTCCTAATGGCCTCAGGGCTCTGTTGTTTCTCCATCAGGTCCTAATGGCCTGGTAGTCAGGGCTCTATCGTTTCTCCATCAGGTCCTAATGGCCTGGTAGTCAGGGCTCTGTCGTTTCTTCATCAGGTCCTAATGGCCTGGTAGTCAGGGCTCTGTCGTTTCTCCATCAGGTCCTAATGGCCTGGTAGTCAGGGCTCTGTCGTTTCTCTATCAGGTCCTAATGGCCTGGTAGTCAGGGCTCTATCGTTTCTCCATCAGGTCCTAATGGCCTCAGGGCTCTGTTGTTTCTCCATCAGGTCCTAATGGCCTGGTAGTTAGGGCTCGGTCGTTTCTCCATCAGGTACTAATGGCCTGGTAGTCAGGGCTCTATCGTTTCTCCATCAGGTCCTAATGGCCTGCTAATCAGGGCTCTATCGTTTTTCCATCAGGTCCTAATGGCCTGGTAGTCAGGGCTCTATCGTTTCTCCATCAGGTCCTAATGGCCTGCTAATCAGGGCTCTATCGTTTCTCCATCAGGTCCTAATGGCCTGGTAGTCAGGGCTCTGTCGTTTCTCCATCAGGTCCTAATGGCCTCAGGGCTCTATCGTTTCTCCATCAGTTCCTAATGGCCTGGTAGTCAGGGCTCTATCGTTTCTCCATCAGGTCCTAATGGCCTGGTAGTCAGGGCTCTGTCGTTTCTCCATCAGGTCCTAATGGCCTGGTAGTCAGGGCTCTGTTGTCTCTCTAACCATTCTGATGTCAATGGAAATGCAATGGAAAATCACAAACACTTTTCATCAAAACTAGTGCTTTTAAAACCTCACTGTGATGATCAATTTGAAGAAAGAAGTTCAACAGCAGGTTGCGACTGAGTGTAAAACATGGTTGTTGTGGATGTTGTTTCAAAGCCTAACACAACGAAATGGACAACGCTTTCGAAGGTGATGATTCATTCAAAACACCCGTACACATATAAGAGCTTATGCATAGGCTTATGATGAAAAAAATCTGAATTAAAATGATGATTGTGCCGTTATACAATACATAGCCTATCACATATTCCCCATGGCAGAAAACACAACACAAAACTGATTTAAGATGTCTGGTGCATAATTGGTCTAGACTATACCCCAAAATGAAACACATTTGAGTAATAGCCTTTGAGTGTAGACTGTATTATTATGCATACTGGATGGACTGGTTACCGTATGTTATGCTCCAAACGTTCTATCCATGAGTCTGGGTGAGAGCCCTTTGCGATGATGTTGGTTCATTGATTGAAGGGGAAAGTGCTCCATTCCCTATTCAAGTGCATACAGATGACATGCCTTTTCCCCTGGCCCTGTTCCTACCCATTTCATAATGGGCCATTCTAAATCTAAACTCATTTTTACATAGTAAAGACAAGATTAAATGGAGAATAGTCTGATGGGTGAAAATATGATCGCTTGATCTGAGAACAGCTGTACAGCCTGAGGCAAGGAACAGACTCCGCATTAATAGCCTATAGTCACATCATGCAGCCCATATATGTTTTGATTTATAACACATTCTATGGTTTGTATCATTCAAAACTAAAATGACCAAATAACTCTAAATAACTCAATAACTATTTTTCAAATGATCACTTTTGCGCACAACTTAATTTTTCCCGGAATGGGAACGATATCCTTTCTATTTTATTTTGTTAAGTTCAATGATATTCTTCTTACTATAAAATCACGTAATATAAAATAATGGCACAGGAGTTATAAGCATATCTTGTCACATAACAGCCAGATAACGTACAGTAGGCCAACTCATAATCTGTTCTTCTGAAATACATTTTCTTCATATGTTTCTTTAGACCTGATTAAAATAAATAATGGATTTATTGTGGTGTATGTTCGTTTACTAAATGTGTTTGTTAATTACAGGTCAATTCATTAGGGACGGGGTGTTTTACACACACACACACACACACACACACGGACGGACGGACGAAAAAAGAGGGGAAGGATAACTTTAACAAGTATTACAATGGTCTGTCAGTCTGACATTGGACATGGACATGCCGATTATCATTTCCTCATGTTCAGTGGGAATGAATGTTGACCTCTGACATCTTCCCGACCTTTGCCTGACTTCTGACCTCTGCCTTCAGTTTCACGGTGCTCCGGAGCTGTATGAGGCCATGCTGAAGCACCTGAACATTGTGTTCACAGCTCTCTTCACACTAGAGTGCATCCTCAAGATCATCGCTTTCGGACCACTGGTGAGTCTCCATACATTACAGCACATGGTCACTATCTATCTAAGCATTTAGGAAAATAGACTGTAGACTAATTTTGGAATCACTCAAGTTGTCTTTTTGTGGAAAATACAGTTGAAGTCAGAAGTTTACATACACTTAGGTTGGAGTCATTAAAACTTGTTTTTCAACCACTCCACAAATTTCTTGTTAACAAACTAAAGTTTTGGCAAGTCAGTTAGGACATCTACTTTGTGCACGACACAAGTACCTTTTCCAACGATTGTTTACAGACAGAATATTTCACTTCTAATTCACTGTATCACAGGAGGAATGGGCCAAAATACTCCCAACTTATTGTGGGAAGCTTCAGGAAGGCTACCCGAAATGTTTGACCCAAGTTAAACAATTTAATATCAATGCTACCAAATACTAATTGAGTGTATGTAAACTTCTGACCCACTGGAAATGTGGTGAAAGAAATAAAAGTTGAAATCAATCCTTCTCTCTACTATTATTCTGACATTTCACATTCTTAAAATAAAGTGGTGATCCTAACTGACCTAAGACAGGGAATTGTTTTCTAGGATTAAATGTCAGAAATGGGCTAAAAACGGAGTTTAAATGTATTTGGCTAATGTGTATGTAGACTTCAGACTTCAACTGTTGATGACTGTGTACCAGGGTGGGAAGAGAGACAGAGAAACCGAGGCAGAGATAGAGAAAGTGGGATATCAGGACAGGGACTGATAAAGAGCCTTTGTGAAAACATTGGAAGGTTAATGGATGGCCAGGGGTAGTTTGGATGAGGGTATGCCACCGGGGAGGCGAGGTGTGTGTTGGGGATGATGCAACAGCTTAAGTTGAGGGGATAAGGGTGGGAAG
Organism: Oncorhynchus nerka; assembly: GCF_034236695.1. NCBI lineage: Eukaryota > Metazoa > Chordata > Actinopteri > Salmoniformes > Salmonidae > Oncorhynchus > Oncorhynchus nerka. The sequence goes on from NC_088399.1 coordinate 29,499,886, forward strand.
GTAAAGCAGTGGGATTGAGGGATGGAGGGAGGAATACATCTCCCAGGCAGCGCCGGGCCACCTGGCCCCTCTGCGCGGCTCTTCATCTCCAGATTCATTCACAGTTCATCCCCAGGCTCATTTGTCAAATGGCTTTTTTCACACGCCAATTACCTCCACCTGTTCAGCACTTAGCCCAGATGGATGGGCCTCTCGCTCTCTCGCACTCGCTCTCTCTTGCTCCCTCTCTCTCTGGGCGCCTATGTAGTTTCAAATTGCTATGCTCCCCAGGAGGAGCGTATGCTCACTGCCATGCCACCTGACAGATTCCCCTGTCTGTCTTAGGTCTATGCTGCTGTTTAGAATCTCCGAGTGTGTGTGTGTGTCTGGGAGTGAGTGACACTCTGTAGGCTATATATTGGATGGCCTTTTAATGAAACTCAAAGCAACTCATTAAAAGCTGCCTCATTTGAGGAGCTTAGAAGACATGCTCTGCAGAGTGTGGCCTGAGGAAAGCATTTAAAGAGCAAGGGTTTGGTACCAATCACAATAAAACCTCTATCCCTCTCCCTCCCCCTCTCTCTCACCCGCTCTCCCTCTATTTCTCTCTTTTTCTTCCTCTCTCTTTCTCTGTTGCAGAATTACTTGAAGGCAGCTTGGAACGTGTTTGACTTTGTGACAGTATTGGGGAGTATCACAGACATCTTGGTCACAGAGATTAAGGTAAGTGCTGCTTCAGTACAGTGTGCCCATACAACTTATTTTATGGCAAATATAAACTCAGAAAAAAAGAAATGTCCTCTCACTGTCAACTGCATTTTATTTCAGAAAACTTAACATGTGTAAATATGTGTATGAACATAACAAGATTCAACAACTGAGACATAAACTGAACAAGTTCCACAGACATGTGACTAACAGAAACTGAACAAAGGGGGGGTCAAAATCAAAAGTAACAGTCAGTATCTGGTGTGGCCACCAGCTGCATTAAGTACTGTAGTGCATCTCCTCCTCATGGACTGCACCAGATTTGCCAGTTCTTGCTCTGAGATGTTACCCCACTCTTCCACTAAGGCACCGGGGGGGAATGGCCCTAGCCCTCACCCTCTAATCCAACAGGTCCCAGACTTGCTCAATGGGATTGAGATCCTCTTCGCTGGCCATGGCAGAACACTGACATTCCTGTCTTGCAGGAAACCATGCACAGAACGAGCAGTATGGCTGGTGGCATTATCATGCTGAAGGGTCATGTCAGGATGAGCCTGCAGGAAGAGTACCACATGAGGGAGGAGGATGTCTTCCTTGTAGCGCACAGCGTTGAGATTGCCTGCAATGACAACAAGCTCAGTCCGATGATGCTGTGACACACCAACCCAGACCATGACAGACCCTCCACCTCCAAATCGATCCCTCTCCAGAGTACAGGCCTCGGTGTAACGCTTATTCCTTCGACGATAAACGTGAATACGACCATCACCCCTGGTGAGACAAAACCGCGACTCGTCAGTGAAGAGCACTTTTTTCCAGTCCTGTCTGGTCCAGTGATGGTGGGTTTGTGCCCATCGGCGACGTTGTTGCCGTTGTTGCCGGTGATGTCTGCCTTACAACAGGTCTACAAGCCCTCAGTCCAGCCTCTCAGCCTATTGCGGACAGTCTGAGCACTGATGGAGGGATTGAGGTGGTTCCTGGTGTAACTTGGGCAGGTGTTGTTGCCATCCTGTACCTGACTCGCAGGTGTGATGTTCGGATGTACCGATCCTGTGCAAGGTGTTACACTTGGTCTACCACTGCGAGGACGATCAGCTATCCGTCCTCTCTCCCTGTAGCGCTGTCTTAGGCGTCTCACAGTACGGACATTGAAATTTATTGCCCTGACAACATTGGCAGTCCTCATGCCTCCAAGCAGCATGCCAAAGGCACGTTCAGAGTCAGTAGAAAGGCCTCTTTAGTTTCCTAAGTTTTCATAACTGTGACCTTAATTGCCTACCGTCTGTAAGCTGTTAGTGTCTTAACGACCTTTCCACAGGTGCATGTTCATTAATTGTTTATGATTCATTGAACATGCATGGAAAACAGTGTTTAAACCCTTTACAATGAAGATATGTGAAGTTATTTGGATTTTTACCAATTACCTTTGAAAGACAGGGTCCTGAAAAAGGGACGTTTCTTTTTTTGCTGACCTTATATGGCAATTTACAAAATGCATCGGCACATAGCGATTCTCCTATATGCAGTCGTGCCTGTATGTCTTCACTCATACTACATTTACTCCTTGAATGAGGTTTAACCAAGTTACATTACTGTTGGTGAGGTAATCAGAAGAAGCCACCAGCATATCCTTCTGCTTTAGAGAGCTGCTGGGGATGGCTGAGAGCTCTCTCTCCTTCTGGATAGATTAGTATGGAGCTGGGGGACAGACCGGAGTGGGAGGCGGAGTTTGAAAGGGGGATCAGGAAAAGCCTCTGTGCAGATTGCAGCACAGTACCACTGAAGTCGATTGGAGTAGTCCGTTTACTATGTAAACTCTTTTGTGGACGAAATTTCCCTTTGTGTGGGATTTCTCTCCCCGTGACAGTCTTTTTCTTCTCTCTCTCTCTGGTTTTCTATCTTTCTCTCACTGTTTCCATCTTCTGCTATTTCTTTGCTGGTGTCTGTGCTCCCTCTGTGACACTATGGACCCTCTCTAGACGGTAAGTGTCTTGTTCCCGTTGCTTTTGACCATTCCCTTGGCGGTCAGTCTAAATCATACATAAATGGATAGGTAGATACTCTTCACTGAAATGGTACCACTGCTTCACTGAGCCCCCTTGTTAACCTAAACCATTCTGAGTGTAACCCAAATCTGATCCAAGAACAGTTGTTTGAATTCCAGTGTGTCTCCTCCTGCAGGACAAGCTGATCAATCTGAGTTTCTTGAGGCTGTTCAGGGCGGCCAGGCTCATCAAGCTGCTGAGGCAGGGCTACACCATTCGCATCCTGCTATGGACCTTTGTCCAGTCCTTCAAGGTGATTCACTGACCCCTCACCTCTGACCCTTGACCCTGAGGTTTGACCCCTGCCTACTCAACATGGACTCTTGATTTGAGAGTTATATGGTATTCATCTGATCAGTAGTGAATTGAATGAATGTAGGCTGATTCATTATTTTGTAATAACTGTAAGCATATAGATTGAACTGTAAGGGGAGATAAAGAAATAAAACGAGGACATCTTTCTTTTTGTATACTTAACCTCTTGCCTCTAGTTGGGACGCTTGCGTCCCAACTAGAGCTCTGGAAATGCAAATGTGCTACGCTAAATGCTAATAGTATTAGTTAAAACTCAAAAGTTCATTAAAATACACATGCAGGGTATCAAATTAAAGCTACACTCGTTGTGAATCCAGGCAACAAGTCAGATTTTTAAAATGCTTTTCGGCGACAGCATGAGAAGCTATTATCTGATAGCATGCACCAATACACTACAACAGAAAAGCACAGCAGGGGACGTAAACAAAATAATTAGCATTTCGGCGTTACACAAACCGCACAATAAAATAGAAAACAGTCATTACCTTTCACCATCTTCTTTGTTGGCACTCCTAGATGTCCCATAAACACTATTGGGTCTTTATTTCGATTAAATCGGGCCATATAAAGCCAAGATATGTAGACTGTGTGATAAACGAAAAAAACTGCGATTTCACAACGTAACGTCATTTTTTAAAATTCAAAAAGTAGACGATAAACTTTCACAAAACACTTCGAAATACGTTTGTAATGCTACTTTAGGTATTAGTAAACGTTAATAAGCGATAAAAATCATCCGTAGGCGATGTAAATATCATTAGCTGTCGTCTTGGAAAAAATTTCAGGAGAGAGCTCTTCCGGAATGATCTGGGCGGAGACCGGAGGTAAGTCGTGCCCCTCTTTCGGTTCAACCAAGAATCAAAGAGGATTCAATTCACAAGACTCTAGACAACATGGGGATGCTGTGGGAGTTGAATGCTCGGTCTTATCTAATTCGGCTCACTGTTAACAATTGCTTGAAGTGGCGCAAGGATATTTATTTCCATTTTCTGTGATCAGGTTTTCCTGCGCTTTCCGATGTAACGCACGTTATGTAATAGCCACAGTCGTGATTTAACCAGTTTTAAAAACGTCCGAGGGTTTCCTATCCACACATTCTAACCATATGAACGTACTATATTCCTGGCATGAGTAGCAGGGCGCTGAAATGTTGCGCGATTTTTAACAAAATGTTCAAAAAAGTAGAGGGTAGGAGCAACAGGTTAAAGGCATACTTAGCGATTTTGGCAATGAGGCCCTATATCTACTTCATCAGATGAACTCGTAGATACCATTTAAATGTGTCTGTGTCCAGTATGAAGGAAGTTAGAGGTAGTTTCGGGAGCCAATGCTAACTAGCATTAGCACAATGACAGGAAGTCTACAGGTATCTGCTAGCACCCATAGGCTTCCAGTCATTGTGCTAATGCAAGCCAAAATCCCAAAGTATCCCTTTAATGGCATTTGAAGTGATATTGATGTTTATTTGGAGTCTTAGAGAAGTGGTTTGTTCTGTGGAGCTTTCGTCGTAGAGAGAACAAGGACATTGCCAAGAATAGTTCATTTGATAGCAGGTTAAATGTGGGGTGGTGAGAGCTTTTAAGCCCCAATGAAAATGGATAGTTGCTGCAGAATGTTAAAAGGTAGCTCATTATTTCTGATTAATGTGTACCCTTCCCTTGTCTGGGATATATGTGATTAAGGAAATCAACCCCGCGGGTCACGTTGGCTGCTCTGCTCCATAAATAAGACTATTAAACCTTACTGTGCTGTTAACTTCTCGGTGCGTGTGTGTATTTTCTATTTCCAGGCCCTGCCTTACGTCTGCCTCCTCATCGCTATGCTCTTCTTCATCTACGCCATCATCGGCATGCAGGTGAGTCATACCACACACACGTCCAGTGACAATAACTATGCTATACTATGTTATATATCATAAAGAGAATGTCAACAGCTTATCCTCTATGGGAGATGGTTAAACAGATGGTTCCAATCTTTAAAGTTGATTGCTCATTTAAAAGGAAGCCTATGTGGCAACAAATCTGATCAATTGTATGCACAATGGAGGTGCTTGCCATCCACTAGATTAGCATGGCATTATAAATCAATGGTAATTGTGTCTTCTCGTAAAAGAGCCCTCATTTAATCATCGATGCTGTATAATGAGATGCTGTATAATGACAAAAGGGCACCCAGAGGGAGGGGTGGATCAGGACACCCCACCATGAGTGACAAACTTCATATCCCAATTAAAGATAAGAAGCTTATCTGGCTCTTTGTTATCATCAGGACTATCTGTGTGTCCCAAATGGCACGCTATCCCCATATAGTGGCTTTTTTCAAAAGTAGTGCACTATATAGGGAATATCAACATTTGTGTGCCTTTTGGATGTACCCTATACGTGTGAACTTGGGCAGAATACAGGGTCTCACCATGTCATTCAATTCTATTGTTATTAGATTAGAAAGATTTCTAGATAGCTACAGTGAACTCCAAAAGTATTAGGACAGTGAACTATTTTTGTTTTAGCTCTGTACTCCAGCAGTTTGGATACGGAGCAGACTGTCAGCTTTAATTTGAGGGTATTTTCATCCATATCGGGTGAACCGTTTAGAAATTACAGTACATTTTGTATAATGTCCCCCATTTTAGGGACCAAAAGTATTGGGACAAATTTACTTACAGTTGAAGTCGGAAGTTTACATACACTTAGGTTGGAGTCATTAAAACTCATTTTTCAACCACTCCACAAATGTCTTGTTAATAACAAACTATAGTTTTGGCAAGTCGGATAGGACATCTACTTTGTGCATGACAAAAGTAATTTTTCCAAGAATTGTTTACAGACAGATCACAATTCCAGTGGGTCAGAAGTTTACATACACTAAGTTGACTGTGCCTTTAAACAGCTTGGAAAATTCCAGAAAATCAGGGATTTAGAAGCTTCTGATAGGCTAATTGACATCATTTGAGTCAATTGGAGGTGTACCTGTGGATGCATTTCAAGGCATACCTTCAAACTCAGTGCCTCTTTGCTTGACATCATAGGAAAATCAAAATAAATCAGCCAAGACCTCAGAAAAATAATTGTAGACCTCCACAAGTCTGGTTCATTCTTGGGAGCAATTTCCAAATGCCTGAAGGTACCACGTTCATCTGTACAAACAATAGTACGCAAGAATAAACACCATGGGACCACACAACCATCATACCGCTCAGGAAGGAGATGCGTTCTGTCTCATAGAGATTAACGTATTTTGGTAGGAGGGACTCCAGGAGGGACTGGTGCACTTTACAAAAAGTGCACCAGCGACCCTTGCCGCCGACCCTGGCCTGGGAACCCTAATAAATAGGCCCACAGGACTGAGGGACACCTCTGGACTGAAGGACGCCTCTGGACTGAGGGGCAGCTCCGGACTGAGGGGCAGCTCCGGACTGAGGGGCAGCTCCGGACTGAGGGGCAGCTCCGGACTGAGGGCAACTCCGGACTGAAGGACCGCTCCGGACTGAAAAGCAATTCCGGCATCTGACAGCTCCTGGCTGACTGACTGCTCTTGCAGGTCCTGGCTGTCTGGCGGCTCTGGCAGCTCCTGGCTCGCTGGCGACTCTGGAAGCTCCTGGCTGGCTGGCGGCTCTGGCAGCTCCTGGCTCGCTGGCGACTCTGGAAGCTCCTGGCTGGCTGGCGGCTCTGGAAGCTCCTGGCTGACTGGCGGCTCTGGAGGCTCCTGGCTGACTGGCGGCTCCTGGCTGACTGGCGGCTCTTGGCTGACTGGCGGCTCAGGACAGACTGGCGCTTCTGGCGGCTCAGGACAGACTGGCTGCTCTGGCGGCTCTGTACAGACTGGCTGCTCTGGCGGCTCTGTACAGACTGGCTGCTCTGGCGGCTCTGTACAGACTGGCGGCTCTGGCGGCTCAGGACAGATTGGCGACTCTGGCGGCTCAGGACAGATCTTAGGCTCTGGCGGCTCAGGACAGACTGGCGCTTCTGGCGGCTCAGGACAGACTGGCTGCTCTGGCGGCTCTGTACAGACTGGCTGCTCTGGCGGCTCTGTACAGACTGGCTGCTCTGGCGGCTCTGTACAGACTGGCGGCTCTGGCGGCTCAGGACAGATTGGCGACTCTGGCGGCTCAGGACAGATCTTAGGCTCTGGCGGCTCAGGACAGACGGGAGACTCTGGCGGTTCAGGACAGACGGGAGACTGGCGGCTCAGGACAGACGGGAGACTGGCGGCTCAGGACAGACGGGAGACTCTGGTTGCTCAGGACAGACGGGAGACTCTGGCGGCTCTGGACAGACGAGGTGCACTGTAGGCCTGGTGCGTGGAGCCGGCACTGGTGGTACCGGGCTGGGGACACGCACCTCAGGGCGAGTGCCCGGAGCAGGAACAGGGAATATTGGACCCTGGAGGCGCACAGTAGGCCTGGTGCGTGGTGCCGGAACTGGTGGTACCGTGCTGGGAACACGCACCTCAGGGCGAGTGCGGGGAGCAGGAACAGAACACCCCGGGTTGTGAAGGTACTCTGGAGACCTGGTGTGTATAGCCGGAATCAATTGTTCCGGAACTTTAACACGTACTAGGAACTGAACACGCTGCTCAGGGTGAATGCCGTGCATACTATGCCAAACCAACAGCGCTCTCTCTTCACTCTCCTCCAATTTTATCAACTACTCGCCGAATGTCTCATAATCTCCCCTCCATTCACTCTCCTCCAATTTTTCCAATAACTTCGCAACATTCTCGGACTCACACCTCAACTTCGCCTACTGCTCTGATTCCATCCTCGGCTCCTTACGGTAAGCACGGGAAGTTGGCACAGGTCTTCTACCTGAACTCGCCACCACCCCCGTGTGCCGCCCCCCAATAAATGTTTGGGGCTGCCTCTCGGGCTTCCAGCCGCTCTGCCGTGCTAGCTCCTCATTATGCCGCCTCTCTGCTTTTGCTGCCTCAAGCTCTGCTTTGGGGTGGCGATATTCCCCTGGCTCTCCCCAGGGTCCTTTGCCGTCCAACTCATCCTACCGTGTCCATTCCTCCTCCCTGCGCTGCTCCTGCTGCCGCTGCCTGTTACCACGCTGCTTGGTCCTTTTTTGGTTGGTGGTTCTGTAACGGTTGTCGTCTGGAGATAGAGAGTACCAAAGCGCAGCGTGGTTAGTGTTCATCTTTTTAATGGAAAACTGAACACTTCAAAAACACAAAACAACAAAGTGACAACCGAAACAGTTCTATCTGGTGCAGACACACAAAGACTGAAAATAACCACCCACAAACCCCAACAGAAAACAGGCTACCTAAATATGGTTTCCAATCAGAGACCATGACTAACACCTGCCTCTGATTGAGAACCATATCAGGCCAAACAAGACACCCAACCTAGAAACACAAAACATAGAATACTCACCCAACTCACGTCCTGACCAACTAAAACAAACAAATAACACAAGAACTAGGGTCAGAACGTGACAGTGGAAGGCTACCCGAAGTCCAACAATTTTAAGGCAATGATACCAAATACTAATTGAGTGTATGTAAACTTCTGAATGTGATGAAAGAAATAAAAGCTGGAATAAAACTTTCTCTCTACTATTATTCTGACATTTCACATTCTTAAAATGAAGTGGTGATCCTGACTGACCTAAAACAGGGAATTTTCACTAGGATTAAATGTCAGGGATTGTGAAAAACTGAGTTTAAATGTATTTGGCTAAGGTGTATGTAAACTTCCGGCTTCAACTGTATGTGTATTAAAGTAGTAAAATGTTAAGCATTTGGTCCCATTTTCATAGCACACAATACTACATCAAGCGTGTGACTTTTTGTTGGATGCATTGGCTGTTTGTTTTGATTGTGTTTCAGATTATGAATGAGTAGGTGTCCAAACCTTTGACTGGTACTGTACAAGTATTTGTCCCCTTTCTGATTTTCTCTATTTTTGCATATTATTACTCTTAATGTTAATAGATCTTCAACCAAAACCAAATATTAGATAAAGGGAACCTGAGTGAACAAATAATACAAGATGTTGATAATGAATTAATTAATTTTATAAACAAAGTTACGCAACACCCAAAGCATCTGTGTGAAAAAGTAATTGCCCCCTTACACTCAATAATTGGTTGTGCCACCTTTAGCTGCAATGACTGCAACCAAATGCTTCCTGTAGTTGCTCACATTGCTGTGTGTAGTTGCTCACATTGCTGTGTGTAGTTGCTCACATTGCTGTGTGTAGTTGCTCACATTGCTGTGGAGGAATATTGTCCCACTCTTCCATGCAGAACTGCTTTAACTCCGGTGACATTTGTGGGTTTCAGGTCCTGCCACAACATCTCAATGGGGTTTAGGTCTGGACTTTGACTAGGCCATTCTGATGTAGACTTGCTTGTGTGTTCTGTATCATTGTCTTGCTGCATGACCCAGTAGCGCTTCAGCTCACAGACGGTTGGACCTGACATTTTCCTTTAGAATTCTCTGATACAGAGTAGAATTCATGGTTCCTTCAATGATAGCAAGTTGTCCTGTTCCTGAGGCACCAAAGCATCCCAAGCCATCACAATACCACCATCATTCTTGACCATTGGTATGAGATTCTTGCTGTGGAATGAAGTGTTGGGTTTTCCTCAGACATAATGGGACCCATGTCGTCCTAAAGGTTCCACTTCTGACTCATCTGTCCAACATTCTTCCAGGAGTCTTGACGATCATCCAGGTGCTTTTTGGCCAACATAAGTTGACCTTTTGATGACATGGCTACAGTTATGTTATGTCTGGTGAAAACCCAACACTACATTACACAGTAAAAAACTCATACCAATGGTCAAGTATGGTGGTGGTAATGTGTTGACACACACACACACACACATAGTCTTCTGCCTACTCTGGTAGGATTTGAGAAAAGTAATGATTCGTGGCTAATGTATTTTTTGGAGATAGCATTACATCGTATCAAATCCTGCAAAGGCTGATTCAATCAGCACTAGCTCCTGGGATCACTTTCTTATACAAATCACTTCCCTATTTCTAACTCGCACATGTGTGTCTCAAATGGCACCCTATTCCCTACATAGTGCACTACTTTTGACCAGAACCCATAGGACACTGGTCAAAAGTAGTGTACTATACAGGGAATTGGGTTCCCTGTATAGTTCCCTGTATAGGACATACCTATAGATAACATAAAGGGAATCCCTCTAACTGCCATGCTGGCCATTTCTGATTCCTTCAGGTGTTTGGAAACATTGAGCTGAATGAGGAATCAGCCATCAATCACCACAACAACTTCCAGACCTTCTTCCAGGCTCTGATGCTTCTGTTTAGGTGACCATGTCTCCACATTCTCCATTTTAGGCCTTTTTTCACATATCTTTCTATTATTGCTATTGCAGTATAATGTAATACAATAACCATGTTTTTCCTTATGCTCATGGTGGTGTTTGTGGTAGATATACAGTGTCCAATGATGGATATACGGTGCTTACATTGCATGTGTTTGTTTGTGTATATGTGTGTATCTACAATGTGTGTGTGTGTGTGTGTCCCTTTGCAGGAGTGCAACAGGTGAGGCGTGGCATGAGATCATGCTGTCGTGTCTGAGTAACCGTCCGTGTGATAAGCTGTCAGGGTCCGGAGGGAAGGAGTGCGGCAGTGACTTTGCTTATTTCTACTTTGTCTCCTTCATCTTCCTCTGCTCCTTCCTGGTCAGTATGGGCCATCACAAATGAATGACCAATTAGGATGACCAATGTCCAATGATTGACCAATGATCAGCAAGAAAGGACCATTCACCTCTCCACCTCCCTGTCCCTTCCTCCAGATGCTCAATCTGTTTGTGGCGGTCATCATGGACAACTTTGAGTACCTGACCAGAGACGCCTCTATCCTGGGGCCTCACCACCTGGACGAATTTGTCCGTGTTTGGGCCGAGTACGACCCTGCTGCCTGGTAGGTGTCTTTAATCCTTCTCCAGGTGATTAATTTTTTCCCCCTGAGTCAAGACAGCGTCAGTTTTAGGTTCAGGGGTGAAGAGGTGAAGGGAGGGACATGAAGTGTCATAGTGAAGTGTATAGCAAATAGTCGGTGACAAATCAAAGATGGCTCTAATTTCCAGTGGGATGACTCTGTGACGTTTGACAACGATTGACGGGCAGGGAGGGATCCCGTTTTAGTGGGGCTGAGTGACGTTAAGCCGGCGCCTGGAGTGCCAACTAGGGCCTCAGAGGCAGACTGATGTAAATCCATGGTTCCGCTCCGCTCAACTCTGCTCGATATCCGCTAGGCTCTCCTGACGACCCTGAAGCTCCTCTCATTCTGTCATTGTGGAGGGAGAAGAAACTATTTCAATCACACAACACATCTCAGCTGCTTTCCAAAGTATTTATCAGACCCATTGAGAAATACTGGAACTCTAAGAGCAAAAATAGGAAGTTAGGCTGAGATGCTGCAGGGTGAGAAGTCCTAAATGTCCCCAATGCCACTCTATTCACTATGTGCCCTTGGACTTTATAGGCTATATGGTTTCATTTGGGACACAGACTTATAACCTCCCAGTAACCCTGTAGTCAAGTATGACTATAGATAAACAAGCTTGTTATTTATACACTGAGTATACCAAACATTAGGAACACCTTCCTAATATTGAGTTGCACCCCCTGGATTCACCTGGTCAGTGTATCTCATGGAAAGAGTTGTTAATGTTTTCTATACTCTGTGTATATCTGCACCATATCTACAGGTGGGCTTTATTCAATGACCATGACTGCACACAATGGAGGATATACATGTTAAGTCATTGGAAATGGTTGTGTTTGTGTCCTAACCTCCTCTAACCTGTCTTGTCTTTTACAGCGAAAGGATATGCTATCAGGATATGTACAAATTGTTGCGTTTTATCTCGCCTCCTCTCGGCTTAGGGAAGAAGTGTCCTAATAGGGTGGCCTACAAGGTTTGCAACCCCACACACCCCTTAATCATGAAGGGATGAGGTTGAAGTGGAGAGTGAATGAATGTGAATGACTCCTAGTGCCAGAGATTCAACCACACACATACACACCCACACACACATACCTCTCATACTAACCAGCTGGTGGGTAACCATGGCAACTAATGGAAAACAATGCCACAATGTAAGCCTCATTACAGTATACTGGCCAGGCTTCATCATCATCTCCGTTTTCACCATACTGAATGCAGTATGCAGTAGACCTACAGTGCCTTGCGAAAGTATTCGGCCCCCTTGAACTTTGCGACCTTTTGCCACATTTCAGGCCTTAAACATAAAGATATAAAACTGTATTTTTTTGTGAAGAATCAACAACAAGTGGGACACAATCATGAAGTGGAACGACATTTATTGGATATTTCACACTTTTTTAACAAATCAAAAACTGAAAAATTGGGCGTGCAAAATTATTCAGCCCCTTTACTTTCAGTGCAGCAAACTCTCTCCAGAAGTTCAGTGAGGATCTCTGAATGATCCAATGTTGACCTAAATGACTAATGATGATAAATACAATCCACCTGTGTGTAATCAAGTCTCCGTATAAATGCACCTGCACTGTGATAGTCTCAGAGGTCCGTCAAAAGCGCAGAGAGCATCATGAAGAACAAGGAACACACCAGGCAGGTCCGAGATACTGTTGTGAAGAAGTTTAAAGCCGGATTTGGATACAAAAAGATTTCCCAAGCTTTAAACCTCCCAAGGAGCACTGTGCAAGCGATAATATTGAAATGGAAGGAGTATCAGACCACTGCAAATCTACCAAGACCTGGCCGTCCCTCTAAACTTTCAGCTCATACAAGGAGAAGACTGATCAGAGATGCAGCCAAGAGGCCCATGATCACTCTGGATGAACTGCACCTCTACAGCTGAGGTGGGAGATTCTGTCCATAGGACAACAATCAGTCGTATATTGCACAAATCTGGCCTTTATGGAAGAGTGGCAAGAAGAAAGCCATTTCTTAAAGATATCCATAAAAAGTGTCGTTTAAAGTTTGCCACAAGCCACCTGGGAGACACACCAAACATGTGGAAGAAGGTGCTCTGGTCAGATGAAACCAAAATTGAACTTTTTGGCAACAATGCAAAACGTTATGTTTGGCATAAAAGCAACACAGCTCATCACCCTGAACACACCATCCCCACTGTCAAACATGGTGCTGGCAGCATCATGGTTTGGGCCTGCTTTTCTTCAGCAGGGACAGGGAAGATGGTTAAAATTGATGGGAAGATGGATGGAGCCAAATACAGGACCATTCTGGAAGAAAACCTGATGGAGTCTGCAAAAGATCTGAGACTGGGACGGAGATTTGTCTTCCAACAAGACAATGATCCAAAACATAAAGCAAAATCTACAATGGAATGGTTCAAAAATAAACATATCCAGGTGTTAGAATGGCCAAGTCAAAGTCCAGACCTGAATCCAATTGAGAATCTGTGGAAAGAACTGAAAACTGCTGTTCACAAATGCTCTCCATCCAACCTCACTGAGCTCGAGCTGTTTTGCAAGGAGGAATGGGAAAAAATTTCAGTCTCTCGATGTGCAAAACTGATAGAGACATACCCCAAGTGACTTACAGCTGTAATCGCAGCAAAAGGTGGCGCTACAAAGTATTAACTTAAGGGGGCTGAATAATTTTGCACACCCAATTTTTCAGTTTTTGATTTGTTAAAAAAGTTTGAAATATCCAATAAATGTCGTTTCACTTCATGATTGTGTCCCACTTGTTGATGATTCTTCACAAAAAAATACAGTTTTATATCTTTATGTTTGAAGCCTGAAATGTGGCAAAAGGTCGCAAAGTTCAAGGGGGCCGAATACTTTCGCAAGGCACTGTATATGGTTTTCTCAGAGTAGGCCCGGGAGACTGCTCAATTTGGTTACCGCTGATGTCTCGGAGCATGCAGGAACAGAAGACATCTGAACAGTGAAGCTGCAACCTTGCCCTGAGCATACATACATATACATGTACATACTACATACACATCATGATCAATCCAACCTCATGATTTTGCCATCTCAATTCCCGAAAAACACCCCACCTTCTTCCTGTCCAACCTTGTGATCCATCCCAGTCTCAAGCAGGACAGGGTTGGCATCCCGCCCCGGAATCCACTGCCCTGGAAATCTAAGATAACACAGATTTCTGTTGTTATCATTTTCTCTTCTGTTTAACAATCTTCTTTTGGTAATTTTTAACTCCCCCTGCCCCCTCCTCCTACCTTACCTGGATTCCTCCAACCCTCTCTCTGACCCCTGTGATCTCCTCCTGTGACTTCTCCCCCTGTGAAGTGGCCGTATGACCTACCTCGATATGTACGAGATGTTCCGTCACATGTCCCCTCCACTAGGTTTGGGAAAGAAATGCCCGCCCAGAATCGCCTACAAGGTAGACTCCCCCCTCCTCCTCTTCCCCCAGCAGTCTTCCTCTCACCCCTGTCACTCACTCCCACCTGCCCTGTATCTCTCCCGGCTTCTATCAGTCTGTCACAACCACTTCCTGCTGTGCTCTTGTAGTGTCCTTGTTGTTGCTCTTTCTGTTTGTTCTTGATGTTCTCTTCTGCCCTCTCTCGGCGTTTGGTGTTTACTGTGCTCACTTTTCCGTCTGGCCATTTAGACTTGTTTTGTTTTTAAACTAGGTTTTCGATCTGTTCACCTGAGAAGAAATGAAGACTGACAGTGAACACAAGCCACACTATTAACATGAAGTTATCTAGAAACTCATTGCAGGTTTTGAAAATTCACTGTATAACAAATGTGCCGTTTTACATAAAATGAGATAATGAATACGAGGTTAAAAAGTGGTGGAATTCCCCTTTAATTAGTCCTATAGAAGAGTAATACAATTAAAAACACAACCTTTCCCCTCTAGTCTTCTCCATTCTCCCTGAGTCTATACTCTATGGGCTGTTCTGTGTTGTGTGGCAGCATTTAGAGAGCTTGTATTGTGGACCAAGGTAACGATTGTTCAGTACTCAGGTGTTTGCCACTGTCAGTGGTTCCAGCATGTACACAGCTGTCTAGATGAATCATTGTTAAAACAGACCTAGCCGTACCCTGGATAAAAGTGTCTGCCAAGCGACTAGTTGGGTCTGACATGTGTGGCTTCTCCAAATGTAACTCCTGCTTTTGAGAGATTAATCGATAGGGAGAAATGAGAGGGAGACATGGCACACTGGAGCGAGGCTAGGCTTTTAAAATGCTTTTTTCATCTATTTTTTTCATTCTTCCTCCCTTTCTTTGCTGTTGTGGAAAATGCATCTCACTCAACTCCCTCCCTAATGAACAGAGGTACCTGTGTATCTCTGTCCCCCTCTGTTTTCAACTGGATCTGAGCGGAGCTTCACAATCCCTGCTAAATTACCTTTCTTGTCCTCCGTATTGGGATTCCTCTCATCTACCTAACTCCACTTTGTTTGTGTGCGTGTGCGTGCGTGCGTGCGTTCATGTGTTTTTGACAGGATGTGTGTACTTATATGTGTATATACAGTATTTGTATGTTTGGGTGATGGTCTCACAAGTCTGTGGTTTTCCTGTCTCTCTAGTGGGCACTACATGACATGTCAGGCCCTCCACACCTCTTCCTCCTCTTTCCCCTCTCCTCTTCTCCTTCTGTATTGTAACAGCTCCCGCATGGAAGTACGCTCTCTTGAGCTCAAGGGAGGCTTGCTTGCACGCGCACACACACACAAACACGTCTCATCTGCAATTTCCCTCCGCTTGGCTTGAAGACAATAGGATCCGTCCTTCAGTCTCTGCATGTTTTTGTGTGCATCCTCATTCTGCCTCCCCATTAGCCCTGCATCAAGCTCTACATGCATGTATGTCACTATGTCTGAGTCTCAATTGGAAGTCTATTCCCTATATATTGTACTCGTTTTGCCGAGAGACCTATGGGCCCTAGTCAAAAGTAGTGCACTATATAGGGAGTAGTGTGCCTTTTGGGATGCAACCTATCTCTCTACTCTGCTAGCCTTCTCACAAAAGGAGGCTAGGTGGAGTGTGGCCCCATAACACAGACATGGCTTCATTCATCCTTTCATAGTAGCACTAAAACATACTACTCCAGGGCTTGCCTTGGTGAACATGTGAACTGGTTCTCTCATTTTGTGGTTACTGAATTCAGAAAAGGACTAACTACACTCCACTTCATCCACACCAC
The DNA here is from genome assembly GCF_034236695.1 of Oncorhynchus nerka. Taxonomy (NCBI): domain Eukaryota; kingdom Metazoa; phylum Chordata; class Actinopteri; order Salmoniformes; family Salmonidae; genus Oncorhynchus; species Oncorhynchus nerka. The sequence continues at coordinate 29,516,064 of NC_088399.1, forward strand.
TCATAGTTTCTATTAAATTGCTATTAAGTCACTTTTCAGTCACTTGTCTTTTTTTTTTGCTATTAGTCCATAAGATGATGAACTCACCATGCATTTCTCTGAGGAGTACTAACACACATTGCATTGATTTGTTGGGCATGTCCCCCTCAAAGTCCATCTCAAACATTGACCCATAGTCTCACTCTCACATTATTTGCATGGAGTGTTGCTCTGAATGTTCTCTTTCCTCTCTGGGATGTCTTGTGTTGTTGTGTTCCTTGAAAGCGATTCTGTGTGCTGGACTGAAACTAAGTGAAGCCACTGGCTGTTAGAAGTCCACACTCGCTCTCAAGTGAAACATATCAATTAATTTTGCATGTATGGTGTCCATATTAGGACAGTTTCAGACTCTACAGCCAGCACACAGAACCTCCCTAAAGAGCTATTGATCCTAACGTGGGTGTTCTAATGGGCCCTCACCATGGTTTCTATTCTCCTTAGCGATTGGTTAAGATGAACATGCCCATTGCCGATGACAACACGGTCCACTTCACGTCCACTCTGATGGCGCTCATCCGCACTGCTCTGGAGATCAAACTGGCGTCTGGTCAGTGACCTTTAACCTAACCACCTCTACACAAAAACACACTCCAACCACAGTAGTAGAATGGGAATATGGCAAATACGAATAAATACAAAACATAAATCAAGTTAAAAAAATTTTTAAAGGATATATATAAAAAAAAGTACCTATTTTGTTTACTTACAGAAATCACAATAATATTGTGTCATCATTCAAAGAAGAGGGTGGTGGCCTAATAAACCCGTCCTGCTCGGTCTAGGGACATATGTATCAAGCATCAACAGTAGGAATGCTGACTTCGGATCAGTTAAGCCTTTTAGATACAATGTATGAACTTACATGGACAGGGGGGGACCTGATCCTAGATCAGCACTCTACTCTGAGGTGCTTGATACATATTGGCCTTGATGGGGATGTGTGGGACATTAGTTTCTGGTGCTGATGAATGAGTAAGGATGTATGTGATGTGACCTAGGTGTTTGTCTCTCAACAGGAGTCCTGGCCCAGCGTCTGTGTGACGCTGACCTGAGGAAAGAGATCTCCAGAGTCTGGCCCAACCTGCCTCCGAACACTATCGACCTGCTGGTCACACCATATAAAAGTAAGCCATGCTGGTCTTGTGAGTGTGTGTGTGTGTTTGTGTTAAAGGGTGTGAGTGAGAAACTGAAATGCAGAGCAATAGAGAGAAAGAAGTGAGAAAGAACTTAGAGAGACAGAAAATACAGGAAATAATCTTCAGAGCACTGAGCTTCACCAAAGACCAGTCATCTCTCCAGGGGGTGTATTGGCTCAACTGCCAGGCTTTCTGCTAATTCTACTCTCTCTTTTGACTGCTTGTTCTGTCTACCCTGTATGTGGGAGCTATGTTTACACACACACACACACACACACACACACACACACACACACACACACACACACACGGGGCTTCACAACAGTACACTCGCCCTCATTCTGTCTCCTCTGATGCCATCTACTGGTAGTGGAGAGAAGACAACTAGTGCTTCAACTTTTCTCCACTGCTCTCTCCTTCCTTCATTCCTTCTTCTTTATCTCCTCCTTCCTTATCTCCTTATTCCTTCACTCCTCTTTCCTTCTCACCTTCTTACTTCTCCTTCTTCCTTCTCACCTTCTTCTTTCTCTCCTTTTTCCTTCTGATCCTCCTTCTCACCTTCTTCCTTCTCTCCTCCTTCCTTCTCACATTCTTCCTTCTCTCCTCCTTCCTTCTCACATTCTTCCTTCTCTCCTCCTTCCTTCTCACATTCTTCCTTCTCTCCTCCTTCCTTTCACATTCTTCCTTCTCTCCTCCTTCCTTCTCACATTCTTCCTTCTCTCCTCCTTCCTTCTCACATTCTTCCTTCTCTCCTCCTTCCTTCTCACATTCTTCCTTCTCTCCTCCTTCCTTCTCACATTCTTCCTTCTCTCCTCATTCCTTCTCACATTCTTCCTTCTCTCCTCCTTCCTTCTCACATTCTTCCTTCTCTCCTCCTTCCTTCTCACATTCTTCCTTCTCTCCTCCTTCCTTCTCACATTCTTCCTTCTCACCTTCTTCCTTCTCTCCTTTCAGATGATGAGTTCAATGAGCTTCTTTGCCCCTTTGCGGTTGTAAACCGAGAGCTGACAGTGGGGAAGGTCTACGCTGCCCTCATGATCTTTGACTACTACAAGCAGAACCGGGCCAAGAGACTGGAACAGCAACTGGGACTGGACTTCACAGGGACAATTAAGGTAGGATTGTATAGACGGCTCATTTTTGCCATAATTGCTGCTATGACAGCATGGGCAGTGCCATTGAGGGCTATCTAAACTTCTTCAAAATAGTAAATAGTAAATAGTAAAGTTGTCAATGGCGCTTCCCATGCTAAAACAGGCTTTGTGGCAAGTGAGCCCTCTATCCACATCTATGGGCCTCAAAAATGCACTCGTGCATGGGACTGACTCTCATGGATGTTCCTGAGATAAATCTTCCCATACAGACGAAAAGGCATTGGGTCCTATGGTGTTCTTTTGGGGCCAAATTATTAGCGAGTTTTAGGCTCCAAATCCATTGAATTTGTCATTACTGTGACTGATGAAGGACTATAAATGGGATGGACTTTAATGCATTCGTAACGTCACTATATTACATTCTCCTCTCTCTGTATCTCCTGCAGAATAAAAAGGGCCCAGCCTTCTTCTGCCCCATGCCCATGACCCATATGCAGGAGGAGGGGACAACAGTCTCCAGAGCCAATCCCCTGCCATCCTCCCAACCTGAACCAGAGTCTCAGCCAGAGCCCACGCCATCCACCACCTCTCTAACCAATGGGGAAGCAGTGTGAGTGCCCATCCATGGGGTTTTCTTAGCAGACATACAGTCATGAATATCAATGGATTAACATTCAAATACGGTACACATGTAGTAAAGCAGGTGGACGTAGCATATCATGTTGACTAATAATGTAATCTAATGTGTGTGTGTGTGTGTGTGTGTGTGTGTGTGTGTGTGTGTGTGTGTGTGTTTAACCTCAGACCAAGCACTAGAAGTCCCATAAAAGAGTCAGGAGAGCAACTGTCTCAGGAGGGCCAACGGTCCAGCAGTAGAAAAAGGATTCTACAGAGGGGCCAGTCAGAGGACGTGCCCTACTCCAACAAACCTCAGGTACTTAGTACATATATTATACCAAATATGCAAGCAACCATTCACTTTTAAACCTCTGGTACATGCAACTAGTGGTTGCAAACTTTTCCTAAATTGCCTACTGTGTGTTGTTTCAGGAATCAGTGGAGATGAGGCAGGTGGAGAACGGTGCTGATATCGGGGGCTACTCTGGTCTGGATGGCCATGGCAGAGCAGCCTCCATGCCAAGACTGGACTCCCAGTACAATGTAAGTCCTTCATCACTCACTGCCTTACTGTACCCCTAAACTCTCTCACATAGGACCCCGCCAAGACCCGCTAGGGCTGCCAACATGGTGCCTGCACAAATCAAAGGGCATTGATTCTACAAATAGGACAATGTCAACATTAGGGCAATTATAGTTGTACAGTAGTAAACATTATACAGGTTAGGGTTCGTACAACACAGTTAATACTAATAGTTGACGGTATGAAATAATTCTTTGTCATACAGTCAGTAGGACTTGATGATGATATTACAAGGATACATAGTCAGAGAGGAAGGGAGTGAGGGAAGTAGTAGAAGTGAAAGGGAACATACAGTAGGATAGAGAAAGAGAGTAGAAGAAGGAAACAAGATAAAGGTAGGTAGAAATGAATTAGTGAAAGTAGCCACAGGTTACCTAAAGCAGAGACGCTGTCTGTCAGTGCCCATCAAGTCATCCTGCTGACCTTGTGTGAATCCCAAATGGCACCCTATTCCCTATACAGTAGACCACTTTTGACCAGGGCCCATATGACTCTGGTCAAAACTAGTGCACTATATAGGGAATAGGGTGCCATTTGTTATGTAGACCTTATGTGATATCTCACTATAATATTTCCTCAACAAATCTGAATGTAGAGCCATGTCCCCAGCAACACAGTGAACGAGTATTTGGCATTCTACACAAGATAAAATATTCATGTTTTAAACAAGTGATGATAATCTGATGGCCACATTGTGTAATATAATTTACTCAATAATGTAATATGCAAATATCTCTCTCCCCGAAAAGTTCAGGTGGAAAAGTCTGTAGGGAATTGCATAACCCCTTATTTCAACTATGCCCCATCATCACCTTGCTGTTTATAAATGTTGACATCCATTTCCACATTTTTTTGACCCATTTGCCTAATTTAGTTTTTCACACAAATGTTATTATATCCATTATGGATATAGTTAATGTCCCAAATTTGTTTTACTGACATTCATTTTCTGTCTTTTTATTTTCATCTTTTCTCCCAGCTCCTGTGGTAAATGGAGTCTTGGTTTCTTCCCTCTTGAATACTTTTTCCGGACCCTTCTTTCCAGCTGTGTGATTGGTTCACACATCTAACCAAATGAATCCTGTCTGTCTCGCTTTGCTGTCTGTCTTCCTGTCTCTCCATCCAGTCCCATTCCTTCCATCCTCTTCTCCTCTTGACTCCCATGGCTAATGTTGTGCCCACCTCCCTCCTGTGTCTGATAGCGGAACCACCCTCGTCACCTACCTGGGACCTACCTGGCAGTATGTACACCTGTTCCGCCTCTCTTTCTCTCTCTCGCTTTGTATATATCGCTATCTCTCTTTCCTTTTCTCTCTCCAATTCCTCTTTTTCCAACTCTGTTTGCCCCTGTGGTCCCTCCATTCCAGAGTTCACACACTCTCAGCATCAATGTTCCCTCTAAACTGCGTTCGCAGAGCTCCCCCAGGTCTGCCGTGGAGAAGAAAATATCAGCCCACTGAGAGAAGCAGGAGTTTGAACTTCACTCTACTTTTTAGAGCAGTGGTCACCAACCAGTCGATCACCATCGACTCTAAGGCATTCCTAGTCGATCTCCAAACATTTCTGTAAAAAAAAAGCCTTGTGTTCCTATTTTTTTCCATTTGTCTGGGGCTGTTGGCGTTAGGTGCACCCGATTCAGCTGCCCTGCGCTCCGGGTAGGCCAACTGTTGCCATTTTGAACCATTTCATGTGATTGAAGGTGCAAACTCTGCCTTTCCGGCGGACCAGAGAGTAAATCAGGTGCCCTATAGGCTTACCGCTGGCCAATCGGATGGCTCAGTTTACCGTGTCTGCAATAAAGTAGCAGGAAAGTTGATACTGTGAGATTTCAAAACGTTTAAAACCATAACTAGAGAGAGACTGTCAATGAATAAAGCAAAGAGCTGCTGTTTGTATGACTGAGTTCTTACTCAGCACTGTCAACACTTTGTATTCAACACTGTTATAACCCATAGAATGCATGTTCTTCCTATTTCCACTCAGCGCTGCAACAAGCACTGCAGCAGTAATGAATGAGTAGGAAAGTGTATCTATAGGCGTTGTTGTTATAATTAGCGGCTTGGGTCTTTTTTAATATTGAGGAATATTTTACTTTCTCTGTTCATAGGAGGAACAACATGAATTTGTGCATGAGGCAGAAATAATGTGGTGCGACTTGAGATTCGCCATCAGCTGGAACGGTTGGTTCCCTTTTTGGTCAGTGTCAGTGGAGGAAAGGGAGAGATGAGGGATGTTGAGAGGCGGAGCCTCAGTCTTCTGCTCTCTCCTTCCTCTGAGACTGACCATCAGATGCAGGCACCATCAGCCCAGTAAAATAAAAAGCTAATTATTTAAATGTATGCTCACTCCTCACAAGTAATACAACAACGGATCTATTACCGGTGGGATCATATAGCCTACCTCAAATGTTGAAATATAATTTTTTTTAAATGTCCCGAACAACAATGCACTGGCAGGGCAATTCATGTAAAAAACATCTGAGTGGTAGATCTCAGCTTGCATTTTGACACAGAAAGTGATCTTGACTCAGAAAAGGTTGGTGACCACTGTTCTAGAGTTTTCCCTGTTAACACTATCAACATTTCTCTTTACTGTGGCAATTGTGATCGAATCAACGCAATATTAGCCACTTTTAATGCAACATATCGAAACAAAACAAACTATGCAAGAGCTTTTGTTGTAGGCAGAACGCATCGGAGTAAGATTCTATTGCATTGACATGCACGACTCAGCCCATACTCTACACAGACCAGTGTGACAAAACCAATCAGAGCTGCAGTAGGTCTATATGCAAATATACCATTGCCATATTTGGATCTGTGCCATTTACATTGAACTGGACTGTGTTTACAGTGAGTAGATGCGTTTTTTAGATAAAAGCGAGAGCTGCATGTAGCCATGTGTGCACATTTGTTCATATCCTTTGGTAGTTAGTGAGTTATTAACCCAGTTATAGATCATTTGTAGTCAGTAATAGAGGAGTGATTGCTTCCTAAACGTATACATTTCTAGACATCTTTGAAAAGCGAGTCAGGTAAAGAGATTTTTTTGTCTTAAAGTGTTGTATTTTGAGACATGCTTGAAGTAGCCAATAGGCAGAGAGGGGAGCATCATTTCATGGTATGGGAATAATAATGCATTTTATATTGTGAAATGGCTTCTTGCATCAAACAACACAACATTTTCAGTCACCTCCTTGTCTGAAGGATAAGTGGTTAAACAGGTTAATGTCAAGCCCTGCAAAACTCCTACATTGAACACCACACCTTGGCTGCTACTGTAGGCTGAATAATAATAACAGCTATTTATTTCCATGTTAAAATGTTATGGGATGCATTTTCTCCATCGTTTTTGATGGTAGGCCACTCTGGTAGGCTGACATTATGATAAAATAGCCACAATAGCCTACTTGGCCATTGTTAAAACTGTAACTTTAACAGCCTCCGTGTTCACAGTAAACACACGCCGGAAGTTGCAAAGGAATTTTCACAATTTCACAATGTTTTCACAAAGTTTGCGCTCAGCAGGTCCTGAAATTTTCACAGTGCCGAAAAACATTAGAGGGAACATTGATCACTATTTGTCTGACACTCTTTAGACATTAGTTAAAGTCCATATTGGTGTGAGTATTCGAGAGCCACGTCACCCACAGTAGAACTATTGTTCAGTGTTTTAGTACTTTGAAAGTTCCCCACATACATACATGCCATTTTCTGCTTCCTTGCCATTAAGTGACATATGATATTTGTGAGAATTAGTGTTTGTGTTGTTTCAGTGGGTGGTGTGTTAATGTTTTAATGTAAGCAGCGACTGCTATTTTCCTACTTTCCTACTGACATAACTGTACTGTTCTCTCTTTATTTCCATATGTTGTTGTTGTTGTACAATCCACTGACTGAAGCTACTGGCCAGGACTGTGTGATAGGAACTCTTGGAACAAGCACAACAGAGTGTATACCTCAATAATCAATTTGGTTATGATCTCTAATATCTGTCAGTAGACTTGTGGCGATACCGATTCAACAATGAAGTAAGAACTCAACTTAGAACTGGATTTTGAATAGGACTTTTATATTGGGAATACTCCCATGCTTTTTCCAGGAGACTACTCAGTGTTATGGGTCAACTATAGCAGGGTGTCACCCAGGCTGTGACCAACAGAGGGGGTGATAACGTAGTTAGTGTTCCAGCCTATCAGCTCAGTTACTGTATCTCCAGTCCAGGCAGAGCTATTCGGTCAGATAAGAATCTGGCAGGGTGGTGACATTTCCTATTAAGCAACTACAGTATCACCCGGATGTTCAGTATTGAAGTGTTTTAGAAATAACTGTAGTCGTGTACTTACTACTAATGGACCACATTGATAGAAGCTGTTCATTAATTTCCAGCAGTCTTAAAGTTCATCATGTTGTCTTTTGCCATGTTAATCAAGCTTCTTTCAAACACAGAAAAATCAGAGCATGTCAAGGTGTGAAATATGTCATGGGAAATGTCAACACCCTGCTTATTCGTCACTAGCAGTGTCTCCTGCTAGCATATGACAAGTTTTAACAACATGGGCCAAACATTATGTACGCCCAACCCCAAATCAGACCCTACCGCTTACCCCCTATGCACCTGTGTGTATCCCAAAAATGTGATAGATTTAGGTAGCATGGTGAATATGGTATGGTGCCAGTATGTTGCCACTTAGCGTGCCAAAGACCTATAGCTCTGGTCCAGGGCATTACATGTGGGTTGCTGATGCTGAGCCTTCCCACAATGTCAGCAAGCCTCACATAATGCCCTGGACCTGAGCTAGCCAGGGGCCAGGGGCAAGTTAGAGTCATTACCATACCATTATCATTTTGATTATACCTACCGTATCCTTTTGGATCTATATCATGTGCCTAGGCTCTAGGGATAGGGGCAAAGGGGTTGATTTGGGATTCGAAGGGTGCTACACCAATCATTAGTGATGTGTTCAAGATTAAATGTAGTGAGTGGAAATCGCGGAGTGTTTCAGTCAGAAATGTGTCCTCAACATCTGTTTCTGAAGAGGTTGAACGTCGGTCTCAAGCCCAGAGAGTGGTGTCCACCGGTCGATCGTACTTTCTTGTCTGTACTGTGTCTAGTGAACAGTTTGGTGCTTGGTGCTCCAGTCCAGTAGTGCTTTGGTTGTGCTGTATAAAATAACACTCTAACGCTACACTACTATGGTAGCTAGCCCTCCATCTTGTATTCCTCCTCTCACTGTTCTTCCTCTTTGCTCACTCCTCTCAGCCTATTGCTGACATCAGTCCTATCAGGCGGTCGGCGTCCACGTTGGCTTCCCAGTGCCACCGGGAGATGAGTCTGAGAGACTACACCCTGGAGCGGCCCAGCCAGGCCCAAGCCCAGGCCTCCTCAGCCCCAGGTCAAGCCCAGGACAGGCCCCACCACCATCACCACCACCGCTGTCACAGACGCAGGGACAAGGACAGGGACAAGAAGCAGAAGTCGCTTGACAGGGCAACCAGCGTTCAGCCTTCTAGTACAGCATGTGAGAGGGGTACCCACATGATGCATGCATGTGCACACATACACACACAGACTTGTTTCACATGGTCATGCAGCAACATACACACTCGCAAAGATATCTCACTCACTGTGGAACCCATGCAGTCCAAGCTGTTGAACTATGAATTCATACAGAAATAGAGTAAGGAAACCGTTCATTCTCAGAAGCAGTGAAAGAGCCCTTGCTCTTGTTCCAAATCGCTTGGACGCCTTTGCATAGTGACATAAATTCCTTATCGGATTAAGGGCCTGATCGGGTTATGAAGGAAAGGGTTTTCTCTGTTGCGCTTCCCAAAGGACTTGAGCCAGAGATTTTGTGTGTCAAGTTTTCCATCTGACTAGCAAAGAGACTTATGAGCTCCCCGAGGAAAATCTGCTTTGTGTGGATTAGATTTTTGATTTGTATTTGCCGTTCTTCTTTGTTCTATGGCCTCAAAAACGGTAGTTATAAAATGTTGGCTAAGCTGCTCCAGTAGTTGCTCCCCTTAGGGGCGACGATGTGAACGATGTGAAATTAGCACGTCTCATGTACAGGCTGTGACTGAGTGAGGCTAAAATAAACTTTCTAGTGGAGAATGTCTCTGGCAGCCTGGGCCCCACAGAACATGGGCCCCACAGAACATGGGCCCCACAGAACATGGGCCTCAGCAGCCAAGAGTCTTTTTTTGTTGTATTTCTTTATTTCACCTTTATTAAACCAAGTGGCCAGTTAAGAACAAGTTCTCATTTACAACTTCGACCTGGTCAAGGTAAAGTAAAGCAGTGCAACACGAACAACAACACAGAGTTACATATGGAATAAACAAACATACAGTCAATAACACAAGAGAAAAGTATATATACAGTGTGTGCAAATGAGGGTAGATAAGGGAGGTATAGGCAATAAATGGCCATAGTAGTGAAATCATTACAATTTAGCAATTAAACACTGGAGTGATAGATGTGCAGAAGATTAATGTGCAAGTAGAGATACTGGGCTGCAAAGGAGGAAAACCCCCCCCCAAAAAACAGTATGGGGATGAGGTAGTTGGATGGGCTATTTACAGATGAGCTATGTACAGGTGCAGTGATCTGTGAGCTGCTCTGACAGCTGGTGCTTAAAACTAGTGAGGGAAATATGAGTCTCCAGCTTCAGTGATTTTTGCAATTCGTTCCAGTCATTGGCAGCAGAGAACTGAAAGGAAAGGCGAACAGATGAGAAATTGGCTTTGAGGGTGACTAGTGAAATATACTATATGCTGGAGTGTGTGCTACGGGTGGGTGCTGCTATGGTGACCAGTGAGCTGAGATAAGGCGGGGCTTTACCTAGCAAAGACTTATAGATGCCCTGGAGCCAGTGGGTTTGGCGATGAATATGAAGCGAGGGCCAGCCAATGAGAGCATACAGGTTTCAGTGGTGAGTAGTAACTGGAGCTTTGGTGACAAAACGGATGGCACTGTGATAGACTGCATCCAATTTGCTGAGTAGAGTGTTGGAGGCTATTTTGTAAATGACATCGCCGAAGTAGGAAGCCGATTCTAGATTTAATTTTGGATTGGAGATTATTAATGTGAGTCTGGAAGGAGAGTTTACTGTCTACATCAGCTGATATCTCAAAGTGCAAAGACACACTGAACCCTGTCTGAGAGGTAGTTGGTGAACCAGGCGAGGCAGTCATTTCAGAAACCGAGGCTGTTGAGTCTGCCGATAAGAATGTGGTGATTGACAAGAGTCAAAAGCCTTGGCCAGGTCGATGAATACACCTTCACAGTATTGTCTCTTATCGATGGAGGTTATGATATTGTTTAGGACCTTGACCAGCTCGGAAACCAGATTACATAGCGGAGAAGGTACGGTGGGATTCAAAATGGTCGGTGATCTGTTTGTTAACTTGGCTTTCGAAGACCTTAGAAAGGCAGGGTAGGATAGATATAGGTCTGTAGCAGTTTGGCTCTAGAGTGTCTCCCCCTTTGAAGAGGTGGATGATCGCGGCCGATTTCCGATCTAATAATGGGTTGCATCAATTTCGGCTGATCATTTTAGAAAGAGACGGTCCAGATTGTATAGCCCAGCTGATTTGGAGGGGTCCAGATTTTGCAACTCTTTCAGAACATCAGCAATGTGGATTTGGGTGAAGGAGAAATGGGGGGGGCTTGGGCAAGTTGCTATGGGGGGTGTAGGGCTGTTGGCCAGGGTAGGGGTGGCCAGGTGGAAGCAATGAGGCAGTGATCGCTGAGATCCTGGTTGAAGACAGCAGAGGTGTATTTGGAGGGCGGGTTGGTTAGGATGATATGTGCCTGTTTTTACAGATTTGGTGTTGTACCTCGTAGGTTGATAATTGATCATTTGTGTGAGATTCAGGGCATCAAGCTAAGATTGTAGGATGGCCGGGGTGATAAGCATGTCGCTGTTTAGGTCTCCTAACAGCATGAGCTCTGAAGATAGATGGGGGGCAATCAATTCACATATGGTGTCCAGGGCACAGCTGGGGGCAGAATGTGGTCTATAGTAAGTGGCAACAGTGAAATACTTGTTTCTGGAAAGGTGGATTTTTAAAAGTAAAAGCTCAAATTGTTTGGGTACAGACCTGGATAGTATGACAGTGTAGTCCATGTTTTCTCACATAGGTCAAAGGTCATCAATACACACTCAAACCCATACTGACCTAATTGATAGACAACCACACATATACCGTACCATTTCACATGGCTCAGAGACTATGATAGCACCCCTAAGTCCCTGTTTGCGCTGTATGACATCATGTCTGAAATTGCATCCTAATCACCATATAGTGCACTACTTTTGACCAGGTCCCATAGGGACCTATGGTTAACAGTAGTGCAATACACAGAGAATGGGGTGCTAATTGGAACCTGGCCATGACCTCCAAGAAGCAGAAACATGATCCATGGAACTGGTGGGCTGGCTGGTCAGCCGTCCACTGATAATGACACGGAGGTGATCTGCAATAGAGATCAGTCTGTGGTCATGGTGTAGTGTAGGTGGAGGGTAGTGCCAGGGGCACAGGGTGGTTTTGTGTTAGCGTTAGAGGCCAGCAGCAGCTGGGCTTTATTGGGCAGGCCCAGTTAGGGGGATTTATGGACACCTTTTGGCAGGGCAGAGAGGGGAGGGAGAGAGGACAGGGAGGGAGGGAGGTTGGGATGAAGACAGAGAGGTAGAGCGAGAGGGAGGGAGATGCAGAGAAAGCGATACATTCCTCTGGGACAGACACACCAAGACAGGGCTCTGACACATGAAGAGTGAAAAACAGCCACTTGAAGCTGTTCTGTTCTGTCATTGTTGTTTTCTTCAGACATTGGATTTTGGAAGAAAATTGGTCCGCAGGAATTATTTTCTGATGTTTTGTCTTTATACCTTTTAATTTGGTCTGAGGGATGCACATGCACATACCTCACATGCCTGTATGTTACATAAGTCCCTAATACTGTGTGTGTGTGTGCCACAGGTTCGTCTGTTGACCCCCTTGTGGAGGGCTTGACCAGGGAGCGGGCGAGGGAGCGTGACCGCGGCCGGCCTCATGAGAAGAGGCACCACTCTGCAGCCGGGGAGACGAAGCGTTACTACTCCTGTGAGCGCTACGTAGGCAGGGAGCACTGCCACACCAAGTCAGCTGGCCCCAGCCGCTCCACCTCCCCTGGAGAGACCCACGACCTAGGCCTCTTGAAGCAGGTGAGTGGCCCTGGAGCTTGGGGGTTGAGGGAAAGATGTTAGTGCTGCTTTAGGGTGAGATGATTTAGGTTAAGGGGGAGGCGATATCCTGTCCATCGCTTCATCTCTACGACTCTCTGCTTTGTTTTCCGTCTCCTGTAGAGTATCAGGATGAGTAAAGGCAGCCAAGTGGTCCTAACCTTTGGATCTAGCCCATCCTGCCGTGGGCGCAGACAGCTCCCCCAGACCCCCCTGACCCCACGCCCCGCCGTGGCCTACAAGACTGGAAACTCCTTGCCCATGCAGTTTGGTTCCACAGGGCACCAGTCCTTTCTCAGTCGTGGACTCTCGGAGAGTAACGCCCTGCTGGAGTCACCCCCCATACCCGTCACCCTCATTGGCTTAGACCCAAACCTGAGCCCCTGTCCGCGGAACGCCCCACCATGCAGACTCCCTGAGGAGCCTGACGACTTCCAGGATGCTGTGAGCAACCATGGAGGGAGCCACTCCCCTAGGATCATTGCCTCAGCCTCCCATGGGGCTGCCGGGCCCTCTTCTGCACCTGCCCCACAGGGCCGGGTTGGGATCCCAAACGGGTACCACTTCACTCTTGGGGTCAATGCCGTTTCAAGCTCCAGCCCCAGAGGGACTGTGAGTTTTGGTGAGAAGGAAGAGGATGACTGGTGCTAGTGTAGCATAGCTAACATCCCCCTCCACATATCTGGAAGCGTTTTAGCTTGAACGTTGATGAACTCGCTCATCTTTTGTACAGATGACAGTATAGTTTTGTTGTTTCCTGTGTGCTCTTAGGTGGCCACGGGTGTGGGGTATGTTCAAAGATGTGTAAAACATTGAAAAATGACTCTGAAAAGGAAAATCATTCCCGTTTTTTGTGATGTTTTCTCTTTTCTACACAAAGGACACTAAAGGACAAAGGACACCTGCTATGACATTTTCTCAATTCCTTTCTTGCACTGAAATTAAAGCTTATTTCAATAGTGTGCATAGTCCAGAGGACATGTGAAATCCCTCTTGAGTATTTGACTTTTTGACTTTTTTTTGTGACTTTTTTTAGACATTTTTTTTTTATTAGATGAAAAAAAAAGCCAAAATGTCTTCCTACTGTCTGTGGGGGAAAACAACTAAGACTTTAAACAGTGTTTCTCTGCAGGATTGAGCAGAAAAATCTTTATTTCACCCTATATTACAGTTTTAAAATGGGGCTACATACTATTGCTGTCTAAAGGACAAAACACACTGTGCTGTCATATGACTAAAAGCAGCTGGTGGCCTATCGCCTCTGACCACAGACCATCGGCCGCCATTTTCTACACAATGAATAGCCAATGTTCTTTGACACCCAGCAGGTGATCTACTGCGTATGGTGTGTGTTTTCCTTTCATGTGTCTGCTGGGTCTGGAAGTAAAATGAGAGGAACCAGGAGGCACAAGTGGTGATAAAAATGAATTACCACTCAAAACCCCTCCCTCTCTGCAAAAAATCTAGTATCTCTTTTACTCTTTTTACACAAGCTTTCGGTATTACAGAAACATACATAAGAATAGTATAGTATAGTATAAGTAGGTATAGTATTGCTGCTGTTTTTCCATGTAACTCATGAGATGTTGAACCATTTCTCAACAACAACAAAAACACAGGACTGAAGATTCTAATATATTTTCTATGGAACTATAACATTAGATGGAATATCTTTTCAGGATGTTCATTATTTTGTGAGTTGTACCTAGTGTAAGTGATGAGTGTAGTTGGGTAGGTCAGCTGTTTCTAACGTATTGCTCTAGTGGCTGAATACCAAGTGCCTATCATTAAAGATGTGTTATTGTAAAGCTATAATGCAGCCTGACTTTTGATGTATCAACACTGGAGAGGAGAGGGTGGAACGTATGATATGGGGTATACAGTATATGATGTATATAATAACTGGTTATGCATACGAATAGAAATGTATATAGTTGAAAAGCAAAGAGAGGTTTACGTAATTTAAGGACTACAGTATGAATTGCTGGTTTGGAATGAACAAAGCTTTTTCTTTGATTCTCCAAGGAGGGAAAGGTTTTTGGTAATTATGTAAAACATGATTATGTACACTATAGAAGTTATAAGTAGGTCAGAACTACAGATCCAAAGAAATGTAATGCAATGTAATGCATGCCAGGGTCTTGAACTTGTCAAAGTTGTCTGTACTTTTGCTTAAGGGTGTATACAGAGCTTTTGCCTTTCTCTTCCAAAAATAGACAGCACTGCCAGAGTGAGATGTAGGGAAAAGTGGTTCCAGGGGAAAAATGCCCTTTGTGATTCCTTCCAACAAGGACAGTTTCACTTTACATGTTCTTATCGATATCAACAATATATTCAAATGTATGCCTCCATATCTTTCAGATAAAGTAGAGTAAATGTACAGTACGCTAATGAATTCTGCCACTTTTGCCAATATCTCAAGGGTTTGTTTTCTTCCAAATATATTTATCCTGAGAGCAGAGTCGTGTGAGGGGTTTCACTAACTGATATATAGCCTACAACCTTGTGTGTTCACAGGTATTGAAGGGTTGTGTTGAGTGTTGACTCTTTAAAGTAGGGCTATGCAACAAGATGACACTTTGGGACGGATTCTCATCTGCGCTGTAGCTTTACCCTCTGGGGTCTCCAGGTTCAGGCTTTAGCGTGACTTTTTACCAAATTTTACATAGGATTTATTAACAAAGATTTGTCAAATGTAAATGTAGTATATCATGTACGTTGAACATGCATTAATGAAGGCACAATGGTTATAAATGGAATTATGTCAAACAGGGCATTTTGAGTTCAGCAAGTCGATTTGCATGTACTCTGATAGAACCACCCAGATGGACAAATGTTTGTTTTTATTGTACTAAATCAGAAATAGCATTTATTTAGTTTTCTAGAGTCAGATATATCGTGCAATCTATTTGATGGATCGTCAAAGGTGAAATATTAGACTTTGAATTGAAGTTATTAAATGTGAACATGGCTATTTGTAGGATTGCAGAAATCTTCCTTTGGCCTCTGTGTGCCAATATGGTGTAATAGTGGGGGATATAATGAGTGTGTACCCCTAGATCTGTGAACACACCCACCATGTTTTAAACCTCACTCACCCCACCCTCCCAGTAAATAGGTGGCCAATGTTAAAACCACACTGGTTTGTCTCGGCACACCTCATCCAGGTTCCCTGTGGCTATATTCCCTGGACATGTCATGTTTGCATGTTATGAAACGTATGTGCATGTGCAAAACACAGACATTGTATACAGAATGTAGTGTATGAAGATAAACAATCTGTTCACTGGTTGTATTTTCTGAAGATCTTTAATGCATATGTCTTCGTTTCTGGAAAGTCAAAGAGCTTGAATTACATTTCAACGGAAGTATTGAACTATATTTGAAGGTTCTGGTCTGAAGCAACTGGGTCCTTTGCTGCCTGATATGTTATAGGCCTATGACTGTCAATCCTACAGTTGTTTCTACCATTACATTTTGTATGAATAGAAGTCCTTGAATAAAGATATATGAACATGATTGAAGCCAATGAGTTGGCATATTTCTTGGTGATATAATCACTTGCTTGAGGGTGATCTGTTTTGTTGGGGATGTCTTTATTGTAAGAGTGGCATATGCAGGGGCTTGCTTATTAGTTCATAATTAGATTGGAATACATCTGTATTTTCATCAAGCCTTTGCAGTCATTCTCAGAAGTGGCTGAGCCCCATTAACCACCTGCCCCCATTGACCACCTGCCCCAAGTGTATCTGAATTCTGCCTGACAAACTAGCCAGAGGAGCTGTCTGTCTCCCAGTAGCCTAGTGAGTCTGTTGTCACAGCTATAGACAGTTTGTGAAGTGTGAACCAAAGAGGGGTTTCATTGGCTTGGATCTCAGGGGTGGGCGGGGAGCTGTGGAGAACTTGCGGTGAGTTGGTCCTGAAAGAGACGGTGGAGAGGTTGCAATTGCCACACACAGATGCTTATGGAGAGATCTTCAAAACAAGTCAGCTAATGTTCTATTCATGGAAAATACCTATTTGTGTCTTAACTGAAGTTATAATATCTTCACTGATTTATAAGTGAGAAGTTTTGAGTGAGCGGAAAAAAGTTGACTTTACCAAATATGCATAGTGCGTTTGGGTGTTGCTGTCTCCGCATCCCATCCACTTGAGGACGCATTGCATTACCATTATTGTTCAACGTTAATTGTTTTGAACATTTTAAGACTTTTTGATATTGAAGGACAATGTTACCCAGGGTGATAAAGTGGGCATGTTATCTATTGGGGCTCTTCAATATCAGCGCTGCTTCCGTTGATGATGAATGGACAGACTCTGCGGGCGAGTCAGGGTCGGGAATGCTAACAGGTAAGGAACGACCGGTGACTTGCTGAAATAATGTGTATTGAGTGCATCTGTAAACCTGGCCATAAAGCCATTATGTCTATATGCTTTTGATATTTAATTCGCACCCCTGCTGCTAAATCAACTGAGTCTATCACCTAGCCTACTGTATGCCATTACATTGATTTCACAATTATGCAATTATATTCAACGAAATAGATTGAGTCAATTCGACAAGCTTGTCATCTAATTTATTCGCCTCGTGGAGCCGCTGTTGTTTAATTAATTTTCTGATGCGGGTGCTTTTCCTTTATGTTACGTGATTTTCTTTCACGGAACAATTGTATTAAAGTAAATCTTCTACTCTAAATTATTCCACGAGTCAGATGTACTGTACTATTTTCTGAAACATCCCTGACCAGCACTACATGTCTTGAAGTAACAGAGCTACTGGTCTCCATCTATTATGTGCTGCCTTCAGCATAGATGCTTCTTAGGCTGCGTTTACAAAGGCTGATATTTGTTTCACTAATTGGTCTTTTGACCAATCAGATCAGCTCTGAAAAAGATCTGATGTGAAATTATCTCATGTGATTGGTCAAAACACCAATGAGTGGAATAAATATCCGAATTGGGTCTGCCTGGGTAAACGCAGCTTTAGAGCCAGAGCAGATGTGAGCACACTCACTGCTAATGTGCCAGATTCATTGGCAACAATAATGAACCATCCTTGGACTGATTCCCTGGCTGGCACCATTTTATCTGATATGCTTACTTCTAGCTAATGGCCTGCCCCACACTAGACTTTGTTGACAGCATTATCTTTCAAAATGATGTTATTTAGATGCCTTCTGAATCTGAAGTAGCCTACCCATACCAATGACAGCATCCAATTTGAGCCTGTCCATCAACTGGTCAATCCAGCTGGATTAATAGATCCTGGCCCTAATAGATTATCTTGTGAATGTGAACTTCTTGCACACCGCAACTCCACTATCAGTCTTATTTATTACCGTAAGCGAGGAGGCTGTCTAATAAATAATGCAGAATGGGGTTGATTGAAAGTAAATTGAGAGTTTTTCATTTATCATTGTCACCGGTCCTCCCCCTATCTCTTATTGTCTTTGGTGCAACCTCTCGCTTGAATCATGTGCTTGTGCTCAACTTCAACCTCCATTTTAAGAGCTCTTGGCACAGGGTGAATTCAAGACACTTGTCAACAGTCAGCGCACTGAATGTGGTTGGCAACCTCACATGGAGACTCAACACAAAGCACAGGGATGTAACTGCTTTCCACCATGTGCATGATGAGGTACATGCTGTTTCAACATCTTTGACACATGATGATTGCATTCAAGCAAACAATGGGTTTTTCATTTATTCAGTTAGTGTTTGAACTTACATCTGTAGAACACGTCCACAGGTGTTTGGTGGGGCAAATCGTACTTGCTCACTGGCAATGAGGAAAATCCCTTGGGAATTTGCCTGCAATCCACTCTGAGGCTTAATGTTGATAAAACACAGCCTACCGTGAGTGACATAGGGCAGGCTCAATGTGTCACTTTTCTATCTTGACCTTATACACATTGGCATAGCTTTGTGATACTGTAACTGTTTATTTGCTCTCTCAGCAATGACCATAATACTAATGGTGCTGTAGAGTCAGAGGATCTGAGTAGTACTGTATTATTAGAGCACTCCCTGGGGATCAGAGGTCGTTGACAGTTGGGGCTCTAGAAATCTGTTGAAATAATCTCCAATATCAGTGACAGTACTACCCATAGTTCATATTGGAGATTCATTGGTGTTTCTCCCATTGTGGTCCTTTAAATCAGTTTGAGATATTTTACAGGTTTTCGTTTCTAACCGTGTTTAATCTGTTTTTGTCCAGTTAACAGATGGGGTACTCTGGGATTGGCCAAATGATCAAACATGTCACGTCTGGATTCTATAGGATTGTTTTCCAAATTCACTATTATCACATTCCTCAGTTTAGGTCTGTAGCCACATAAGGTACCAAAAATAGTTGTCTGAGAAAGGAGACCAAGCTAAGGCCTCAAATTAGAGTCTCATAGTGACAGACAAATCCTGGGGTGTGTTGATTGAATCCAGCCTCATGTTCAGAGTTGAATGTTTTCACTGTATGTTTTGAGTCCCTGGAGTCGTTGTGGACGGCAGAGCGTGAAAGCCTTCTTTAAACAGTGACGATTTTCATTGAATAGACTGGTGATTATGTAATGTTAAGATAATAGTCCTCTAGGCAGCTGCATAATCAAGCCTTGTGAGGTGGTTACTCAGTTATTTAGATTGTATTACTATTATACCCTGTAATAAAAATACCTTTGCTCACCTGGGGCTTTGTTAATTCTGTTGATACTAAGAATGACGACCAGCCCAATAAAAGTATCAGAGAAAGCCTAAACACTAGTTGAGCTCAATGACCTAATGCAAGTTTATCCCGCACGAATAAGGGGGGGGGGGCTGAGGAGTTATTTTCATAGCCTTTGACATTGTAAAAGTGACTAAACCCACAGCAATGCGCTTGCGGTGGCGGTGACGTCATATTGCCGTCTGCACTGTAATTGCGTTGGTTGTGTTGAACTTTGGTGGCGACAGCACCAATGAGACGTCGCTATAGCGTGCAGGGAGATACAATACATCATCCCCAGCATATTTGAACTCTCTCCAGCTATGATAAATTACACGAATGCAGTCTGTTCGACCGGGGTTGATAAATTGCCTTCATTTATTTGATGGCTTTTAAATCAAAGTTCCTACAGTGGCCAGCCCTGGTTTGGCTTGACAGGGTAGATCAAAGAGGAACAGTGTAGTCGCTCAATCTGAGGAATAAACTATAAAAAACTGGCTGTTATCTCTGACATGACTCGGGGCCTGTATCTAGCCAGTTTCAAGCTGTGATAAATGACTCCTCATCGTGTCTGGAATACCAGCACCCTCGCCCCATTACTGTGTCTGGAATACCAGCACCTTCGCCCCATTACTGTGTCTGGAATACCAGCACCCTCGCCCCATTACTGTGTCTAGAATACCAACAAGCTGTTCCATTACTGTGTCTGGAATACCAGCACCCTTGCCCCATTACTGTGTCTGGAATACCAGCACCCTTACCCCATTACTGTGTCTGGAATACCAACACCCTCACCCCATTACTGTGTCTGGAATACCAACACCCTCGCCCCATTACTGTGTCTGGAATACCAACACCTTTACCCCATTACTGTGTCTGGAATACCAACACCTTTACCCCATTACTGTGTCTGGAATACCAGCACACTCGCCCCCATACTGTGTCTGGAATACCAGCACCCTCACCCCATTACTGTGTCTGGAATACCAGCACACTTGCCCCATTACTGTGTCTGGAATACTAGCACCCTCACCCCATTACTGTGTCTGGAATACCAGCACACTCGCCCCATTACTGTGTCTGGAATACCAGCACACTCGCCCCATTACTGTGTCTGGAATACCAGCACCCTCGCTCCATTACTGTGTCTGGAATACCAGCACACTCGCCCCATTACTGTGTCTGGAATACCAACACCCTCGCCCCATTACTGTGTCTGGAATACCAGCACCCTCACTCCATTACTGTGTCTGGAATACCAGCACCCTCACTCCATTACTGTGTCTGGAATACCAGCACCCTCGCCCCATTACTGTGTCTGGAATACCAGCACCCTTGCCCCATTACTGTGTCTGGAATACCAGCACACTCGCCCCATTACTGTGTCTGGAATACCAGCACCCTCGCCCCATTACTGTGTCTGGAATACCAGCACCCTCGCTCCATTACTGTGTCTGGAATACCAGCACACTCGCCCCGTTACTGTGTCTGGAATACCAACACCCTCGCCCCATTACTGTGTCTGGAATACCAGCACCCTCGCTCCATTACTGTGTCTGGAATACCAGCGCACTCGCCCCATTACTGTGTCTGGAATACCAACACCCTCACCCCATTACTGTGTCTGGAATACCAGCACCCTTGCCCCATTACTGTGTCTGGAATACCAACACCCTCGCCCCATTACTGTGTCTGGAATACCAGCACCCTCACTCCATTACTGTGTCTGGAATACCAGCACCCTCACTCCATTACTGTGTCTGGAATACCAGCACCCTCGCCCCATTACTGTGTCTGGAATACCAGCACCCTCACCCCATTACTGTGTCTGGAATACCAGCACACTTGCCCCATTACTGTGTCTGGAATACTAGCACCCTCACCCCATTACTGTGTCTGGAATACCAGCACACTCGCCCCATTACTGTGTCTGGAATACCAGCACACTCGCCCCATTACTGTGTCTGGAATACCAACACCCTCGCCCCATTACTGTGTCTGGAATACCAGCACCCTCGCTCCATTACTGTGTCTGGAATACCAGCGCACTCGCCCCATTACTGTGTCTGGAATACCAACACCCTCACCCCATTACTGTGTCTGGAATACCAGCACCCTCGCTCCATTACTGTGTCTGGAATACCAGCACACTTGCCCCATTACTGTGTCTGGAATACTAGCACCCTCACCCCATTACTGTGTCTGGAATACCAGCACACTCGCCCCATTACTGTGTCTGGAATACCAGCACACTCGCCCCATTACTGTGTCTGGAATACCAGCACCTCGCCCCATTACTGTGTCTGGAATACCAGCACCCTCGCTCCATTACTGTGTCTGGAATACCAGCACACTACCAGCCCCGCCCCATTACTGTGTCTGGAATACCAACACCCTCGCCCCCATTACTGTGTCTGGAATACCAGCACCCTCGCTCCATTACTGTGTCTGGAATACCAGCGCACTCGCCCCATTACTGTGTCTGGAATACCAACACCCTCACCCCATTACTGTGTCTGGAATACCAGCACCCTTGCCCCATTACTGTGTCTGGAATACCAGCACCCTCACCCCATTACTGTGTCTGGAATACCAGCACACTCACCCCATTACTGTGTCTGGAATACCAGCACACTCGCCCCATTACTGTGTCTGGAATACCAGCACACTCGCCCCATTACTGTGTCTGGAATACCAACACCCTCACCCCATTACTGTGTCTGGAATACCAGCACCCTCGCTCCATTACTGTGTCTGGAATACCAGCACCCTCACCCCATTACTGTGTCTGGAATACCAGCACACTTGCCCCATTACTGTGTCTGGAATACTAGCACCCTCACCCCATTACTGTGTCTGGAATACCAGCACACTCGCCCCATTACTGTGTCTGGAATACCAGCACACTCGCCCCATTACTGTGTCTGGAATACCAACACCCTCGCCCCATTACTGTGTCTGGAATACCAGCACCCTCGCTCCATTACTGTGTCTGGAATACCAGCGCACTCGCCCCATTACTGTGTCTGGAATACCAACACCCTCACCCCATTACTGTGTCTGGAATACCAGCACCCTCGCTCCATTACTGTGTCTGGAATACCAGCACACTTGCCCCATTACTGTGTCTGGAATACTAGCACCCTCACCCCATTACTGTGTCTGGAATACCAGCACACTCGCCCCATTACTGTGTCTGGAATACCAGCACACTCGCCCCATTACTGTGTCTGGAATACCAGCACACTCGCCCCATTACTGTGTCTGGAATACCAGCACACTCGCCCCATTACTGTGTCTGGAATACCAGCACCCTCGCTCCATTACTGTGTCTGGAATACCAGCGCACTCGCCCCATTACTGTGTCTGGAATACCAACACCCTCGCCCCATTACTGTGTCTGGAATACCAGCACCCTCGCTCCATTACTGTGTCTGGAATACCAGCACACTCGCCCCGTTACTGTGTCTGGCATACCAACACCTTTACCCCATTACTGTGTCTGGAATACCAACACCTTTACCCCATTACTGTGTCTGGAATACCAGCGCACTCGCCCCATTACTGTGTCTGGAATACCAACACCCTCACCCCATTACTGTGTCTGGAATACCAGCACCCTCGCTCCATTACTGTGTCTGGAATACCAGCACCCTCGCCCCATTACTGTGTCTGGAATACCAGCACCCTCGCCCCATTACTGTGTCTGGAATACCAGCACCCTCGCCCCATTACTGTGTCTGGAATACCAGCACCCTTGCTCCATTACTTTGAACCTTAGCGATATTTATCATAAGAGCATACTGCACCGCTCAGAATGTAGAACATCTGTTGTTGAAAAATATAAGATTGTATTCACTCAGTCAACATTAGCAACAGAGCATCATTCAATCTTCTTCATTGGGGCAATACCCTTTCATTCCTAGAAAGGCCCCGTGCACCCTTACCATCACCTCCACTTTAGAGGTGGAAACCTTTGACTGACCTTCTGGCCTCTCTGATTTAGTGTGTTATTAATGGAGCCCAGCCAGTGAGAGGGCCAGGACTTTCTCTGGCGGCTGGTGTGTGTTAACACAATGGGCAGGGCAGCCCCATGTGCATTATGAACCTCCAGCTACCAGCTCTATCTATAGCCCTTTGTCACACACAATTACCTTTCAGACAGGATGCCCTGACTTTCACATTAACCCCCCCCCCCCCACCCAAAACTTCCCTGTAGAACAGAGCACCCTACGTCATTATGAGATTATCAGACCAGAAACTATGCACCCTCCATAAACTGAACAGTATACAGCAGTGTTTGAGTCTCACACTCACAATATTTTCTGTCTGGCAAAGTTAGCGAGGGAAAATGTTTGCAAGCTGTTCCTCAAAGAGGAGGATATAGTTTTTTCCTCCACTTAGCGCCGTCTGTGTGAGTGCATTGGCCTGCATGATCTGAAGACTTTGCGATCCCATCCAGTCCGCACGCTTTCAGCACTTGTCTAGCGCATAGTCATCTCCATGTCGCCACAGACTACCAGATCAGAGGAGCGGCACCGACCACGTCTGCGAGATACTCACACTTTGCCGGCAGGTCGAGCTTATGTCATTAGCAATATAATGCCAGATACATAACCGCGCAGCTGCATCCAATGAAACATGATCCAAGCTGCAGCTTTGTTGAGAGTGTCTTTGTGTCTGGAGCCTATTACCAGCTGAGCCGATCGGAGGCACACACCCCTAACACACTTCACCAGCGTGAACACACTGGATCACTGCTGATGTCAACCCTGTGTGAACACAATCAGGAGTAGTCCAATGGGCACAAGCCATATGCTGGACCAGAACCTGGGCCATTATCTTTGTACAGGAGTAATGGAAAGAGATGCTCGATTGTGTGGGATGATTCTGTACAGAGCAATAATTTTTTCAAATGGTTGGTGTGCTGTTGGAGAATTAGAGGGTGCACCACAGGGTTCGTTCCTGAGGCCATGTTTGTTCCCACCACATCAATGTGCAGCCCACATAACACATGCCAGATGGTAACATAAAAGAGGTGAGCAAAAAGTGATAAGGGTGATTCAATGATGCCATAATAGTCTTAACCTTTTGTTCGCGGTTCTGCCGTGATGGAAGTGTTGACATGCTGCTATTGTGTCCATTTATCCCTTCCAATATCTTTGAGTTATTTTGCAGACTCGT
This sequence comes from Oncorhynchus nerka, assembly GCF_034236695.1. NCBI lineage: Eukaryota > Metazoa > Chordata > Actinopteri > Salmoniformes > Salmonidae > Oncorhynchus > Oncorhynchus nerka. The sequence goes on from NC_088399.1 coordinate 29,540,638, forward strand.
AAATGTTACACACCTGCCAATTCAGAGGTCCACCCAGTTCTTGTTGATTCCAAACAGTGTGGTAGCAACCAAAGCCATAACTCGGTAACAATGCTCTGGGAAAAAATGTAAAGACGAAATGCACCTGCTGTCTCAGGTGATGCACCCTACAGGGGCCTGTCTCGGACCGTCTCTCCCTGTGTCTGTGTGTTCCAATATTTAGTATCTTTCCTTCTAGTCTTTTGATCTTTCAATGTCACATTCACACGGAAACGTTCTCTTCTTGCTTCTCCTTTTCACCCTTTCTCTCTCAAGGAGTGGGCTACTTGAGAGAATAGCCACACTGTGAATACAGTCAATAAGGGGGAGCCCAGCCCAGGTGTCCAAGAAAAACACTTGGCTAGAGTTTGGTGAGGTGCTCCAGCTCTGGCAGGCTGACAGAGCCAAGCCTACTGCAGATTTGTGGCTAATACTTGGCACCACTATGCCCTCTGGGGAGTTCCTAAAACTATCAATGTATTGTAATTCATAATTTACAAAAAGTCAATTGGGGTCCAGGAGGCTGGTTTTAACTAGAGCAGCTGTGACATGCGTAACTGCTCTAATGTGCTGCTTGTGTTCTGCAACATAGATGCCAGATGACGCAATGTTGTTTCATGCTGGTTAAACACATATGCCCCTAGATTCTCTCATACACACATTCCTGTTTTGACCCATAGTACAACAGCACAAAACCTTTTCTCCCGACATACACTCAGGTCCATTGTCCAGCTGCCTTCTCAGTGACCATTATGTGACAGCATTGTGCACTAAATGGTCAAATAAACACCCCCTCCCTTGCCCCTTTAGGGTTAATCATGCCATTCATGTTCCTCTTTAGTCTGCCCCAAGTATATTATTGGATTGGGACTACAGGTGGGATCAGCTAACATTCTACAGAGTTTTCAGCTGTGATGTTTGACTCCTCATCATCTTTACAAGTGTCATCCTAAACTATAATTCAGAAACATATTATTTATCTTTATTCTATCACTAGCAAGGCATTTAGCAGTACATATAATCTTCAGAAGTTTTGACTGCAAATAATCAAAGGTTCCAGTGATATTCTGATTATTCATTTCTTATTCAAAGTGAGGTATAACCGGGGTTGACCAGCAAGGTGTTGCGCGGTTGCCGAAATGTACATTCAACATGCTAGTTTGTTAATAAGATAAAATTAACGACTTGCAACATGTTCATAAGTGTCCTTCACTCAGATGTACATGTGCTGATCACTATCTTTACTGCTTTTGACTGATCTTGATTGATGAAGGACCTGCGGTTAAAGACTGTTATGACAACTGAACTTCACTCCAATGGTGGACAGCCAGAGGGAGCAGCACAAGTACATCTTGGCATTGTGTTTTGTTTTTCCTTCTTCAGTTTCCTCAAGTGAACCATGCCCTAGCTTGGAAATTCCTCCCTTGTCTCTGCCAGAACACGTTAAACCCCCTAAGCTCCTTTTTACTTGAGGCTGATTGATTGTGTTGAAGTCCCTGCTCAGTTCTGCATGTCACGTGCTCTCAGTGGGGTCATGACAGGCAGGGTATAGCAAAGCGGCCTGCAGCTGAAGGACTGTTAAAGGCCCTGGAGGTGTTTTGGCTTGTGGGGGGGCTTCATCATTGACTGGTCCCTTTTCATGGTGTAGACCGGCACTGTGTCATTTTAATCATAACAGTCCCCCCAACAAGGAATTTTAACAAGGGTTTTTTACTATATGCTTGGGTGTTTGTGTGTGCGCAAGTTCGAGTGTGTGCATTTACGTGTGTGTCTGGGTGTAGAACTGTGTGTGTTTGTGACAGGGGGTTCTGTGAGGATGTACGGAGGTGATAAACTGCATCACTGAGACGCTTTGCTTGTTTTGCTGGAGCTCTGCTGAAGCTCTGCTGGAGCTCTGCTGGAGCTCTGCTGAAGCTCTGCTGGAGCTCTGCTGAAGCTCTGCTGGAGCTCTGCTGGAGCTCTGCTGGAGCTCTGCTGGAGCTCTCTCTAAAGTCATTTAGGCTGGACATACCAAATGGCTCCTCTACAAGGGCCCATTACCCTTTCATTAAGATGGAGCCGAGAATCGCTGAGTTTACCTGTTCAAAGGCTACACACCCTGACGGCCAACTGCGTCCTCATTGCCACCTTCAGCCCGACAATCATTCAGACTGTGAATGGTTATCTCCCTTCGCAATTGATAGTTGGCCCGTGTGAATTCTGTATGTGCCATGACCTCATGTCATGTCACCACCCCTGTCATTCACATACAGTGCATTCGGAAAGTATTCAGACCCCTTGACTTTTTCCACATTTTGTTCTGTTACAGGCTTGTTCTAAAATAGATTTTAAAACTTTTTTTTGTCATCAATCTACAAACAGTACTCCATAATGACAAAGCAAAAACAGGTGTTTTGAATTGTTCCACATTAATAAAAAATAAAAAATATCACATTTGCATACGTATTCAGACCCTTTAGTCAGTACTCAAATCCTTCTGTTCACCTGATTTAGAATTCCTCACAATCAAATGTCGACCACATTATCTACCAAGAGAATTCTCTTCGATTATAATCACAGCCGTATATATCCCCCCCCAAGCAGACACATCGATGGCTCTGAACAAACTTTATTTTATTTCTTGGACCGACTCTCTTCTCTGTATACATCAATGAGGTCGCTCTTGCTGCTGGTGAGTCTCTGATCCACCTCTACGCAGACGACACCATTCTGTATACTTCCGGCCCTTCTTTGGACACTGTGTTAACAACCCTCCAGGCAAGCTTCAATGCCATACAACTCTCCTTCCGTGGCCTCCAATTGCTCTTAAATACAAGTAAAACTAAATGCATGCTCTTCAACCGATCGCTACCTGCACCTACCCGCCTGTCCAACATCACTACTCTGGACGGCTCTGACTTAGAATACGTGGACAACTACAAATACTTAGGTGTCTGGTTAGACTGTAAACTCTCCTTCCAGACCCATATCAAACATCTCCAATCCAAAGTTAAATCTAGAATTGGCTTCCTATTTCGCAACAAAGCATCCTTCACTCATGCTGCCAAACATACCCTTGTAAAATTGACCATCCTACCAATCCTCGACTTTGGCGATGTCATTTACAAAATAGCCTCCAATACCCTACTCAACAAATTGGATGCAGTCTATCACAGTGCAATCCGTTTTGTCACCAAAGCCCCATATACTACCCACCATTGCGACCTGTACGCTCTCGTTGGCTGGCCCTCGCTTCATACTCGTCGCCAAACCCACTGGCTCCATGTCATCTACAAGACCCTGCTAGGTAAAGTCCCCCTTATCTCAGCTCGCTGGTCACCATAGCATCTCCCACCTGTAGCACACGCTCCAGCAGGTATATCTCTCTAGTCACCCCCAAAACCAATTCTTTCTTTGGCCGCCTCTCCTTCCAGTTCTCTGCTGCCAATGACTGGAACGAACTACAAAAATCTCTTAAATTGGAAACACTTATCTCCCTCACTAGCTTTAAGCACCAACTGTCAGAGCATCTTACAGATTACTGCACCTATACATAGCCCACCTATAATTTAGCCCAAACAACTACCTCTTTCCCAACTGTATTTAATTAATTTATTTATTTTGCTCCTTTGCACCCCATTATTTTTATTTCTACTTTGCACATTCTTCCATTGCAAAACTACCATTCCAGTGTTTTACTTGCTATATTGTATTTACTTTGCCACCATGGCCTTTTTTGCCTTTACCTCCCTTCTCACCTAATTTGCTCACATTGTATATAGACTTGTTTTTTTTTACTGTATTATTGACTGTATGTTTGTTTTACTCCATGTGTAACTCTGTGTCGTTGTATGTGTCGAACTGCTTTGCTTTATCTTGGCCAGGTCGCAATTGTAAATGAGAACTTGTTCTCAACTTGCTTACCTGGTTAAATAAAGGTGAAATAAAATAAATAAAAATAAAATAAATTTGACTCTTTGCAAACTGGAATCCATTTATCCGGAGGCTGCATTCATTGTAGCTGGGGATTTTAACAAGGCTAATCTGAAAACAAGACCCTAAATTTGATCAGCATATCGATTGCGCAACCAGGGGTGGAAAAACCTTGGATCATTGTTACTCTAACTTCCGCGACGCTATGTCACGTAGAGTAGGCCAGAAGGCTAAACTGGATAACCTAACCTCTATCAAAATAAAAAGATGGCGGAGCCGCAAAAGTTCTTCTGTGCAAAGGTGTTTATTTACAAGTGATTCCGGAACAAAAACAACAGTACTGCCATCAACGTCTACCTTATGGGACAGCTTAAAAACAATGCTGCCCCATCCACAGCTCAATCCAAAATGCCTCTTCCCATGACTGAAAGAGAGGCTCCTTTTGTAGGGCTAGCCCCTCCCCTCAGAACAATTAACCCTCATTAATTAATCAATTAACAATACAAACCTACATTTTCCATGAACTAAACATACTAAAGGATATACATTGCAACACGGTTTTAAACAATATCACAACATAACATTTACAACATTACATCACTACTGACAATATCTTTCAATATGCCCATATGCATTAATGAGCCATTTGGGACAGGCACTATAAAGCCAACCCAATTCCCTTAGCTCGGGTCCTTTTCCAGCATACCCGGAAGCTACAGAGATGGAGAGAGAGGAACAGAACAAACAAACAATGCGCTCATCCACAACATTGATAAGTATAATAATTATTGTATCTCTCAAATATGAACATTGACAAGTGTGAAATGCATGCACCAAGACAGAAGTTAATTTGTGTGTCGACCCACATTGTTAACTTATCTTATAATGGCGCAGGGAGGAGTGATGAATATGTGTGTGCGTTAAAGAACCAAATGCTGCCCGCGGCCAGTGACGGACTTCTACGTCACACGCATATAAGGCCCTGCCCTGCCCTCCTTTCGGGAAAGCTGACCACGACTCCATTTTGTTGATCCCTGCCTACAGACAGAAACTAAAAAAAGAAGCTCCCACGCTGAGGTCTGTCCAACGCTGGTCCGGCCAAGCTGACTCCACACTCCAAGACTGCTTCCATCACGTGGACTGGGATTTGTTTCGTATTGTGTCAGATAACAACTTTGACGAATACGCTGATTCGGTGTGCGAGTTCATTAGAACGTGCGTTGAAGATGTCGTTCCCATAGCAACGATTAAAACATTCCCTAACCAGAAACCGTGGATTGATGGCAGCATTCGCGTGAAACTGAAAGCGCGAACCACTGCTTTTAATCAGGGCAAGGTGACTGGTAACATGACCGAATACAAACAGTGCAGCTATTCCCTCCGCAAGGCTATCAAACAAGCTAAGCGTCAGTATAGAGACAAAGTAGAATCTCAATTCAACGGCTCAGACACAAGAGGTATGTGGCAGGGTCTACAGTCAATCACGGACTACAAGAAGAAAACCAGCCCAGTCACGGACCAGGATGTCTTGCTCCCAGGCAGACTAAATAACTTTTTTGCCCGCTTTGAGGACAATACAGTGCCACTGACACGGCCTGCAACGAAAACATGCGGACTCTCCTTCACTGCAGCCGAGGTGAGTAAGACATTTAAACGTGTTAACCCTCGCAAGGCTGCAGGCCCAGACGGCATCCCCAGCCGCGCCCTCAGAGCATGCGCAGACCAGCTGGCCGGTGTGTTTACGGACATATTCAATCAATCCCTATACCAGTCTGCTGTTCCCACATGCTTCAAGAGGGCCACCATTGTTCCTGTTCCCAAGAAAGCTAAGGTAACTGAGCTAAACGACTACCGCCCCGTAGCACTCACTTCCGTCATCATGAAGTGCTTTAAAAGACTAGTCAAGGACCATATCACCTCCACCCTACCTGACACCCTAGACCCACTCCAATTTGCTTACCGCCCAAATAGGTCCACAGACGATGCAATCTCAACCACACTGCACACTGCCCTAACCCATCTGGACAAGAGGAATACCTATGTGAGAATGCTGTTCATCGACTACAGCTCGGCATTCAACACCATAGTACCCTCCAAGCTCGTCATCAAGCTCGAGACCCTGGGTCTCGACCCCGCCCTGTGCAACTGGGTACTGGACTTCCTGACGGGCTGCCCCCAGGTGGTGAGGGTAGGCAACAACATCTCCACCCCGCTGATCCTCAACACTGGGGCCCCACAAGGGTGCGTTCTGAGCCCTCTCCTGTACTCCCTGTTCACCCACGACTGCGTGGCCACGCACGCCTCCAACTCAATCATCAAGTTTGCGGACGACACAACAGTGGTAGGCTTGATTACCAACAACGACGAGACGGCCTACAGGGAGGAGGTGAGGGCCCTCGGAGTGTGGTGTCAGGAAAATAACCTCACACTCAACGTCAACAAAACTAAGGAGATGATTGTGGACTTCAGGAAACAGCAGAGGGAACACCCCTATCCACATCGATGGAACAGTAGTGGAGAGGGTAGCAAGTTTTAAGTTCCTCGGCATACACATCACAGACAAACTGAATTGGTCCACTCACACAGACAGCATCGTGAAGAAGGCGCAGCAGCGCCTCTTCAACCTCAGGAGGCTGAAGAAATTTGGCTTGTCACCAAAAGCACTCACAAACTTCTACAGATGCACAATCGAGAGCATCCTGGCGGGCTGTATCACCGCCTGGTACGGCAACTGCTCCGCCCACAACCGTAAGGCTCTCCAGAGGGTAGTGAGGTCTGCACAACGCATCACCGGGGGCAAACTACCTGCCCTCCAGGACACCTACACCACCCGATGTTACAGGAAGGCCATAAAGATCATCAAGGACAACAACCACCCGAGCCACTGCCTGTTCACCCCGCTATCATCCAGAAGGTGAGGTCAGTACAGGTGCATCAAAGCTGGGACCGAGAGACTGAAAAACAGCTTCTATCTCAAGGCCATCAGACTGTTAAACAGCCACCACTAACATTGAGTGGCTGCTGCCAACACACTGACACTGACTCAACTCCAGCCACTTTAATAATGGGAATTGATGGGAAATGATGTAAAATATATCACTAGCCACTTTAAATAATGCGACCTAATATAATGTTACATACATTACATTATTCATCTCATATGCATACGTATATACTGTACTCTATATCATCTACTGCATCCTTATGTAATACATGTATCACTAGCCACTTTAACTATGCCACTTTGTTTACATACTCATCTCATATGTATATACTGTACTCGATACCATCTACTGTATCTTGCCTATGCTGCTCTGTACCATCACTCATTCATATATCTTTATGTACATATTATTTATCCCCTTACACTGTGTATAAGACAGTAGTTTTGGAATTGTTAGTTAGATTACTTGTTGGTTATTACTGCATTGTCGGAACTAGAAGCACAAGCATTTCGCTACACTCGCATTAACATCTGCTAACCATGTGTATGTGACAAATAAAATTTGATTTGATTTACTTTGTTGAATCACCTTTGGCAGCGATTACAGCCTCAATTCTTCTTGGGTATGACACTACAAGTGTGGCACACCTGTATTTGGGGAGTTTCTCCCATTTTTCTCTGCAAATCCTCTCAGCTCTGTCAGGTTGAATGGGGAGCGTCACAGCAACTATTTTCTGGTCTCTCCAGAGATGTTCGATCGGGTTCAAGTCCGGGCTCTGGCTGGGCCACTGAAGGACATTCAGAGACTTGTCCCAAAGCCACTCCTGCGTTGTCTTGGCTGTGTGTGTTATGCAGATGAGTGAGGACCCAACAGCGATTCAACAGAAACAGAGTCTTTTAATGTCCAAACAGGGAAAACATAAATCCTCAATCTTTACAGGAGATGTCCAAACAGGGAAAACATAAATCCTCTATCTTTGCAGGAGAGTCCTCCTTCTAGTAGTAGAGGAGAATTGCAGGGCTAGCGGCAACCGACTGCAGGTCCCTCTGGGTAGGCGCGGGCCGTAGAGGACAGAGACACCTGCTCACACGCAGCATCTGATGAAGAGGCAGATTACGACAGGACGGGACAAGGGCAAAGCACACAAGAATCCGACAAGGACAGAAGCAGAAACAGAGAGAGAAATAGAGACTTAATCAGAGGGCAAAAGAGGGGACAGGTGTGAGAGAGTAAACGAGGTCGTTAGGAGAATGAGGAACAGCTGGGAGCAGGAACGGAACGATAGAGAGAGAGAGAGTAACCAATACGACCAGCAGGGGGAAACGAAGAGAAGGGAAAGCACAGGGACAAGACATAACATGACAGTACCCCCCACTCACCGAGCGCCTCCTGGCGCACTCGAGGAGGAAACCTGGCGGCAACGGAGGAAATCATCGATCAGCGAACGGTCCAGCACGTCCCGAGATGGAACCCAACTCCTTTCCTCAGGACCGTAACCCTCCCAATCCACTAGGTACTGATGACCACGGCCCAGAGGACGCATGTCCATAATCTTCCGAACCCTGTAGATAGGTGCGCCCTCGACAAGGACGGGGGGAAGACGAACGGGGGCGCGAAGAAAAGGCTTGACACAGGAGACATGGAAGACCGGGTGGACGCGACGAAGATGTCGCGGAAGAAGAAGTCGCACTGCGACAGGATTAACGACCTGAGAAATACGGAACGGACCAATGAACCGCGGGGTCAACTTGCGAGAAGCTGTCATAAGGGGAAGGTTACGAGTGGAGAGCCATACTCTCTGACAGCGACAATACCTAGGACTCTTAGTCCTACGTTTATTAGCGGCTCTCACAGTATGCGCCCTATAACGGCAAAGTGCAGACCTGACCCTCCTCCAGGTGCGCTCACAACGTTGGACAAAAGCCTGAGCGGAGGGGACGCTGGACTCGGCGAGCTGGGACGAGAACAGAGGAGGCTGGTACCCGAGGCTACTCTGAAAAGGAGATAGCCCGGTCGCAGACGAAGGAAGCGAGTTGTGAGCGTATTCTGCCCAGGGGAGCTGTTCTGCCCAAGACGCAGGGTTTCGAAAAGAAAGACTGCGTAAGATGCGACCAATCGTCTGATTGGCCCGTTCTGCTTGACCGTTAGACTGGGGGTGAAAACCGGAAGAGAGACTGACGGAAGCCCCAATCAAACGGCAAAACTCCCTCCAAAATTGAGACGTGAATTGCGGACCCCTGTCCGAAACGGCGTCTGACGGAAGGCCATGAATTCTGAAAACATTCTCAATGATGATTTGTGCCGTCTCTTTAGCAGAAGGGAGTTTAGCGAGGGGAATAAAATGAGCCGCCTTAGAGAACCTATCGACAACCGTTAGAATAACAGTCTTCCCCGCTGACGAAGGAAGACCGGTAATAAAGTCTAAGGCGATGTGAGACCACGGTCGAGAGGGAATGGAAAGCGGTCTGAGACGGCCGGCAGGAGGAGAGTTACCGGACTTAGTCTGCGCGCAGTCCGAACAAGCAGCCACGAAACGACGCGTGTCACGCTCCTGAGTGGGCCACCAGAAACGCTGGCGAATAGAAGCAAGCGTACCCCGAACGCCGGGATGGCCGGCTAACTTGGCAGAGTGAGCCCACTGAAGAACGGCCAGACGAGTAGGAACGGGAACGAAAAGAAGGTTCCTAGGACAAGCGCGCGGCGACGGAGTGTGAGTGAGTGCTTGCTTTACCTGCCTCTCAATTCCCCAGACAGTCAACCCGACAACACGCCCCTCAGGGAGAATCCCCTCGGGGTCGGTGGAGGCTACTGAAGAACTGAAGAGACGGGACAAAGCATCAGGCTTGGTGTTCTTTGAGCCCGGACGATAAGAAATAACGAACTCGAAACGAAAGCGAAAAACAGCGCCCAACGAGCCTGACGCGCATTAAGTCGTTTGGCAGAACGGATGTACTCAAGGTTCTTATGGTCAGTCCAAACGACAAAAGGAACGGTCGCCCCTCCAACCACTGTCGCCATTCGCCTAGGGCTAAGCGGATGGCGAGCAGTTCGCGGTTTCCACATCATAGTTACGTTCCGACGGCGACAGGCGATGAGAAAAATACGCGCAAGGATGGACCTTATCGTCAGAATGGGAGCGCTGGGACAGAATGGCTCCCACGCCCACCTCTGACGCGTCAACCTCGACAATGAACTGTCTAGAGACGTCAGGTGTAACAAGGATAGGAGCGGATGTAAAACTCTTCTTGAGGAGATCAAAAGCTCCCTGGGCGGAAACGGACCACTTAAAGCACGTCTTGACAGAAGTAAGGGCTGTGAGAGGAGCTGCCACCTGACCGAAATTACGAATGAAACGACGATAGAAATTCGCGAAACCGAGAAAGCGCTGCAGCTCGACACGTGACTTAGGGACGGGCCAATCACTGACAGCTTGGACCTTAGCGGAATCCATCTGAATGCCTTCAGCGGAAATAACAGAACCGAGAAATGTGACGGAGGAGACATGAAAAGCGCACTTCTCAGCCTTCACATAAAGACAATTCTCTAAAAGGCGCTGGAGGACACGTCGAACGTGCTGAACATGAATCTGGAGTGACGGTGAAAAAATCAGGATATCGTCAAGGTAAACGAAAACAAAGATGTTCAGCATGTCTCTCAGTACATCATTCACTAATGCCTGAAAGACAGCTGGAGCGTTAGCGAGACCGAACGGCAGAACCCGGTATTCAAAATGCCCTAACGGAGTGTTAAACGCCGTTTTCCACTCGTCCCCCTCCCTGATGCGCACGAGATGGTAAGCGTTACGAAGGTCCAACTTAGTGAAAAACCTGGCTCCCTGCAGGATCTCGAAGGCTGAAGACATAAGGGGAAGCGGATAACGATTCTTAACCGTTATGTCATTCAGCCTCGATAATCCACGCAGGGGCGCAGGGTCCCGTCCTTTTTCTTAACAAAAAAAAACCCCGCTCCGGCGGGAGAGGAGGAAGGGACTACGGTACCGGCGTCGAGAGCTACAGACAAATAATCTTCGAGAGCCTTACGTTCGGGAGCCGACAGAGAATATAGTCTACCCCGGGGAGTGGTACCCGGAAGGAGATCTATACTACAATCATACGACCGGTGAGGAGGAAGGGAGGTGGCCCTGGACCGACTGAAGACCGTGCGCAGATCATGATATTCCTCCGGCACCCCTGTCAAATCACCAGGCTCCTCCTGTGAAGAGGGGGCAGAAGAAACAGGAGGGATAGCAGACATTAAACATTTCACATGACAAGAGACGTTCCAGGAGAGGATAGAATTACTTGACCAATTAATAGAAGGATTATGACACACTAGCCAGGGATGGCCCAAAACAACAGGTGAAAAAGGTGAACGAAAAATCAAAAAAGAAATGGTTTCGCTATGATTACCAGAGACAGTGAGGGTTAAAGGTAGCGTTTCACGCTGAATACTGGGGAGAGGACTACCATCCAAGGCGAACATGGCCGTGGGCTCCCCTAACTGTCTGAGAGGAATGTCATGTTCCCGAGCCCAGGCTTCGTCCATAAAACAGCCCTCCGCCCCAGAGTCTATCAAGGCACTGCAGGAAGCTGCCGAACCGGTCCAGCGTAGATGGACCGACAAGGTAGTACAGGATCTTGAAGGAGAGACCTGAGTAGTAGCGCTCACCAGTAGCCCTCCGCTTACTGATGAGCTCTGGCTTTTACTGGACATGAAATGACAAAATGACCAGCGGAACCGCAATAGAGACAGAGGCGGTTGGTGATTCTCCGTTCCCTCTCCTTAGTCGAGATGCGAATACCCCCCAGCTGCATGGGCTCAGCACCTGAGCCACTGGAGGAAGATGGTAGTGATGCGGAGAGGGGGGAAACAGATAACGCGAGCTCTCTTCCACGAGCTCGGTGACGAAGATCTACCCGTCGTTCTATACGAATAGCGAGTTCAATCAAAGAATCCACGCTGGAAGGAACCTCCTGGGAGAGAATCTCATCCTTTACCTCCGCGTGGAGACCCTCCAGAAAACGAGCGAGCAACGCCGGCTCGTTCCAGTCACTGGAGGCAGCAAGAGTGCGAAACTCTATAGAGTAGTCCGTTATGGATCGATTCCCTTGACATAGGGAAGACAGGGCCCTGGAAGCCTCTTTCCCAAAAACTGAACGATCAAAAACCCGTATCATCTCCTCCTTAAAGTTCTGATACTGGTTAGTACACTCAGCCCTTGCCTCCCAGATTGCCGTGCCCCACTCACGAGCCCGTCCTGTAAGGAGAGATATGACGTAGGCGATACGAGCTGTACCCCTGGAGTACGTGTTGGGCTGGAGAGAGAACACAATATCACACTGGGTGAGGAACGAGCGGCATTCAGTGGGCTCCCCAGAGTAACACGGTGGGTTATTAATTCTGGGCTCCGGAGACTCGGAAGCCCTGGAAGTAGCCGGTGGATCAAGGCGGAGATTGTGAATATGTTTCGAGAGGTCGGAGACTTGGGCGGCCAGGGTCTCAACGGCATGTCGAGCAGCAGACAATTCCTGCTCGTGTCTGCCTAGCATCGCTCCCTGGATCTCGACGGCTGAGTAGAGAGGATCCGAAGTCGCTGGGTCCATTCTTGGTCGGATTCTTCTGTTATGCAGATGAGTGAGGACCCAACAGCGATTCAACAGAAACAGAGTCTTTTAATGTCCAAACAGGGAAAACATAAATCCTCAATCTTTACAGGAGATGTCCAAACAGGGAAAACATAAATCCTCTATCTTTGCAGGAGAGTCCTCCTTCTAGTAGTAGAGGAGAATTGCAGGGCTAGCGGCAACCGACTGCAGGTCCCTCTGGGTAGGCGCGGGCCGTAGAGGACAGAGACACCTGCTCACACGCAGCATCTGATGAAGAGGCAGATTACGACAGGACGGGACAAGGGCAAAGCACACAAGAATCCGACAAGGACAGAAGCAGAAACAGAGAGAGAAATAGAGACTTAATCAGAGGGCAAAAGAGGGGACAGGTGTGAGAGAGTAAACGAGGTCGTTAGGAGAATGAGGAACAGCTGGGAGCAGGAACGGAACGATAGAGAGAGAGAGAGTAACCAATACGACCAGCAGGGGGAAACGAAGAGAAGGGAAAGCACAGGGACAAGACATAACATGACAGTGTGCTTAGGGTCGTTCTCCTTATGAAAGGTGAACCTTTGCTACACTCTGAGGTCCTGAGCGCTCTGGAACAGGTTTTCATCAATGATCTCTCTGTATTTTTCTCTGTTCATCTTTACCTCAATACTGACTAGTCTTCTTGTCCCTGCTGCTGAAAAACATCCCCACAGCATGATGCTGCCACCACCACGTTTCACCTTAGGGATGGTGCCAGGTTTTCTCCAGACGTGATGCTTTGGCATTCAGGCCAAAGAGTTCAATCTTAGTTTCATTAGACCAGATCATCTTGTTTCTTATAGTCAGAGTCCTTTAGGTGCCTTTTGGCAAACTCCAAGTCGGCTGTTATGTGCCTTTTTACTGAGGAGTGGCTTCCATCTGGCCATTCTACCATAAAGGCCTGATTGGTGGAGTGCTGCAGAGATGGTTGTCCTTCTGGAAGCCTCCCCCATCTGCACAGAAGAACTCTGGAGCTCTGCAGAGGGACCATCGGGTGCTTGGTTACCTCCCTGACCAAGCTCCTTCTCCCCCGATTGCTCAATTTGGCCGGGGGGGGGGGGGGGGGCAGCTCTAGGAATAGTCTTGGTGGTTCCAAACTTCTTCCATTTAAGAATGATTGAGGCTACTGTGTGTTCTTGGGGATTTTCAATGCTGAAGAAATTGTGCCTCGACACAATACTGTCAGAGCTCAACAAACAATTCCTTTGACCTCATAGCTTGATTTTCGGCTCTGACATACTTATATAGACAGGAGTGTGCCTTTCCAAATAGTGTCCAATCAATTGAATTTACCACTGGTGGACTCCAAACAAGTTGTAGAAACATCTCAAGGATGATCAATGGAAACACGATGTACCTGAGCTCAATTTCGAGTCTCATAGCAAAGGGTCTCTGTTTATTATTATTTCTGTTTATTATTCTTAATAGATTTGCAACAATCTGAGTAGTTTGTGGTTAAGTTGAGGGAAATGTCTTTATATTGACCTGACAGTACGAAGAGCAACTGAAGGGGACACAGACGGGAGTGTGAGGGAGGGGATATGCTGTCACACAGTATGGCATAGGCCCCCTGGAATGGTACGGCCTGTCTGCCAGTGGTCATGGTTTTACTAGGTCCCTGAAGAGCAACACACTAAAATTAACATGCTTCTGGGGTCAGCATCATGACAGCCTTCAGCCGATGGCCAGCGTAGACCGAGCTCTGCAAAAATCTCAAGTTTCTACCAAGCACTTAAAAGGCCTAGTCAGTGCAACTCTGGTGTTGTCTTGCCCTTTACACATTGCCCTACATGATAACAATGACTTTATCAAGACATGGTCAACCATTATGCTGGTCACTGGGATTTCAGGGGAGATGAAAAGGTCTTGGACTGGGATAAAACCTGAGAGAATGCCCTGAAATGTCAACATTCAGTAAAAGTGTAGTGAGAGAAGTGAAAGACACTTAAAATCAGTTGGTGGTTTTGTTCCTCTCTTCTTATGTTGAACAGTATCTACAGTACAGTATACTGCAGTACGGTGAGTGTCATATTGACTGGAGCAGCAACCTGTGTCTGAGACAACGATACTGTATCAACGGCATGGCATCATTCCTAGAGTGCACTCATGGGTTTCCTCAATAGACTGTCCTATTCAGAAACACACTCATGTTCAAATTAGAAATTAAGACACCGTAGTCTCTCAACACAGACTGATTCCTGTGAATGTGTAAGGGGAAACCAAGTGATAATATTACTGAATATTACAGAATCTGCACTCTGTTTTGATTGTTTTCAGGTATGCATTTCACGGGAAACAAGCTGTGATAATAAATCAATAAACCATAAAGAGGCTCTCAGTAAAACTAAATAGATATTTTACTGGTGAAACCCTCTATGATTAAATAAAGGTCCCTTAATGTTTGCTAGGGCAATGGTTTCTTTTTCTTTCTTTGAAATATTTAGCTTTTTGTTGAAAGCTTGAAATACTTCTTGGATGCTGATTTATTTTGGTCTGTGTGCAGTCTAATACACAGCCCTGCCCGTCTCTGCCACACCCACCCAGTGTACTTCTGAAGTGTTTATCTTTCTAGGTTCCAATACACTCATTACTGTGGAGACCAACTCCCATGGCAGTTCCACTGTCCCTCTCATCTGATGTTAAACACCAAAACACTCTGTCCTGGTATGTTAGACACTATGTTCTGCACCATCTGTTTGTCCGTTCATTTCTCCCCATGTTTTATCTTGCCCTGTGTTCCTTGGAACCGAAAGACAGATGGAGAAGGAAAAACAATAAAATAGTTGGTGTTAATGAATGTCGTCACAAACCGTTGCTTGCTCAATGCATTCCTGGATCTCAATAGTTTTGAGCTTCGCAGACAAGCTTCAAAATTATACAAATACCAGGAATGAGTGCCTGGGTTGAAGTGCTGTTTTTAATTGTTTCCTGGACTTGGTATTTTTAGACTTCCACAGGTGCTGTTCATGTGGCTAGAACCCAACTTTGAGAACTACCTGTGACATCCCTATCTCCAGATGGGATGCGGCCTCTGACCCCTCACATCTGTTCTGCAGCCGATTCATTTACTTAGACCATGCAGACCATTCCCTGGTTTTGCTGTATGCTTTTGTCATTATCATGCTTCACATTGAAAAATTGGAACCATTTATTTGATTGTCAAAAAGGACTTTTCAAAACACCAAGTTGACTGACTACCCAAGTGCATTTAGTGTAGTATTCAAGCTGCAGGCAGGATGCCCATATAATTAACTTTCTCCCCTGCTCTGATGACTCTTGGAGCTAAAAAGAGATGAATATTGGAGAATACCATGACACCACCTCTGCATTGTTACGGTGTACAGTGTTGCCCCCCAGGTATAGATGCTCCTTGTAATTAGGCCTATTCATTCCCGTGCCAAAACGGGAGAGAATGTGACCTGAAGCCACTTTCCTTTATCTATCTACTTGTTGTATATCCAAAGGGTTGAGTTCAGATGTAGACCCGGGCAAGTGTTGACTGGTGTGACTTTAGACTGGTGTGTGTGTGTGTGTGTTTCAACTATTTAACTGTACTAACGCTAAAATGTTAAATATCGGTATCGTTTTTTTTTTAAAGGAAAATAGTGCATATCGGTATCGGCCAAAAATGTAATGTCGCTGCATCCCTACTTAAATTCCTATAAAATATGAGTTTGTTGTTCAGAGCCCACTTTTCAGTCAGAGCTGGCCTGGTAGTTAACCTCATTCAACAGTAGGGCTGGCAATTGCCAGGGAACCTCAAAATAGGATATCATCACAATACAGGTGCCGATACGATATGTGTTGTGATTTTATTGCTATCCGATGTTCCAAACATATTGCTCACCAGACGTATGTTTGCTTCA
Source organism: Oncorhynchus nerka (assembly GCF_034236695.1). Classification (NCBI taxonomy): domain Eukaryota; kingdom Metazoa; phylum Chordata; class Actinopteri; order Salmoniformes; family Salmonidae; genus Oncorhynchus; species Oncorhynchus nerka. Next base: position 29,557,015 of record NC_088399.1, read on the forward strand.
GAGGGACAGTAGAAAGGCGTTGGAAAAGTTGTGTCCAGTCATAGAAATAAAAGTGCTAAAAATAGATTGTCTCCCTATTTAAAAAGAACACGGAGAACACGCTATGAATGAAAAATAGCTTTGGTGCAGGTACAACCAACTAGAACAAAAATAATAGTGCAATATTGTCAAAACGATATGATATATCGTCAGATAATATCCTGATATGTAACTTTATCTGTTTTTTTTTCTTCTCCCACCATCACTACTCAACAGCCATGTCAGATTGGCCGCTGCCCTATGAAGCGTCTCGTTATTGGCTACTAAGTTTATTTGTCGATAGGGTCTTTAATGTTTAGGATGGGGATGTTCTGTACGGTCTCTGTCTCACGGCCTCCAGAGTCTCTGCCATCATTAAACGCTCCTGATTATTGTGAGATATCCTGCTTCAAATCAAGCGGTAAAGTAAAGCACAGGCATTTCAGCTTTTATAACCTTGGATCTTGTCCATGGCCAAGATAAATGCTCCTCTCTGTCTTTTGAGAAAATACTTTACACGTCTCCTCCTTTGGCTCTGCCTTTTAAATGTTTTCCCTCTTTTCTCCCCTAATCCCAACCCAAATCCTTTTAAATGTTTTCCCTCTTTTCTCCCCTAATCCCAACCCAAATCCTTTTAAATGTTTTCCCTCTTTTCTCCCCTAATCCCAACCCAAATCCTTTTAAATGTTTTCCCTCTTTTCTCCCCTAATCCCAACCCAAATCCTTTTAAATGTTTTCCCTCTTTTCTCCCCTAATCCCAACCCAAATCCTTTTAAATGTTTTCCCTCTTTTCTCCCCTAATCCCAACCCAAATCCTTTTAAATGTTTTCCCTCTTTTCTCCCCTAATCCCAACCCAAATCCTTTTAAATGTTTTCCCTCTTTTCTCCCCTAATCCCAACCCAAATCCTTTTAAATGTTTTCCTCTTTTCTCCCCTAATCCCAACCCAAATCCTTTTAAATGTTTTCCCTCTTTTCTCCCCTAATCCCAACCCAAATCCTTTTAAATGTTTTCCTCTTTTCTCCCTAATCCCAACCCAAATCCTTTTAAATGTTTTCCCTCTTTTCTCCCTAATCCCAACCCAAATCCTTTTAAATGTTTTCCCTCTTTTCTCCCTAATCCCAACCCAAATCCTTTTAAATGTTTTCCCTCTTTTCTCCCCTAATCCCAACCCAAATCCTTTTAAATGTTTTCCCTCTTTTCTCCCTAATCCCAACCCAAATCCTTTTAAATGTTTTCCCTCTTTTCTCCCTAATCCCAACCCAAATCCTTTTAAATGTTTTCCCTCTTTTCTCCCCTAATCCCAACCCAAATCCTTTTAAATGTTTTCCCTCTTTTCTCCCCTAATCCCAACCCAAATCCTTTTAAATGTTTTCCCTCTTTTCTCCCCTAATCCCAACCCAAATCCTTTTAAATGTTTTCCCTCTTTTCTCCCCTAATCCCAACCCAAATCCTTTTAAATGTTTTCCCTCATTTCTCCCCTAATCCCAACCCAAATCCTTTTAGATTTTTACCAAACGGCAGTTTGCAGTTTATAAATGTACAGTAGCAACCTTATACAGTTGGTCTTAGTCATTGGCTCATTTTATCTCAGGAATAAAACAGGTACTCAGCTGTGGATGGTTTTAGCAGATGGTGCAATTGACAAATGCAAGTTGAAGGATAGCGTAACAAAGGATATTTCAGGGAAAGTACAGAAGGGGACGAGTGCTAATCAGTGGTTGTAAATTCAAAGACACCTGCTGGTACCTGTGAATGCAATCATGACCTGAGCTGTATAGACCATGAGATAACCCAATACTAGTGCAGTCAAATCAAATTCAATTGTATTAGTCACATGCGCTGGATACTACAGGTATTCACCTTACAGTGAAATGCTTACTTACGAGCCCCTAACCAACAATACAGTTGAAAGAAAAATATGAGTAAGAATAAGAAATAAAAGTAACAAGTAATTAAAGAGCAGCAGTAAAATAACAATAGTGAGACTACACACAGGGGGTACCGGTACAGAGTCAATGTGTGGGGGCACCGGTTAGTTGAGGTAATATGTACATGTAGGTAGAGTTATTAAAGTGACTATGCATAGATGATAACAACAGAGAGTAGGGGGGGGCAATGCAAATAGTCTGGGTAGCCATTTGATTAGATGTTTGGGAGTCTTATGGCGTAGGGGTGGGTAGAAGCTGTTTAGAAGCCTCTTGGACCTAGACTTGGCGCTCCGGTACTGCTTGCTGGGTGGTAGCAGAGAGAACAGTCTATGACTAATTTTAAGGGCCTTCCTCTGACACCGCCTGGTATAGAGGTCCTGGATGACAGGAAGCTTGGCCCCAGTGATGTACTGGACAGTACGCACTACCCACTGTAGTGCCTTGTGGTCAGAGGCCGAGCAGTTGCCATACCAGGCAGTGATGCAACCAGTCCGTATGCTCTCGATGTTACAGCTGTAGAACCTTTTAGGATCTGAGGACCCATGCCAAATCTTTTCAGTCTCCTGAGGGGGAATAGGTTTTGTTGTGCCCTCTTCACAACACTTTGTGTGCATGAACCATGATAGTTTGTTGGTGATGTGGACACCAAGGAACTTAAGGTTCTTAACCTGCTCCACTACAGCCCCATCGATGAGAATGGGGACCTACTCGGTCCTCTTTTCCCTGTAGTCCACGATCATCTCCTTTGTCTTGATCAGGTTGAGGGAGAGGTTGTTATCCTGGCACCACACTGCCAGGTCGCTGACCTCCTCCCTATAGGCTGTCTCATCGTTGTTGGTGATCAGGCCTACCACTGTTGTGTCATTGGCGAGCTTAATGATGGTGTTGGAGACGTGCCTGGTCGTGCAGTCATGAGTGAACAGGGAGTACAGCAGGGGACTGAGCACACAGCCCTGAGGGGCCCCTGTGTTGAAAATCAGCGTGGCGGATGTGTTATTACCTACCTTTACCACCTGGGGTGCGGCCCGTCAGGAAGTCCAGGATCCAGTTGCAGAGGGAGGTGTTTAGTCCCAGGGTCCATTGACATCAGCTAGGTTTTACTGTGTTTTTGCTCAAGGCTGATCATGTACTGGTCAGATGGAGAATAATACCTTTGTATTTGCAGGTTGTTTGCCTAATACTGTCAATCTGCCTAATTTGACCCAAGGGCAATTGACCTATGGAGCTTGATTAAATTACAATAAGTCTTTGCTGAAACTTTGCATCAGGAATTGAGTCACTTATTCCTAAAACTCCCTTTGTTCTAAATGAGAAGTCCTGCTCTGAGTGTCGTGGCTCTGTTAGCCTGTCATGATTGAGGCGGCTGGTATAGAGTGACACAGATACAATTTTCCACTGTGTTGGGACAGGGCAGTGTGTTTAATATAGATCTGATGGTTTTCCTCTAAAGTAATAGAGCACAAGCTATCAAATAACCAGAAATACATTGTCTGACGTTAGGCCTGGTATACATTCCATATGAACCACGCTATTAATGGTTACTTTAGATCACATTGTTGCCAACAATTGCCTTTAGTCTACGGGATATAAATGCAGCCGTCAGAGTTGATTTGGAAACCTACAGATGGAGGGCATGCTGTGCTGCAGTGAGCAGTAAGCACTGTACAGGGACATGCACATGTGTGCACAGAGGCTGTAGTTATTGAATCTGCTTTCCCCCTCATGTATATCTCATATTGTGCCGATGAGGGATTACAGTGTTCTTTTATCCAACTGTGACGGATTAAACCCACCATTAAGTGAGAGGAAAACAGTGCAGGAAGTTTTTATGCCCACCCTAACCCTCCTAACTGTGATTAGCCCCTCTGGATAAGAACAGCATATGCTGGGAGGGAGGCTTAATTGGCCATTAAATAGGGAAATTATGCAGGGCCTGGAGTCTGGCTTGTTAGACCGAATCAGCCACAAGACAACCAAGACACAGGGGAGGATTGCTGTCCACAATATCAGGGTGAATGGCACTGCACATTGCAGAATGTCAACCCAACATCATTCTTTGCTATTTGCTACATTATTAGAAGTGCAGATCTGTCTTTTTCTGCCAAGCCACGAGCTGGCCTGTGGGCTGTGGGGCTGGTTCCTTATGAGTCTGCAGGGTGGGTCTGTAACACTGCTGTTATACCCATTCAGTTCATTCAAATCCCAGTCTGGGTCCTCACTGAATGCAGCCCCAGTTAACAAGGCTGTCTTCATGCAAACAAAGATGTCAGAGAAGTTCGCCAAATGTGTTGATCTCTAAAAGGACGTTCCCATTCTTTCACCTTTCAATGACTTTATTTACACCTGACCAATGAATGTCATTTGTCTTTCAGATATCTGTTGGCTTTAAAACATTATTGCTTATACTGTACATGTGAGTGTTTCTTGCTTGTGCTGTACATTCTTCCAAATCTGCAGGCGAACCCTAAATGTTTCCGTCGTACCATTTAGGTCAGCTTAACATCCAAAGGGGAAGTGGATGATCTGGAGAAGAGAATAGAGAAATGTCCTCCTCTCTTCTTTCTCTCTTGCTTTCTCCATCTATCTCTGCCGGTCAGTCCGCTGCTTTTTCATTGGGCCAGTTGGAAGTCTTTAATCATGTTCCTATTAAGGCTCCTTCCTTCCCTGGCAGAGGCCAGTAATTGGACTAGAGTAATTGGGGTATCCGCTGGCCCATCCCGGCCTATTACATGAATGTGATCCCAGGGAAGGCTGACGCGGCAGGCGGCTCCACTTCCCCTGATTAGGGAGTCTGGAGGTGGTCCAGACCAGGGAGTGCGGGGGTGAAGGTTTGTTTAAGACTTAGGGTTAATGACTAATAGCTTCCCCTGTGGTTACCACTGATAACCACTAGCTCTGTGGAGAATACCCCCAGCACTGGAAATGGGCCTTAAATGTCGGTTTTCAGCATGAAACAAATAGACTGCCGTAGATTTCCCCTCCATCTCCTCATAGATTAAAAACCTCTTACGAATCAGGTCCTTTTTTTAGCTGCCCTTTAAGGATAGGTGTTGAAACCTTGAGGTTGATTAAAACAGTAGTTTGACCCAAAAAGGAGAAGACAGAACTTTCCTCTTTTCTTTCCTCCCATCTTGTGAAGGTGCAGCAGCTTTCACTCAATGGCATGTACCCAAAATAACCCTGTGGGATATCCAGACTGCGCCACTCACGACTAATTGTGCACATAAGTATACTGCATAAAAGTCCATAGGGGAGTCTAATTGAAAAGGAAAAAGTCCTGGTGTTTCATTCCTCTCCTTTGTGGTGCAGTGAATCTAGGGATGGACTGTATATCATACCAATTATTATAGATGGTGACAAGGGGAATGAGATGAGAGTGTGTCAGATGTCAGAGTGCAGATGTGAAGCGACCAGTGAGATAATGTTCTTGTGTGGTTATTTACTTGGAGAGATACAGAGTTATGTCCTCATAGCACAAATAAAATCTGTCGTAAGGCCAGCAGTCTGCGATGTCCTTCCCATAACTCTACAGTACATCTACAGGGTTGATAGAATGTTAATGAGCAGCAGAAAAGCCCAGGCAAAATTGGTATGTTCTGCCGCCCTCAATTGTAACAATATGAACAGGCAAACCACCAGGCGGCTCCAATATGATCTTCGGTATTTTGTGTCTTTGAATGGATCCGCTGTTTTGAAACTGTATACAAACCAGTACTTTTGAGCTTTGTCAACTATGATAGCCATTATCGCACTGCAGAGTTGAGAGACTGGATGTGAATGTGCTGGACGGATGCCAGTCTTCAAGTGTCCATGTAGGGCTCCTGATATCGCATTCATAGAGACTAAACTTCCTTTAGCACCTATTGATGAAGGTATCTCCTTCCCATGCGAATTTTGCTAACCCTTTACACTCGTGCCTGTTAAAAATGGCAGATTTGGGCACTGGTAAACGCCTAAATTGGAATGCAGTAGCTTTACAGTAACATGCTATGCATGACGTCAGAGCTCTGGCTCTGCTCTTCACAACACTGTATGGGTTTTGACTGACAGCAGTTCTGAACTTGAGCATCTCGTGTGACGAGGTTGCCCCATCCCTCCAGCTAATTGGACAACTCACATTTTTTGGGTTGCTTGATTTTTGGGCACAAATTTTTGGGCACAAATGTGTTTACCTCCCTGTTAGTGGGAATTTATCCCTTTCCAAGGGGCACATCAAGAAGCTGATTAAACAGCATGATCATTACACAGGTGCACATTGTACTGGGGACAATAAAAGGCTGCTCTAAAATGTGCAGTTTTGTTAGACAACACAATGTCACAGATGTCTCAAGTTTTGAGGGAGTGTGCAATTGGCATGCTGACTACAGAAATGTCCACCAGAGCTGTTTCCAGAGGATTTAATGTTAATGTATCTACCATAAGCCGCCTCCAATGTCATTTTTAGAGAATTTGTCAGTACGTCCAACCGGCCTCACAAACGCAGATCACGTGTATAGCGCTATGTGGGTGAGCAGTTTACTGATGTCAACGTTGTGAACAGAGTGCACCATGGTGGCGGCAACGTTATGGTATGGGCAGGCATAAGCTATGGATAATGAACACAATTGCATTTCATCAATGTCAATTTGAATGCACGCAGATACCGTGACGAGATCCTGAGGCCCATTGTTGTGCCATTCATCCGCCACCATCCTCTCATGTTTCAGCATGATAATGCACGGCCCCATGTCACAAGGATCTGTACACAATTCCATGGCCTGCATACTCACCAGGCATGTCACCCATTGAGCATGTATGGGGTGCTCTGGATCGATGTGCATGACAGTGTTTTCCAGTTCCCACCAATATCCAGCAACTTTGCGAAGCCATTGAAGAGGTGTGGGACAACATTCCACAGGTCACAATCAACAGCCTGGTCAACTCCACGCAAAGGAGATGTGTCGCACTGCATGAGGCAATTAGTGGTCACACCAGATACTGATTGGTTGTCTGATCCACGCCCCTACCTTTTTTTAAGGTATCTGTGACCAACAGATGAATATCTGTATTCCCAGTCATATGAAATTCATAGATTACGGCCTAATTTAATATTTAGATTTTATGTACAGTTACAACATGAAATGTTGTCATACTCTGGGTTTATCTGAACAGAATGAGCCTATGATTGTCTATTGTGAAGAAAATTCACTGCAGCACACGCACCTGAATGCGCTCATGACTAATTTCTATGCACACCAAAGTTACGATTTGTTTCTCTGAATTGCACCGTGAAGCCTAAAACTGTAATATCATATTTTTTTATAACTTAGCTAGTCATGTTGGCAATAGAACAGGCTTTCAAATGGTGCCCACCTATCAAAGATTGAGATTTATAATGGACCTTTTTGATTGCGTAAACAACGGTAATTGTGTGATGGCGGGGATGCCAACTACTAAGTGTGTTTACTCTAGTTCCTCAACAGCAGTCTCAAGTTTTGAGACTGTATGTTTAGCTAGAAGAGCTAAAAAAAAATACATCTTATAGTTAAACTCTTCTTTAAGTCATAAAAGTGCATTGAAATTGTTTAGGAACTGTGTGGCCCCTAGGTGACACCAGTTAGTCCTCACTCAAACGCTTGTCATTTTTTTTGTCTTGTGTTTTACCTACCCCACATTTTCCAGGAATATTCTTATCATGTTACTGAATGTATCCAGAGTATTTTCAAATTCATTATCAACAAATGCAGCAAAAAGTACAGTAAATGTAAAATGCACATAAAGTTAACAGTTTAATGTCTGGATTCAGTCTTGTGTTAGAACATTGGAATTGTAGTCCACTGGTAAGCAGTGCTTATAGTTGAGAACCCTTGGACAAGAGCTATCTAGAGCAAGGTCCCTGAGAGAGCTGAGCTGTAGGACCTACTGTATGAGACTGGCTAGACAAGCACAAATTCTAGAGCTAAGCTCTTTACACACTTCAGTGATGTCTGAACCTGAATGTGGGAGAGGGGAATTCAGAGCCGAGAGAAAAGGGTGATGAGTTGGGATTCATGACTTTGTTCTGCAATGATTTGTAAGGCTTTCTTCTTGGCCTCCTCTCCACTGCCTTCCTCTGTCTGTGCTAGAACCACACATCCAAAACAAACCCATTCCAGAAGGCCTGTGTTCATGTTGACACTGCCCATTATCACTCTTCTGGAATGAGACTGCATTTTGGGTGTTTAACAATGATGAACATGTTTTTCAATGTTTCCTTCATTAGATCCTGCAGCTTTTTCTGAAATAACTTGATAAAGTAATATGTGTTCTTTCTGTTTAAAGTATTTCCAAATATATTCATTGTTTTCTAGATGAACGATATCCAAGCTACTTATAGCAAGACTATTAAAATAACCTCAAGTTCCTAAGGCCAGTCAGGTGGGTGGTGGGCTTTTAGCCTTTGTGTGTGTGTGTGTGTGTGTATTTTGTATTTGAAAGTATATATGTTTCTCAATAGCTTTCTTGCTCAATGGCTGTAATCCAAAATAAAAACATACTTAAACATGGCCAGTTCTCAGTTGAATTACATTGTTTTTCATCTGATGTGAAGGAAATGCTATAGCAGGGGCTTACTGATGTAGTTTAGCCTAGAACATCATGGCCAGGGTCGATGCACATTCAGCTTTCTGTCTTTTCTCATTGTGCAGACACAGTCCACCATATGTGCTCAAGATGGGCCCCATCATCCCCTGTTTAGTGTCCCAAACCTGCCTCTCAGAGCCTGTGGCCCACATCCCCACTCATCCACCCAGACCGTTCTGGAAGCCCCCTCTCCTCCTTTCTGCCTACACCCAGCCTGGGATTCTCCTGTGATTTCATGTTAAGGAGAGTCTCTGCCTCTCTGCTATTACAGCCCATCAAACCTGTGTGAATGTGAGGGTCGCTGCCACGGCAGAGGAGAGGAGCAGGGGACGACTGACGGCTCTTTGATGCCTCAGAGAGCAGGAACCGTCCATTAGAGAGAGACTGGGGGTGGCCAGGTCTGCTTTGGACAGTATATGTGGGTCTGTCTTTGGTAATATTCAGAAAGTCACCCTCAAACTGGTCTGATCACCGTGTCATATGGACTTTGGGATAAGACTCATAACTATCAACACCTGTCACTCTTTACAGACAGGCAATGAGTGGCGGATGCATGAATCTATATAAGCTTTTACTGTAATGCAGCATACAGAGATCCACATGTGTGCTTTATAAAAATAATTCCTTGTTAGGCAGATAGTCAGAGGACAGACAGAGGATGTAGCCGTCCTCACAGAACTACAGCTTGTCTAATGATATAGTACAGCACAGGGATCTCCAATAGGTCGATTGCGAGCTACCAGTAGCTTGCAGCACAACTATGAGTAGCTTGCCAAACAATTCTGAAAGTGCTTGCAATTTTCATGTGTTCCACCGTAAATGGTCATAAACAAATCTCACAAGTATCAGACACTGCAAGCTCTCAGCTACTATCTAATCAAGGCAACATTGATATTATCCCACTTCTGGTTAGCCGCTATTGGCTTAAAAAGCCAAACCGAACACAATATCTGCCAATACATTTCCAGCAATATTGCCCCCGTCTGTCTGTGTGGTGGTGTGCGTTTGTCGATCACTCCATGTTTAGCCAGTTGATGTGATAACTGTCTTGTGGGTTTTAAGAAATACTTTCCCCGAAACCTTCTCAATTAAACGTTAGCTGCAAAGATCAATAATAACAAACCTCATTGCATTGACAACTGATGGAAAGCTACTGAGGGTGGTAGCTGATTCTATAGCCTCTCCTATCTGTCATATCTTTAATCTGAGCCTAGAGGAAAATCTTTTTCCCGAGTGGCCGAGGCGCGGGAGCCCGATGGAGTGGCCGAGGCGCGGGAGCCCGATGGAGTGGCCGAGGCGCGGGAGCCCGATGGAGTGGCCGAGGCGCGGGAGCCCGATGGAGTGGCCGAGGCGCGGGAGCCCGATGGAGTGGCCGAGGCGCGGGAGCCCGATGGAGTGGCCGAGGCGCGGGAGCCCGATGGAGTGGCCGAGGCGCGGGAGCCCGATGGAGTGGCCGAGGCGCGGGAGCCCGATGGAGTGGCCGAGATGCGGGAGCCCGATGGAGTGGCCGAGGCGCGGGAGCCCGATGGAGTGGCCGAGGCGCGGGAGCCCGATGGAGTGGCCGAGGCGCGGGAGCCCGATGGAGTGGCCGAGGCGCGGGAGCCCGATGGAGTGGCCGAGGCGCGGGAGCCCGATGGAGTGGCCGAGGCGCGGGAGCCCGATGGAGTGGCCGAGGCGCGGGAGCCCGATGGAGTGGCCGAGATGCGGGAGCCCGACGGGGCAGACGAGGCATCCCCAGTTCGGCAGCGGCACCCAGACCTGATGTCACCAACAAAAACAAAAAGACTAAATCCCAGATGCTTCAAATTGTTGAGTCAGAATTCTGTAAGGACAAACGCTGGGAGACGAGAAGCAAGTCCTGGGAGTGAATATTTAATGGATAAACAGACAGAAAACAAAATACGAACAGCGTCTGGACAAGGGACACATAACGACATTAACGCTGACTCGGGAAAGAAACTGAGGAAGTAAGAGAAATAGGGGAGGTAATTCATAACGTAATGGAGTCCAGGTGAGTTCGATAAAGCTGAGGTCTGTCTGTAATAAAGATATTTTTTTGACCCTACATTCCAAAAAGCAAGTCCTGCAGGCTCTTGTTTGGTTATCTTGATTATTCTCCGGTCGTGTGGTCGATTGCTGCAAGGAAATACCTAGTTAAGCTGCAGCTGGCCCAGAACAGAGCGACACGTCTTGCTTTTCATTGTAATCAGAGGGCTGATATAAATGCTATGCATGCCAGTCTCTCATGGCTAAGAGTTGAGGAGAGACTGACTGCATCACTTATTTTTATAAGAAACATTTGTGTTGACTTTACAAACAATTTTGGATTTTCATCTTACAGCTCTAACACACACACTTACCCACCAGGCATGCCAAATCCAGAACAAATTCAAGTATTATATAGAGCCATTATTGCATGGAACTCTGTTCCATCTCATATTGCTCAAATGAACAGCAAAACTGATTCCAAAAACCGGATAAAGCAACACCTCACGGCACAACGCCTCTCTCCTATTTGACCTAGATACTGTAGTTTTGTGTGAATGTATTGATATGTAGGCTATGTGTGCCTAAATACAAATTTGGGATGTAGTTCTTGAGCTGTTCTTGTCTATTAATGTCATGTTTCATGTTTTGTGTGGACCCCAGGAAGAGTAACTGCTGCTTTTGCTACAGCTAATGGGGATCCTAATAAAAAATACCCTAAAGAAGTAGGCTTACCTGGCAGACGTATATCTGTTATTTGCAAACATTGCCATGAAATTAGCAGAGCAGTACAGACAGGGCCGGCTCCAGACCCCCCCAAAAACACATATTATTATATACTGTATATTAGAGGTCGACCGATTATGATTTTACAACGCCGATACCGATTATTGAAGGACCAAAAAAGCCGATACCGATTAATGGGACCATTTTAAAAAATGTATTAATTTATTTATTTGTAATAATGACAATTACAACAATACTGAATTAACACTTATTTTAACTTAATATAATACATAAATAAAATCAATTTAGCCTCAAGTAAATAATGAAACATTTTCAATTTGGTTTAAATAATGCAAAAACAAAGTGTTGGAGAAGAAAGTAAAAGTGCAATATGTCCCATGTAAGGAAGCTAACGTTTGAGTTCCTTGCTCAGAACATGAGAACATATGAAAGCTGGTGGTTCCTTTTAACATGCGTCTTCAATATTCCAAGGTAAGAAGTTTTAGGTTGTAGTTATTATAAGAATTATAGGACTATTTCCCTCTATACCATTTGTATTCATGAACCTTTGACTATTGGATGTTCTTATAGGCACTTTACTATTGCCAGTGTAACGTTTAAAACGCTATTAGCACGTGCTAACTAGCTAGCCATTTCACTTCGGTTACACCAGCCTCATCTCGGGAGTTGATAGGCTTGAAAGAGCTGCTGGCAAAACGCATGAAAGTGCTGTTTGAATGAATGTTTACGCGCCTGCTTCTGCCTACCACCGCTCAGTCAGATACTTGTATGCTTGTATGCTCAGTCAGATTATATACAACGCAGGACACGCTAGCTAATATCTAGTAATATCATCAACCATGTGTAGTTAACTAGTGATAATGATTGATTGTTTTTTATAAGATACATTTAATGCTAGCTAGCAACTTACCTTGGCTTACTGCATGCACCTAGATGCACTATTGTAAAGTGGCTGTTCCACTGGATGTCATAAGGTGAAAGCACCAATTTGTAAGTCGCTCTGGATAAGAGCGTCTGCTAAATGACTTAAATGTAAATGTAAATGAATGCATTCGCATAAGAGGCAGTCAGTCTCCTTGTGGAGTGCAACGAGAGAGAGGCAGGTGGTTAGAGCGTTGGACTAGTTAACTGTAAAGTTGCAAGATTGGATCCCCCGAGCGGACAAGGTGAAAATCTGTCGTTCTGCCCCTGAACAAGGCAGTTAACCCACCGTTCCTAGGCCGTCATTGAAAATAAGAATGTGTTCTTAACTGACTTGCCTAGTTAAATAAAAATTTAATAAATGTGTAAAAAAATGTTTTTTTTAAAATCAGCGCCCAAAAATACCGATTTCTGATTGTTATGAAAACTTGATATCGGCCCTAATTAATCGGCCATTCCGATTAATTGGTAAACCTCTACTGTATATACAGTATTTATATACACAGTACCAGTCAAAAGTTTGGACACACCTAATCATTTTTTTTTTTTTTTTACTATTTTCTACATCAAAACTATGAAATAACACATATGGAATAATGTAGTAACCAAAAAAGTATTATTTTTGGTTCCAACCGCCGTGTCTTTGTGAGATGCAGAGTAGGTCAAAGGATGATCTCCGCATGTGCATTTCCCACCGTAAAGCATGGAGGAGGAGGTGTGATGTTGTGGGGGTGCTTTGCTGGTGACACAAAGCACCCCCACATTTATTTTGAATTTACGGCACACAACCAGCATGGCTACCACAGCATTCTGCAGCCATATGCCATCACATCTGGTTTGCGCCTTGTGGGATCATTTGTTTTCAACAGGACAATGACCCAACACACCTGCAGGTTGTGTAAGGTCTATTTGACCAAGAAGGAGCGTGATGGAGTGCTGCATCAGATCACCTGGCCTCCACAATTACCTGACCTCAACCCAATTGAGATGACTTGGGATGAGTTGGACCGCAGAGTGAAGGAAAAGCAGCCAACAAGTGCTTAGCATATGTGGGAACTTCATTACTGTTGGAAAAGCATTCCAGGTGAGGCTGGTTGAGAGAATGCCAAAATTGTGCAAAGCTGTCATCAAGGCAAAGGGTGGCGACTTTGAAGAATCTCAAATATAAAATATATTTTGATATGTTTAATGCTTTTTTGGTTACTACATGATTCCATATGTGTTATTTCATAGTTTTGATGTCTTATTACAATGTAGTAGGAAAGATAAAGAAAAAATATTGAATGAGTAGGTGTATCTAAACTTTTGATGTGTATGTGTGTACAGTATGTATGTATTAAGTTTCCATCTAATTGGTGACAGATTTTCATGCAAATATTCTAAAATCGCGCGCAGGCTCTGTCGAGGTTCATGGGGCGACGCACAATTGGCCTAGTGTCGTCCGGGTTAGGGAGGGTTTGGCCGGTAGGGAAATCCTTGTCTCATCACGCACTAGCGACTCCTGCGGCGCTCGCAGTGCACGCTAACCAGGTTGCCAGGTGCACGAGAGGTGCACGGTCCTTGTCTCATCGTGCACTAGCGATTCCTGTGGCGAGCGCAGTGCACGCTAACCAGGTCGCCAGGTGCACGGTGTTTCCTCCGACACATTGGTGCGGCTGGCTTCCGGGTTGGATGCGCTGTGTTAAAGAAGCAGTGCGGCTTGGTTGGGTTGTGTTTCAGAGGACACATGGCTTTCGACCTTCGTCTCTCCCGAGCCTGTACGGGAGTTGTAGCGATGAGTCAAGATAGTAACTACTAACAATTGGATACCACAAAATTGGGGAGAAAAGGGGGTAATAAATAAATACATATATATATATTTTTTAAATCTGCATAAAAATTACATGTGCATTTTCCCACCAGAGAATTGTTTCCATCAAATTGACTTGTTGTGGATAAAAGGCTGTGGTGTAAGTATGTGTAGAATTGCAGGAAATAGCTTTAAAGCGGCAAATTATTTATCTCCACACCATGGCAAAAAGGGTAGAATTTCAGGAAATGTACTTTAAAACTGCAAGCATTCTTTCTACCCCATGGCAAAATGAGTAGAATTGCATGAAGTCTGACAAATTGACATCAAATCACAACAGTTAGCTAAAGCACAAACAGACAAACACAAACAGCCTTTCCTGTGTATCACCACCACCAGCAGCACTAGTGTGCAGTGTGTCTGTATCACCCTGGAGCTGTGTCCTTTTTGGTGGACATGGTGGATTCCTTCCTTTCTTTCCTCTCACCAGAGGGCACCATGGGAGATTTATGGAAGGGGACATTACACAGGGTCCTCTCAGAAGAGAAGTGGAGCGATACAGTACTGTATGTACAGTGATTGAGGCACTTAACTATGATGTTATACAGTCTGCAGACTCCCTGGCTCTTCTCCATACCACTGTCTTCTTCTCCTGTCTCATACTGTACATCTCTCTCGCTCTCTCTCTCTCTTTCTCTCTCTCTTCTCCCGCTCTCTCTCTCTTCCTACATGCATCTTCAATACCACCACTTTTCCCCCTTCTCTTACCATGTTGGCTGATGCAGAATTGTCTCGTAAGGAACTCAACATCTGTTTTACTTTCATTAGCGGCGAACAGAACAAGCGTGACTGGCAGCCACCCTCCTCATCATCACAATCCTTTGATTATGCTGCGTTCTAGTGTTTCCTTCTCAAGGGCACAGAGTGGTAACACAAAATGGTCTTTCACAAATTCTGTACCACCAGTGGGGGCTTAATGCAGAGTATCAGGGTTTAAATCCTAAGTGGTTTATTAAGTGTGTGAGAATGTTTTCCAGCTCCCACTAGTGTTTCAACTACAACTGAGAATCTTTATCCTCAACAGTAAAATTGTCAGCTGGTTTTCATTGTGCCCCAACCCAATGATTAATTTATTATTGATGAATTAACAACATAATTTGAGGAGAAGGTCACCTCTCGCTGTCCCCCAGGTGTAATTAGATGTAGCTGGATCACACCTGGCAAAGCTTATCACATCCCTGTCCCTCATTAATTACTTTATGAAGTATTGTGCTTTAGTTCGAACAAAAATGTTGTTACTGCGGCCCTCCAGGAGCGCCCATTCCCTATCCCTCTAGTCCTCAGATTCATGGTGGTGTGTGTGTGGTGTGTGTGTGCGTGCGTGCGTGCGTGCATGTGTGTGTGAGCAGCAGGGCAACAGACATGAGGTGTCTGAGAGGAATGCCCCAGTGTGGGAGAGTCTCTCTCTCCCATGAAAAGGACTGGATATGTATCCCAACACACACAGCATTCAGTCAATCACTGCATTACCCATTGACTCATGGACTGAATGAATGTTTACGCGCCTGCTTCTGCCTACCACCGCTCAGTCAGATACTTGTATGCTTGTATGCTCAGTCAGATTATATACAACGCAGGACACGCTAGCTAATATCTAGTAATATCATCAACCATGTGTAGTTAACTAGTGATAATGATTGATTGTTTTTTATAAGATACATTTAATGCTAGCTAGCAACTTACCTTGGCTTACTGCATGCACCTAGATGCACTATTGTAAAGTGGCTGTTCCACTGGATGTCATAAGGTGAAAGCACCAATTTGTAAGTCGCTCTGGATAAGAGCGTCTGCTAAATGACTTAAATGTAAATGTAAATGAATGCATTCGCATAAGAGGCAGTCAGTCTCCTTGTGGAGTGCAACGAGAGAGAGGCAGGTGGTTAGAGCGTTGGACTAGTTAACTGTAAAGTTGCAAGATTGGATCCCCCGAGCGGACAAGGTGAAAATCTGTCGTTCTGCCCCTGAACAAGGCAGTTAACCCACCGTTCCTAGGCCGTCATTGAAAATAAGAATGTGTTCTTAACTGACTTGCCTAGTTAAATAAAAATTTAATAAATGTGTAAAAAAATGTTTTTTTTAAAATCAGCGCCCAAAAATACCGATTTCTGATTGTTATGAAAACTTGATATCGGCCCTAATTAATCGGCCATTCCGATTAATTGGTAAACCTCTACTGTATATACAGTATTTATATACACAGTACCAGTCAAAAGTTTGGACACACCTAATCATTTTTTTTTTTTTTTTACTATTTTCTACATCAAAACTATGAAATAACACATATGGAATAATGTAGTAACCAAAAAAGTATTATTTTTGGTTCCAACCGCCGTGTCTTTGTGAGATGCAGAGTAGGTCAAAGGATGATCTCCGCATGTGCATTTCCCACCGTAAAGCATGGAGGAGGAGGTGTGATGTTGTGGGGGTGCTTTGCTGGTGACACAAAGCACCCCCACATTTATTTTGAATTTACGGCACACAACCAGCATGGCTACCACAGCATTCTGCAGCCATATGCCATCACATCTGGTTTGCGCCTTGTGGGATCATTTGTTTTCAACAGGACAATGACCCAACACACCTGCAGGTTGTGTAAGGTCTATTTGACCAAGAAGGAGCGTGATGGAGTGCTGCATCAGATCACCTGGCCTCCACAATTACCTGACCTCAACCCAATTGAGATGACTTGGGATGAGTTGGACCGCAGAGTGAAGGAAAAGCAGCCAACAAGTGCTTAGCATATGTGGGAACTTCATTACTGTTGGAAAAGCATTCCAGGTGAGGCTGGTTGAGAGAATGCCAAAATTGTGCAAAGCTGTCATCAAGGCAAAGGGTGGCGACTTTGAAGAATCTCAAATATAAAATATATTTTGATATGTTTAATGCTTTTTTTGGTTACTACATGATTCCATATGTGTTATTTCATAGTTTTGATGTCTTATTACAATGTAGTAGGAAAGATAAAGAAAAAATATTGAATGAGTAGGTGTATCTAAACTTTTGATGTGTATGTGTGTACAGTATGTATGTATTAAGTTTCCATCTAATTGGTGACAGATTTTCATGCAAATATTCTAAAATCGCGCGCAGGCTCTGTCGAGGTTCATGGGGCGACGCACAATTGGCCTAGTGTCGTCCGGGTTAGGGAGGGTTTGGCCGGTAGGGAAATCCTTGTCTCATCACGCACTAGCGACTCCTGCGGCGCTCGCAGTGCACGCTAACCAGGTTGCCAGGTGCACGAGAGGTGCACGGTCCTTGTCTCATCGTGCACTAGCGATTCCTGTGGCGAGCGCAGTGCACGCTAACCAGGTCGCCAGGTGCACGGTGTTTCCTCCGACACATTGGTGCGGCTGGCTTCCGGGTTGGATGCGCGCTGTGTTAAAGAAGCAGTGCGGCTTGGTTGGGTTGTGTTTCAGAGGACACATGGCTTTCGACCTTCGTCTCTCCCGAGCCTGTACGGGAGTTGTAGCGATGAGTCAAGATAGTAACTACTAACAATTGGATACCACAAAATTGGGGAGAAAAGGGGGTAATAAATAAATACATATATATATATTTTTTAAATCTGCATAAAAATTACATGTGCATTTTCCCACCAGAGAATTGTTTCCATCAAATTGACTTGTTGTGGATAAAAGGCTGTGGTGTAAGTATGTGTAGAATTGCAGGAAATAGCTTTAAAGCGGCAAATTATTTATCTCCACACCATGGCAAAAAGGGTAGAATTTCAGGAAATGTACTTTAAAACTGCAAGCATTCTTTCTACCCCATGGCAAAATGAGTAGAATTGCATGAAGTCTGACAAATTGACATCAAATCACAACAGTTAGCTAAAGCACAAACAGACAAACACAAACAGCCTTTCCTGTGTATCACCACCACCAGCAGCACTAGTGTGCAGTGTGTCTGTATCACCCTGGAGCTGTGTCCTTTTTGGTGGACATGGTGGATTCCTTCCTTTCTTTCCTCTCACCAGAGGGCACCATGGGAGATTTATGGAAGGGGACATTACACAGGGTCCTCTCAGAAGAGAAGTGGAGCGATACAGTACTGTATGTACAGTGATTGAGGCACTTAACTATGATGTTATACAGTCTGCAGACTCCCTGGCTCTTCTCCATACCACTGTCTTCTTCTCCTGTCTCATACTGTACATCTCTCTCGCTCTCTCTCTCTCTTTCTCTCTCTCTTCTCCCGCTCTCTCTCTCTTCCTACATGCATCTTCAATACCACCACTTTTCCCCCTTCTCTTACCATGTTGGCTGATGCAGAATTGTCTCGTAAGGAACTCAACATCTGTTTTACTTTCATTAGCGGCGAACAGAACAAGCGTGACTGGCAGCCACCCTCCTCATCATCACAATCCTTTGATTATGCTGCGTTCTAGTGTTTCCTTCTCAAGGGCACAGAGTGGTAACACAAAATGGTCTTTCACAAATTCTGTACCACCAGTGGGGGCTTAATGCAGAGTATCAGGGGTTTAAATCCTAAGTGGTTTATTAAGTGTGTGAGAATGTTTTCCAGCTCCCACTAGTGTTTCAACTACAACTGAGAATCTTTATCCTCAACAGTAAAATTGTCAGCTGGTTTTCATTGTGCCCCAACCCAATGATTAATTTATTATTGATGAATTAACAACATAATTTGAGGAGAAGGTCACCTCTCGCTGTCCCCCAGGTGTAATTAGATGTAGCTGGATCACACCTGGCAAAGCTTATCACATCCCTGTCCCTCATTAATTACTTTATGAAGTATTGTGCTTTAGTTCGAACAAAAATGTTGTTACTGCGGCCCTCCAGGAGCGCCCATTCCCTATCCCTCTAGTCCTCAGATTCATGGTGGTGTGTGTGTGGTGTGTGTGTGCGTGCGTGCGTGCGTGCATGTGTGTGTGAGCAGCAGGGCAACAGACATGAGGTGTCTGAGAGGAATGCCCCAGTGTGGGAGAGTCTCTCTCTCCCATGAAAAGGACTGGATATGTATCCCAACACACACAGCATTCAGTCAATCACTGCATTACCCATTGACTCATGGACTGGCAATGCTAGCATGTGAACTGAAGCCAGCTCACACAATCCATAAAAGATGTTGAGATATAAAGGTATTTTGTCCGTAACTCTTGGATCAAATACAGAAATTAGAGTTTTTGTTTGTGGTAAAAAATCATCTTTAAAGTGACTTGGCCATACAATTCAGATGGGGGGGGCAGATGGAATTTATATGTTGCCATAAAGCCAGGTCGTAGTGAACTCTATTAATCCAATTGTTCACACATATTAAAACCAGGGGTTGGAACCTAAATTATTTTCCAATGGTTTCGTTCTGAAGAGAACCACAATTTATTTTGTTCCATTCCGCTGTTCCGACCTGCAAAATAAAGTTCTGAACCGGTTCAAATGCCCAAAAAGTACTGGTTTATATTTTCCTTTCTGTTCCTTTTTTGATCTGTAAAATCAACCGTTTTTTACATTTAGCTAATTAAACTACTTCACCAATCAGTTCGGATAGAGCAGGCAAGCTAGTTGTTTACATACACTACCGTTCAAAAGTTTGGGGTCACTAAGAAATGTCATTGTTTTTGAAAGAAAAGCACATTTTTGGTCCATTAAAATAACATCAAATTGCTCAGAGAATAAAGTGTAGACATTGTTAATGTTGTAAATGACTATTGTAGCTGGAAAGGCTGATTGTTAATGGAATATCTACATATGCGTGCAGAGGCCCATTATCAGCAACCATCACTCCAGTGTTCCAATGGCACGTTGTGTTAGCTAATCCAAGTTAATCATTTTAAAAGGCTAATTGATCATTATAAACCCCTTTAGCAATTATGTTAGCACAGCTGAAAACGGGCCTTATTTAGACTAGTTGATTATCTGGAGCATCAGCATTTGTGGGTT